>NC_040027.1:9264717-9456454 GCF_000972845.2 Larimichthys crocea | reverse complement strand
ATCTAAAAAATTCAGTTTTTGGAGTGTAACATTTCCTGAGCTTCTCTTGAAGGCCAGGACCTTGCAAACACACCGCTTTGTGGTGTTAAATCCTCATGTAACGTGTGATTCTGAGTCCCGACCAGGCACTGATTGTATTTATTCATATTCATTATGAAAAATCTACAGCATCAAGAATTGACGTTCCCTGAGATGCTGCAGCAGGTCTTGATGCAAATAAGCTTTGGCCTCTCAAATACCACCGAAAATGTCACCATTGTTTGATAAACAAGAGTAAGGAGTGGGGCGCAGCATCAGTTTATCAGTGAAATGTGCAAATGAGGTTGGTTTGCTGAATTTATTTTCTCCTCCCATACCTTTTAAAAAAAAATACATCATTTTTGTGGCCCCACACACGTGTGGCTGCTCATAGCCGGCCTCTGCTGGAAACGGGTGATTTATAACCACGTTGCAGAGGAGTTAAGCGCGTCTTCAGCTGGCTTATTTAATCTGACGACAATAATGCTGCCACATGGTGCAGCGGCCCGGCTCCTCTGGATGCCTCCGTGGCTGTAGCAGAGCTCCTGTGGAACCAATGCAATTCTCTGTAACATTGTAACAGCGCATCTAATGGTTTATGTTCATTCCAATGTGGCTCATGCTTCAAATCCCTCCCCAGGGTCATTATGGGGTCTAATAACTGTGACAGCTGCACAATAGATTAGCAATGAGGAGGTCAGTTTTTTTTTTTTCTTCTTTTTGTCCAAGTATCAATACATACAGCGGAGATTTACGAAGTAAATATATTCCATTAAGACGTTCTCAGTGAATTAGGGAAGAAGACAGACATGAGTTATTATAGAAAATATTAAATTTGAGTGTATGTAAACAACAAACTGATAAGCTGCCTGCATCATTTTTATATTTATTATTTTTGCTCTTTATGGGCTGCTCACAGGGGCTAAGTGGTTTGATTCATAGGGGCAGACTGACATAGGTGTGTATATAGAATTGAACCATTTTTTTCATCGCTGTGAGAACAGTTGAAATTAATTCTGAATACTTCTCATTAGCCCTCCTATTGCTATGGCAATTACTCGACACAGCGCCACAGAAGTGAATTATGTGGACAGGGTGCTTGCAGTTGTGACACGACATGTCAGCAGTTGCTGTTGAACTGGCTGCCGAAGCACACAGGTGGTTAATATTTCAAAAATGTTATGACATGAAAAAGGAAAATGTGTTGCATGAAGAGAAAAAAAAAAAAAAAACTGTTGCAGCCCAATTGCGTAAATTATCTGATTTGTTGCCCAGGTGCGGGGTGTGTGTTTTCAGCTCTCGCCTGTGGCGCTTGCAGCCCAAACTTCACTGCAAAAGAAGATAAGAGAGAATAAACAACAAACATTACACCATTGCCGCTCCCTGGACTATCTCCAGCCACTGCGTGCAGAAGCACTTTAACAGTCCACTTCACCATCTGTGCCTGTGGTGCAGCCACGGCTGCAGACCCCTCTATTCATCACCACCGACAGGTTACGATCTCCTGATTTTCCAGAGCTGTGGAGAGGCGGGGGCTTGAGCAAAGCCTCCGAAGGAACGGGGTAGCAGCCAGACGGTGGAGGCGCGAGCACAGTACATTCTCACCACACGGTTGACAGTTTCACCCCCCTCGCTCTGAGTGCCTTATTCTTCCTAGCATAGTCGTTTGGCGAGAGTGCACGAATGATAATTTAACCTCTGGACAGCCCACAACATCGGCATGCTAGAAATGTTGCATTTTTGCTGAGGATTTAATGTTTTTGTTTGCATTTCTCAGATTTCTTTCATATAACAAAGCTGCCAATGATCCTATGAAACCCACACATCATTTACACAATGTCTAAACACACGCTGGTTATGTTCCCTCAGATTTGTGAATAATTCAACTTTAATCAAATAGATTCTATTTCTATAGCACTTCACACGTGTTTCACACAATAACACAACCACACACACCCCTTTATAAACACATAAATACAAACTGAGGAAAAGCTTGAAAAGCATAGACTGTATAATCACGAGTCTCCACGACAGCAACCCACAGGTTTCAGAAGAGCCGCTGTGAAGTTCACTGCGGTGATAAAAATTCACCCTCAGTACAGTAGCTATAAGACCAAAACTGTTTTTTGTACCAGGCTGTAAACTGTTTATTTCTGCTGTGAAGTTGGACATTTGAACATGGGGCTTTATGGAGACTGACTCCTGCTGGAGCCAGCCTCAAGTGGATGTTTGAGGATTTAACTGTAAATAAATAAATACTTTTTTTTTTTATTTCAAGTAACAGGAGCCTGAAAAGATCTGGGTTTTGAGTTTGCTTTCAAATAATAATTATCTGTTGCCTTTGGTCTTTTGGGAACACTGTTCCACAGCACTGTAATTACTTTTCCTCTTTTTGATCTTGCTACATGCTAGTTTACTATTCTTTGTCCAAACACTTCCTGAGTTTTATCCTCAGATCCTCTTTTTATTTTTTTGTACTTTAGGTTGAAACGAAAACTTTCGCTCTGAAAGTTTCACCTTGGACTGAACTACATTAGGAGGGAAATTAATTATCCACAATGGGCACTGTTTGAGAAACAGAGATAACATCCGTTTGATGAGGCAAGTGTATCCAGTAAAAGGTCCGTCACATCATTTAGCCTGTGTTCAATTCCTGCCCTTCACAACTCGCCAAACATCGCTGACAACCCGCCACGTCGAGGGAGGCCCCCGAGATGCCAGTGTGCCTCTGAGTCTGATCAAAGGCTTGTTACAAATTTATTCACGCCCCATGGTCACTTTGTTACTATGCACCAATTATACACAGCTAAATGTTTAGTCAACAGGGGAGGGAAACGTTGCCCTCAACTCATTCGAGTGCCTGGCTTCATTTCACTTCACATCAGCCAGTACCACATCACTGTGGAGGAGCGGTGCAATTGCTAAATCATCTGCTCATAATCCCCCCAAACTTGAATTAAGTGGCTGAGCATATGGGCTGTTTACGATGACAAATGTAATACAGTGACAATGAGACTATTGAATGTGCGGCGGTGAGCTAAGTCTCCAGTTCTTTGCATATTTACTAAAGCAATACTGATCGGTAGTTGTGGGTGATTTTTTTTTTTTTAAGTGATGAATCCGTGCAGCAGAGGCGAGCAGCGCTGATTGAGTTCCACGGTTGATTAAAAAAGGCTCCTGTTTATAAATGGTAATTATGAAGCGGATGAGGTGACGAAGGCGGTCAATGCAAACTAATGTACTAACAACATCTTGTCAATTTTACAAGAGAGAACCTGAAAAACTCTCGCAGCGAGGAAATGTAGCCGCTGCTGTGCAATTTTGTGGTTGCTATAGAAACTACTAACAAAGCCCGCGCTTCTTAATACTCTCGTTCCTTGTGGGTAACTCCATGGACCTAATTGTGATTATACCTGGCAGTTGTTTCAGATGTAAATTCCAGGTGAACAACACCCTGAGTTCTAACGCATTTAGTATGTGCATAAATTTGCAGGAATAACACATTATTGTATCAACTCGATGAGAAAATGTAAGAAATGATCAAATGGAATATATATAATTTTTTTTTAAAGATTATTTTGGCTTTATGATGGACCTGGATAGACAGTAAGCAGGGGCAAGGGATGGGGAGTGACACGCATCCGATGTGGGTCGAACCGGGCCAGCTGCAGCAAGGACTATAGCCTCCCAACGGGCGGGGGGGCCGGTACTCTATACCGCAGCGTAATGGCTACTTGCACAAAAGGCGCCCACTGAATATGGCTTACATATTTTTACCCAACAAAGTGCATCTTGTTTATTTCTTTCGCAAATGTGTGGACTGTTTTGTGAGCGACGTCCTTAATCGCTAAATGCATTAATGAAGTGATCCAGGCATGGTGCCATTTAATATAATGCTGTCTGAAATGTATTTTCTAAATGAAATGCAGAGCAACTTGCCAAGGTGGCAGTCGTCTTGCTGATTACGGTGAACTTATTTACTGAGTGGGTGATTTTTGAACCTGACTGGCACAGTGCTGGCTGTGGCTGGATAGAGAGGTTTCAAACATAATTAAAGAGCATAAAAAAAAAAGCTTTGTTGTGCATCAGGAAAATCCAGGAAATCAGAACTTCAAATCAGGCGGCTTTGCTAAACATGCAAACTTGTAGTTTACCAAAGTTTAAATGGGAAAATGTTTGGGCCATCAGGTGGAAGATGATATTTAACATGCCTTTATGTTTTTTTTTGTTTTGTTTTGTTCTACAACCACCACAGACAATAATTTAGCATCATTAGAAATTGTTATTATGGAGACCAACAGTTCCCACCATGAGCAACCCTTTGCATCAGTGGCAAGGAAAAACCTGCAGCAATAACGATAACTACAACATAATTCTAAAATAATATAACATAGTGGTCGAAGTTGTAGTGGGGCGGGAGGAGGAAAGCTGGAGGCCAGGAGCAGATGGGCAGTGACCTGGCCACCACTGCCAGCCCACAGGCTGGAGAGTGTTGTGGTCTGAACACTCAGTGAAGGTTGTGCACCACCTGACGAATATCTCTACAGTTACCCATAAGGTAGCTGAAGAATTGGCACCCTAACAGGTGTACAGTATGTCACAAGTGGACGTCAAGCAGCTCAGCAGTAAGCACGCCATTGTCTCTGATCTAGGTGTAACCACAATTCATGGGAAATCACAGAAGTTGGTGACACGCTCTATCAAAAAGGAAGGAACGTCTTAAGTCGACTCTTAAATGTGGAGAGAGGGTCACTGTCATATTAGTACCACATTAAATATATTTGGGGCCCACCAAAAGACGGTTTATGAGAGTGTGGGTCCGTAGACACAACCGCTTAACACTGCAGACACTCAGTGGGCCTGTTCAAGTAATCCATCTGAGGACCAAGTGGCCAAATATAAACATTTTCCAACTTGTTCAGATGATGCATTTTTCTCTACCAACTCTTTTTTATTACTCTTAGTCTCTTTGGGCACACTGTTGCACAACCCACATGTTTTTTTCTTAGTACAAAGTTGTTCTGGAAGCGACACAGAAGCCACGCTGAGGAAACGCTGGACACAGAAAAGGTCAGTCGACCCTGCATCGAAAAATAACTTTTGGAACGAGATGAAAAACCCACGCACTGCTGAGACACGACAGCATATCAGAGAATTTCCCTTTTCTAAAGCTCTGCGTCTCTCCCCCACAAGCCCAACACAAGTGACATCTGGGTTGCTGTGGTTTATAGCTTGAAATAATTATTGTAACTGACATCGCAAATCACATTGCAACACAGTGTGGCTTTCTGTGTCGTTGCATCTGTTGGCAGAATGTTTTTGGGGTCAGAGTAGGCCTTGCATGAAATTTAAAATAATCACCTGCAAACTGGTTTGCATAGAAAGTAGAAAAAGAAGCACATGGAAGCTAATTTCTGTCTAAAGAGGAAAATATAGACGAAAAGCTCTGGATGGTAATGACTCAAGGTATCGTACACCACAAGTAAATGAACTTACCAAAATCTTGACACAGTATTTAAACACATTTTTGAATTTTGAGATACTAAATTGAATGATGAAATACTAAACCAATAATTCAAATTACTAAATCAAATTGATTAACTACGATTGTAAAACAGTATTTTTGCTTTTAGAGATAGTATGTAATTTATGAGGTTGTCAAACATTTGCTTTTAGAGATAGTATGTAATTTATGAGGTTGTCAAACACTTTCTGTGCGACAGTTGGACCTTTCTGACTCACTAAATCACTTAATTTTACTTTCATAACTCTGACAAGTTTGGTGAAAATTGACTTCACTGACATTTCTTTGTTTCCCTTTTTCACTTTAGTGATGCTCGCCTTGACTCCCACTTCCACGTCTGTCTCCAAGACAGACAGGCGTAAGAACAACTGCAAAAGTCTAATTAATAATTAGATTTCATCTTGTATTTTAGTCATGCGATGCTCGATGACGACAGTTTCATGATAGACATTCTCTGTTTTATTGTTTTTTTAAAGCCTTTATGAACCCAAATCTTTCTAACTATGAAGTTTAGGGTCTTACTTCCATAAGAGTAAGCATCTGAAAAGTATTAGTCATTTGTTTCATGTCAGATTTTTTCATTTAAGTTTTTGGAAACTTTCCTGACGTTGGTTTGATTTTGGCGTGTTTTTTCTCAGACATTTACACAATTAATTATGTGAATCAGTCATACAAAAAAAAAAAAAAACCCAAGTCAGTCCACAAAGCAAAATGTCTCTGCTCTCACTCAATCTGCCTCAGAGACAGCCTGCGACTTTGCTACATTTAGTGTAATAAATTATCTCGTGAACTGTCAAAGGAAATATATTACACTTGTTTTTCTTCCTAAAGTGTGAAATGCATCTGTACGTCTTTTGAAATTAAGTTTCTCTCCTTTACCAGGATTTGCTTAGACGCCTTGTTAACACTCGACCGGTTAATCTTTCCGCTGTTTCGACAATCACCAACTCTAGTTTGGTCAATAAAACTTACTGTTTTTGTCAGAAAGAGCAGCAAAGTAAAGCAGTTAAAATATCCTAAATAAAGTGTAAGCTTTAAGCCAATGTTTCTGAATTATATTCTGCTCTGATTTTTCTCAATGCTCAACTTTAAGACACATTTTTACTATTTCAAGCCACATTTCCAGAGACTTTAAGCTGCAGAGAAATCCAGGCTTGAAGCCATGACACTGGACTGTCAATTGAAATTTTCCAATATGGATTTAATCCAGCAGGCGGACATGATTTATTTATTTATTAAAAAAATAATAATAATCAGGCAGTACAGTGCAGCATGCTTAGACCTAATCAGTGCCCCATATCCCGTCCTATCCAGGGCCACCATGTGCTGAGCTCAGAGCATCTGGCACAAAGCGCCAAACACACAGCTGCTTGGCTGGCATCAGAAGAAAAAGTCCAGAGCATTGAGTGTGTTTTGGAGAGAGCCCAGTTTCGGCATCAGATTTCAGATGTGTGCCATTTGACTGATTACATCAGTGAGCAGGATTAAACTGTGATTTTCTATAATACTTTTCTCATGGCTTAGCATTTCTGAGCATTTCTCTGAGAGCAGAGTTAATAACTTGCAATTTCTTTCAAGCCACAGAACTGCGCTGATGAATAATGGCTTGAAAGGTTCACACTGGAAGATTACAAACATCCCCACACTCATCATCGCTGGTGTCCTGCCAAAACCTGATATCTCCAATTTCTGCCCGGTTTATTTTCTTTTTATTGCAGTTGACTGCTGACATTATCTTCCATGTGCAGAAAAGGTTTCATAATATTGGAGCCGAGCCAAACGATTGATGGGCTGAATCAACCATATTTATTTATTTATTTATTTTCTTCATGGAAAAAGTTAACTTTCTAGAAAAGGAAGCTTCCTACACGACACCGATGACACACAGCCACTGAGAGGAAAGCAATATCGCTGTGATATTATACAGCACCAGATGGAAGGATAACATATGCTGATTACACCTGCCAAACAGGTCACCGTTGCAGAGAAGTAGAAAATAACATCTCAGAGGACGTGAAAATGAAAAAATCACAACGAGCTGACAAAAGTAAATATCTGTAGCAGTTTAAGATATTAAATAATGAGACCGAATGAAAAATGAAGATCTAACAATGCAAGTCTTTTTTATTACATCTACCCGTCTTTAACTTCTCGTGTTATTTCATTTACCAATAAATAAAACTCAACAGGCATAGGCATAGATTTAATGGGTTTTTAATTAAAACTAAAATGCCAGCCACTGTGGAGTATGAGCCAATTTTCTTCTGCATGGGAAAAATAATATGTCTTAAGTGCCAGACCGTAACAGAGACACATCTTAGCACCTTCATGTGTATTAGCATGATTAAAAACTCCAGTAAAGTAGATGTGCTGTTCTATCAGTGGAAACAAAATAAATATGGTACAGAAGTGACAGTATTTAATCGCTTATTTTATTTTATTGAACACAAGACCAATTAAAATGACTTCAAGTGTTAGTGTTAGGCCCACTACAAGTCTTACTATAAGGATAATATAAATAATTAGTCAAACTTATGACTAAATTACAAAAAAAGTCAGAAATGTTCAGCATCTACTATAAAATGTGCACACACAACACATACGGTAGTGAAAAAAAAAAAAAAAAAAGTATGCAAATTGCATAATAACACCTAGAAGAATGTGAGATCTCATAATGAGCTCACTATCGGGGGTTATTAAAGTCAAAGTGACAGGGTGGATGAAAGGCCAGCTCTCCCAGTCACTTAGCTCATGGACCTGTCTTCAGCCTGCCAACATTCAATTACACAACCAGGGAGCAGACATAACAAGTGTTCACACCTGTCGCCACCCAGATCCAGGTCCAGGTTCTTTAATGACCACACAGCTGAGCTGCTGGAATGTTTTTTTTTCTTTTTTGGTCCCAGCTCTACAAATAATTCTCACTATGGTGAATAAAAATAATAAAAATCTGTTTTCCCTGAATGTGTCTTTAATTATAAATCAGCAAAGCAAAGAAAGAAGTCCATCCAGCTTAGAGTCTTAATGAGAGTCGTTAATTTTCTTGGGCTTTGACAGTCCTGAGCTCATTTCAACAGTGCATCATATCAGCTAATCATATATTACAGTTACAGTTTAAATTATTGATGTTTCTCAATACTGTTAGGCTTGTTTACTTTAGCAAACACTGTAATACAACACTCACATATTTGTGGTCCATCTTTAAATGATGAACTCTTTTATTATACATGAGAACTTTCTAGATTATATGTTAAAATTCAACTAACGAGCAAAAGTTTGTTTGTTTTTTTTTACAGGGCAAAAACAAAATTTCTGTTTTTCTATCCAGTTTTAAGTTTAATATTAAAACAAAATTTCTGTTTTTCTATCCAGTTTTAAGTTTAATATTTCATTTCTCCAGTTGGGAATGTGAGAGAAGTCTGACAGGCTAGTTATGTTAGCAGTGTCGTATATATTCAGCGGTGATGCAGTTGAAGATGTTTGAAGAGAAACTCCGCCGACACTGTCTTAGTTGTATAACAAATTTATTACAATAAGTTCAGCATCGTAGCAAGTAAAACGTTACTTGGAGAGCCCCTGGCCGAATGAAGAGACTCTCCTGATCTATACGGTGGAGGTTATGCCCCAAGACATGCAATCAAAATAATAATATAGACCCCCTCAACCTACATCACATCTTAAACATCAACACATCTGACAGTGGCATCAACCTGGTGGTTCTTTGGCACCCCTATCCTAATAACCAAGTATTAGAATTGGTATGTGACTATGCATCTATGTGCACACACCTCAGCAGCGGCTGTTGTATGAAGAATAATAGAGATTTTGATCAGAGTCATATTGAACATAATGAGTGAGAGTTTTATACTGGTGTCAGCCAATGTGTAAAAACATTAATTACTAGCCTGGCAAGCTAGACAGTCGTGTGTTCAGCCTAGAAACAGTTACAAGCAGCACTACACTGAACATGACTAACTACTGCATGTTAAGGGCATCATAACAAAACATAGGACGCCAACAACTATTACTAGGAATCTTTACTTGGTGCATCACTACAGCCAGTCCAGCACTGGTTTGCACCAGTTATGTGTAAATTCTCTATAAAGTATAAAGCCAACATCAGCTACTAAAAATGGTTTCACCATGATAACTTAGGGCATCATTTAAATAGCTTGGATGTAAAATTATAATTAAGGCAAGGGGCCAAAGATTGGAGCACGTCATAGTAAGATAGATTGATATTGAAATACTCCATCAGTACATTGGGTCTCAACTGAGGTACTCTTAAAACAAGAGTAATTTATTAAAACTAAAATAGACACAAACCAAGAGACAGTGATGCAGGGTGGATGACAGATGTAAGAATATATATATGTGGGCAGTAAAATAATGGCACTGACCAATGGCACCACTAAAAACTCAAATTTAACGATGTGGTTTGGTATGATCTGTTATATCGCACATTAATTGATATTCCGATATATTCAACAATGCACATCCCTAGTTGCACACAAATGAGTCGTGTTTTTTCAAACATCAGCAGGCTAATTTATCCAATCTTGGAAACACAGGCAACACTGAGCTAAAGAAACTTTTTCATTCGTTTTTTAAAAAGTTTCAGGTATTTTGGTGATGATTTATAATGGATGAAGGTCTACAGTGTCTGTAGAGGGAGTTTGTTTTACTCTATTGTTTTTCTTATTGTTATTCTGTGTGTGTCTGTCTGCTATTTAAATGAAACGCACTTGAAACTTTCCCCTTACCTTTCCCCCAGGCAAGGTGATGAAATTAGAGAAAAGCCTGATGACACACTAAATATATAATGGACATCCTAACAAAAACGGTTTGGTGTGACGGTTGTATATGAGCTCTGTCTTTTTAGTACACGGGCCGTGAAGACAGTGTTCAGACTTCTTTACAAAGCCCAAAACACAGGAACCTGTGATGAAAGGTGATAGGCTCTGGCCAGCGTCCGACATGTCAGCAGCACTCACGTTTTATGCTTCTCTCTCTGTTTCAGCCCCCGTTTTTGAAACTTTCATTCTGTTTCTAAAGGGCAGCGATGACATCAAACCCACCGGGAGGAAGCCATTTAGCCATCCTGCGACAGATAGGAGGATTACGATTTGACAGAAGGACCGATTGGAATGACAGATAAGGGGAGGAACAATAGCGTAATGCGGTCTGTCAAGCAGAGGATATTTGAAAGGGAATCAGACCCTGGCTGTCATGAAAGGTTTTTCCTTTCTGTTTTTTTTCCCAGACAACTGAATGGTCTGACTCCTTTTGAAATTTGAGGTAGGGGCAGTGCTGCATATCTGCTTTTTTTCACAACAAGATGAGACTGATTAGTTTATTTCACCTTTTGTCCGTTTTTCTCCTCCGTGTCTTAAAGGGATTCCATAAAGATCTCATTGTAAATAAGAAAATGTCAATGCCACCAATATGCTACAATACAACGCTATGAAAACAGTGATCTTTACTTTACAATCACAATGCAATCTGAAGACTAACGAATATAAACTGACTCAAGCAACAACCTCTGGTAATGAAACCTTGAACAGTTTTGATACTATGGATGGAAAACACAACAAATAGCTGCATATAAAAATATATTTAACATTCAAATATCTCATGATAGCGCATAAATTCAAAGGTTTGCTTTGGAGATGAGCAGATGTTTGCGCTACATGAACAGAACTTGCGTTTTGAGTCTATAACTTTCCATATGGTAAACACTGTCAGCATTCATTTCATGCGCTCACGGATAACGGGACTAAATTCCCAATATGCCTTACTCAATTCATGAATATTGAAATGGGAGCATATTCATTTGCCTTCATACAAATGCAATAATATCCAATCTGCTTGTGCTGTTTGTCCAACAAACAGGAGAGAGGAGGCATAATTAGACCCCAGAGAAACGGCGCTGCTGCTGCTGCTGCTGCTGCTGCTGGTACTTTGTCCACGTTTCTTTAGCCTGTCCACCCCGTCCACACCTGCTGCATTGTTATAATAGCCTATGAAACACGTAGTGTGCATTCTTGCCTTTGTGTGGAGTTCAGGAGATCAGCCCTCTTGAATGACTGGCGCTGATGATAGCACTCATGGTGATTAGCTTGAATATCGGGCTGTGCAGGGGAACAGATGGACAGAAATCACCAGCTCAATGTTGTGCAGCCGAACAAATGTGGGCTTTTGGCAGGAGGACCATTGTTGTTGCTCAGTTTTCACGGTCCAGACGTTCACGCAGGTTCACCTAGAGAGAGGATTTGTTTTTTTCTCCGCCACCGCAGACATCATTTCTCCTTGGCTAATGAGAGGCAAACCACCTCGTCTTCAACCTAAACTCTTTGTTGAGACATAATCAGAATGATTAATGCTCGAAATGGAACCGCTGAGTTTCGGCTCACCTGATAACCTTCCCCGGATTCAGCTCAGACCCAATTGTCTCGTAATAATACTATGCAGCATTTTCAATGAAATTGCTTACAATGAGCAGGCTCCTTCATCTTATATTGAAAGAGGGTCATTTACTTGCGTCTCGGAAGAAGTGGAGGGGCCAGGTGCTCTTAAATCCCCTTGAGATGATGGCTACATTTTCTGTCTTCAGTAACAATCAGGCATCCTCATTCAAACACTGATATCTTTTTACGCAAGACCCTTCACTTCTTCTGAGCTAAATTAAAGTCACATGCCACATAAAATATATGAGGAAGTATTAGATTGCATATCAAAACGAATACAGTTTTGGGTGAACACATGCTGTTACACGGCATTGGGTTTCTTAACCCTCTAGAACTCATAGCGCCCCAGAGCGTCCATCATTTACAAATCCCAGTACATCAAAACAAGGGAAATAAAGTCCTGAGCTTTGTATTGTGATAGTTTAAGTTGTCATGGCCAGAACTCGAAATATACATCATCATTTTGATATCTATGATTGTTTTGTGGGTCTCTGCTGGAGGTCTAAAAACATCAGGACTTACAATCTTATGGAAGCTGTAAGATGGTGTTGTTAGAGACAAACACATTGTGAGTTTAAGTGTTTTGCTCACATCACATCACAACATCACCATCGGTAAACAGCAGGACTTAACTAGCTCCCACTGCTGAGGACAGAGGCTGTTTTCCGTGGGTATGCCAAACCTTTCCGCATAAATTAATAAAAATAAGATTTTCTCATGCACGTTTTCAAAGACGCTACCTACTACCACATTAATGTTGTCTGTTGGAACAATGGTTGCTTGATATTTCATCACATAACCATAGACAAACAAAGGGACCTAAGCCAACCTTTCTTTTTCTCATGTATCTGTACTGTTTGTTCTAATAAATGGAAAAAGCTTTTTCCAACAGTTAGTGCTGATTGTGTTTTTTTGTTGTTGTTTTTTTTTTCTTTCTGACCTTTTTTGAATCAATCAACAAGCTCCTGATGATACATATTTGGTATCAAATAAAACAGGAAGTTGTGTTTTAGTAATTAGTGTACCATGTGTTTCTGTTAGCTTGGTAAATGCACTTAGCGATACACTTACTTGTACCTTCATGCACCGACAATTGGCCCCTGTGTCACTGTTTTTACGTCTGGCCACCAGTAAATGGATACTAGTGCAAATGGCTCCATTCGGCTGATTGAACATGTTCAGCAGTCATTGAGAGAAAACAATGTCTGACGGCTGTTTATTACCTACTTCTTTCTGTTTACACCACAGGCCGACAAACCCCAGCGCAAGGCCATAGAAAGCAAAACATCACATTGTCTCAGGATGGAAGGCAGCTTCATTTATATTGATAGAATTTCTGATATTTCATTCACATCCGTGCACATGGCTGATCGATCAGACTGGTAGATATTATGGGAGAAATAGCTGACGTGAAGACTTCATCCAGTCAGTTTCTGAATAATGAAGAGGTGAGGAAAAGGTTGTGCAGCTGCAGTGCCTACTTTCAAGAGTTGGGTGCAAGTAAACCCATAAAGATGGGTTGGTGTGTATTTTACCAGACAGTAATAGATCCCTGTAGATGGTTGTTCCCAAACTTACTTACTTACTAAACTTTTATTGACCTTGTAAGATGTAGTAAGAGTAACAGACCATGCACTTGCTCATGTTGCCACAATAGTGATTCTCTTCGGTGCCATAGAGATATCTGTGTTTCCACCATAACTCAATCTTGGAGGTTTGTCATCTCCTGAACTGCATTTCAGAGGTTTGTTCATGAAAATTATGATAAAAGAAATGTGATATGAATGCAAAATCTTGTTAGAACAGCAGTGTGGATAGAAGAAGTGGAAACACATGCTTGCCTGTGGTACAGCATGGAAACGGGAGCCCTGATGCACATCGTTTTATTACCTTCATCAGGAGCCATTTCTATCCAATTGTACATCACAGCAGGAACTCAGAGGTTCATTCCCAGAAACACTCCACTCATGCAGCCATTAGGTGTGATATTTATGTTTTAAACACAGCAGTATTGATGAGCAGTCACCACCAAGGTGGAATAAACAAGGACATATTGTGTCTGAAAAAGAGGCATTTAGTGTGCCGACTGCAGATGGGTTTTTTCGACTAATTGTTAAACTGTACATGCAGCAAGTGAGCAAACGGCACAACTCATTTCCCAGCTCAGTGCGGTGTTCAGTGCTCTGTGCATAATGAGCTTTTGATTTATTCTACTGATCAGTGAGTTTTTGTAACATAAATTGGACACATTTAGCACTTGAATCCCTATGACGCTAAAGATGTATATATGCAGTTTTATTGTAATGTAATAGTGACGATGACAGTATTAAAATATGTGAACTTTTCCCATTTGTTAGTCTCAGGAGTGGTCTTTTTTTGTTAAACTACAGCATTATTTCTGTGGCTTATAATGGAAAACTAGAAAAATTAAATGAGACAGAAGAAAAACACAGACAAGAGAAAGAGACACCGCTAATGTGGGTGGTCGGGAGATTGACATATTAATGTGTATTATGTTGCAGATTAAGTAAATTTGTGTGTAAATACTGCGTGGCGGTTACTAAGTTATATAAATTAAGTTATATTCATTCATTCATGCATGTGTGTAGGTATTTTTTGTTCCGGTATTGCCATTGGTTGTACTATACATAGGGTCAACAGAGTGTTATGTTGTGGCCACATATAGTTTTGACACTGTGTGCTGGTATTGGTGCCTGCTTTCCGAAACACAAACTGACTTCTTCTCATTGAGACACTAAGCAGCTGTTTGTGTCCCCATAACAATCAAAAGATTGGTGTGTGTGATTCATTTAGCATTCTTTTGACCACCCCCTGCTTTTACCGTCCTTTAAATCAGGTGCCATACAGTATAAATGGCAAATTATAAGTAACTAGGCACTTCTCAAAAGCACAGCAGGAGTTGAAGGCATTACTCACCTCAATCACTTGTAACAGGGTGAAATTAATCCAAACATTATGCAATTAGAACAAAACACAAAACTAGCCTGCTAATATTTGATCTTATTAGACCTAACTCTGAAACATATTACTCAGTGTATGTGTATGTACAGAGAAATAAGACATTTCTGTATTTAGTTTCACGCAGTAATCTTTGTCTCACCCGTCTGTGGGACAATATTTATTGAAATATATGCACCTCTTCCATGGCTGGTTGATTTCATAATGATCCATACTCTCTGAAGTCAAGTAGCAGCAGTTAAGCAACAATGTACAAATATATTAATGGCCAATTTTTGTTTGGTAAGCGAAATATGCAAGAGCAGATTTACATGTCACTGTTTAGGGCATTCATCTTGACACAGCATGACATGTTAAATTGAAATGCTTAAGCTCATGATGTTAGAGTGACTCCCTGTTTACATAGTTGATTGGCTTTGATTTAACATGCTAAGTAATTCACTGGCTCAAGTCATTAAGTTTTAATGATGCAACCTGATTTAGTAAATCACCAGTTTGATTACTATGAAGTTGGAAGGACCTTAAATGCAGCATATGGTGGATTAGTGAAGAGCTGCTGCAACCAGAGCACAACATGTCTTCTTTGTGTTTAGTGGGTTGGAGTAAAGATTTATAGTTGACTTCGGGGGTTCAAAACGGACTGGGTGTTCACTCTGTATTTTAAGATCGAGGTTATTCCAGTGATTTGCTCAAACATATTGTAGTCTAACTCACCCCCACTGTTTTAAATTTGTTTTAAATCTTTAGGACCCTAATGGAGCCGAGGCAAACATCAAGAGACATTGATTACACACAGTATGTTGGATCAATCATTGTTTCTGATATTAAAAACACCACATCAGAAAGAAAGAGACTCAATTGGATTTTCATCCAATAGCAGAGAAGTTTTGAATAACTTAGATGGTGGTTTGTGTGGTACAGCTTTAAAGTGATGCTCTGTTTAACATCTTCGAGTCCGATTAATGGAACCAGCACACTAACGTGCAAAACAAACACACCTGCTCACAAGCTCAACTGGGTCATCTGACTATTAAGACAAATTAAGTCCATGCAGTGTAGCTTGGGGTACAGATGGACACTGGAGCAGCCGATGATGCCGCAGGACTTGTTTGAGAGGAAGAAGATGGATGTTTTGATCATTTTACCCACCTTGACATGAGTTCACACCATCCACAGTTTGATGCCCTTCCTGCTATCACCTGCTAAACCTACCTTCAAACTCAACTGAGCTATATTTGATGTGCCATTGAGGTCGGGTGACATAATACAAAGATCAAAGATTGGCCAGTGGGTCATACACACAAAACTTTCAATGCCAGCTTCACTGCAGAGCCCTGTACATGCAAAACTGACACCACAGGAGTACATACAGTGTCCTGTTTTGAAACTTAGGGCCACTGACTCCAAGCTGTCACATTTAGTTGGAGTTGGAGAGTGTTTACTGGTGGGCAGGTAGTGCACACTGGATTTTTTATTTTATTTTTAGAAACAATGCTGATGATAGTGGTAAGATGGACTTGTGGGCTTGTATTTCTCTGATCTGCCGATCACTCAAAGCGCTTTTACAACACTTGTCACTTCCACCCATTCATGCACATTCATACACTGAGTGTGGAGGCTGCTATGCGAGGTGCCAACAGCTCATCAGGAGTGATACAGCACTTTGTATCCAAAGCACTCGCACTGATGCTAAGCTCAGGTAGGATTTCTGCTGATCTGTCTTTGTGTTCTTTACCTTTTTTTTTATGTATTAGTACGTCATGCTTTAGCTTTGACATGCTGTAGCTCCATTGTATCCACAGCTTTCACATAGGACAGCAGAAGATTCATCTTAGCCAGTAACAGGCAAATTCTAAAAGTTTTCCCTGGTAGAGTAAAACAAACACGAAGGTGAAATTAAGATGGAAACTGAAAAAGTCAAGGCATCCCATTTCACAATGACCACAGCAGGGAGCATGCCCCTGGGGCTGCAGCACTTGTTTAGACTCTGACAGACATTAAAGAATAGTGTCGATATGTTATTGAGCTGTTTTCCTCATCTCTTTATTCCTTCGATCATGATACCCATCACAAGTCGACTTTCATCTACTGTCTTTTCATCTAAAATACTCCTCAGGTTTTTAACTTTTCCTCTGTCTGTCTTTATTTGACCGTGCTGTCACTCACAAGGATAATGGGTTTGTGTTGAATGGAGCATTTTTCAGATGCACCATGGGACACATTTGGACAATTTGAAGTAGAACAAGAATCCAATCATATCTAAAAACATTATGGATCAATGGATAACCTAGATAGATGTATAGCACATGTGTGGATTACCAAACACGAAGGGTTTTGTGTTCCTGAAATTAAATTTGCTGCATCTTTCTGGTCTCTAACATGTTGATTCCTCTAACTCTCCTTTTTTCTTTGGCCACAGGAGCAGCAAAGCTCTCGGGATGCCTCAGTCCATATGTCATGTTGATGAAATGCCATCTAGTTTTATACAGACATTCATGGTCCCCTGATGAACCCTAAATGAGGTTAAAATGTTTGTTTTTTTTAGTTAAATATCTTGTTGTTTTATTGGATAATTTGCCAAAATTTGAATTTGTCCATTATGTTTGGTTAAAAACCAATTTTCTCCAAATCTGTTCAGCCTCTTTTAGACTTTAGTGCTGAATCTCAGTATCCTAACATAGACTTAGATTGTGAGCTTGATACAACTTGATTATGCTGAGCATCATCATTGTGAGCATGATCACATTAGCATTTTGTTCAAAGGACCATGTATGGGCTCCAAGCAGAATACTAACCACTGCTACCCCACGTTACAACAACAGGATCCAGGCAGCCTGGATTGGGCTCCTGGAGACTGAATTGGAGCCCCATAACAATATTCATACCAATAACAACAGGCAAAGCTTGACCAATGGCAAAGAAAATGGACATTCCCCTACTACAGTACTTACTGTAGCACTGAAGTTTTTATATATGTCTTCTATGCATAGGTGTGGTCTTCTACCATCTATTCATGAACCCTGCTTATGGTTCTACTGCTCAACTCTAGTTTTGCTAATGCTGCATGCATGTACAAAGCCAGTTTATTTTTGAATTGAGTCAGATAGCTTCTAAGACACCTGTTTTCGTCTGCCTACCTGCCCATCTCACCGTCCACCAAGCCGGTCAGCCAGCTCTCATGCCTGACTTTCCCTCTGCCAAGCCTCCACTTCCTCCCCTTTTTCTTCCTCACGCCAGCCAGCCACATCTCTCTATTCCTGCTTGTATAGTAAATAAAACCTGTTTTCCCCGCACCTGCCTGTCCTGTTTCTGCATTTGTGTTCAGCCTTACTAAACCACAATGACACAAGCGAACTCGCACGACATGAGTGACAATAAAACTCTTGAGACCACATAAAACCATCATACTCTTCTTACTAGCCCTCAACAAAACACAGGTGGGTGGTTTAACAGCTGTTAGAGTTGATTTATTCACTATCAAACTCTCGAATCACAGCTGTCATTGACGTCATCAAAAGTATTCGTACTGCATCTGTTATCTGAAGGATTCTATCAGGACGTTGGATTAGATGGCGTCGTTGTGAGCTCTTTATTGTTATGTAACTTATGTCTAAGTGGGGCAAATGTGACGAACAACTCTGTCGCATGACGCACCGTGTCACCTCACAAAGACACTTTCACCAACAGGAGAGCAACTGCGAATCTTATGCATGAGGAGACGCTCTACAGTGATCGTGCTTGCTTGCTGTGCATGAGATTGACCCGCATACGTCTTTTCTTCATTACTTTTTAAATGACTTCACCGTTGAGTGGAGAGAAGAAGCTGTTCGCATATTTCTGCAAAGTCTCCCCGACCTCTCGTCGGCTCATACGCACCAGCAACTTCTACAGGCTGTGGCGTGGAAATATTTGGACTTCTGAGGCTTTATGAGAAGCAGATCAGCATGTCAGGCTGATGTACAGACTCTAATGCTGGTAGTGAATAGTGTAGCTACAGACTACACAAGGCCCCCGAGCCAGGGAAGCCTTTTGTTATCCGTAAGTGTATATTTATGAATAATTCATACTTTCATTTCACACACTGCTCTGCTTCTCTACTTTTTTGTTGTTGATGCGATTGAAATCTACAAAAAAAAAGAATCTGCAAACAAATCAAATCAAACTGTCTCTCAAATAAATTACAGCAGGATTCAACAAAATTGTCCCGCTGAAGCTGATTTCAAAACAGTATCTCTCTCTGGGTGAGGATGGGAGGTTTTGCCTTAGCTTTGATTTATACAGCAAAGGCTCATCTCTACATAAACGGTTCATAAACTGAGTGAATAAAGTTGTATATTTCCATTCCTTGAGCATTAGGAATATCAGTGGAACAACAACTTACAATGAAACAACTTTTATCCGTGTAAAGTTTTTGTAGGGTGCATGGCAGCACTTAGAAAATTTGCTGAAAGGCAAAAGACATTCAACACCATTGGACCCCATCTCCTGTTTATCCATGCAAACTAAGATTCAGGGAATGAAGTCTCCAGTGTCTTGTGCTGGCCTAGATAGGATTACAATCAAAGGGAGCAAAAGCAGGGAGCCCTTCCTCTTTGCTGCAAACAGAATGAGTAAATGTTTCTGCCTGCGCTCCCCCCCCCCTCTCTGAGTTCTTGTCAAGACAGCAAAGTGATGCTGCGCCAGCTCTGAAGATCCCAAGCCCTGCTTTCACGTTATGGATGTCAGAGCTAATGAAAAGAGAACATGAAAACTATGACAAAGACGAGTGCAGGAAGAAGAAAGAGTAGGAAATGAAGCGAGAGTGGGGAATGTGTGTGTGTGATGCTCCTCCGGTTTATTTAATCAGAGCAGAGTGTTCTCAACCACTGGACAGGCTGTAGAGATGCTGTGGTTTAATAATAACTCCCCGCGCCGCTCATCTGAAGACTGAAAGAGAAGAGAAAGTAACGTGCAGGGCAGACTCGTTCATTCATCATGTGCATCAGCCTCCGGATGCATGGTCATCTGTAACTGTCGGCCAGATAAGAGCCACAGAGGTTTGAGCGCAGATGTGACAGGCAGAAACAGGTGCTTGATCTATTGCCACATATGTTGAGCAGTTTGGAGACACTGGAGCAGAAGGCTTACCAGAGGGCTCCAGTCACCGCGGGGAGCATTTGCAAGTCTGTGCACTTGCACATCGACAAATTAAAAATAGTGATAAGGAAGTAAGCCTGATGGTGGAGAGATGGCTGCAGAACGTCCTCTAACATAATTTTTTGATTCCCTCAGGCTGTTCTGCAGTTTCACCGTGTTCATGGAGTGTGTGACGATGATAATAACAATGTGATACTTCATTGATCCCCTTCGGGAAATACTCTTTTCACCGTATATATTCCAAAGGGAGGTAAGAGTGCAGAGAGCAGCTACAGCTGTCTTGCTCAAGGACACGTCATTGGGTTGAATGGCTGCCGACACAAGTGCTTAAATCAAGGTCCTGACATAATGTGACACGGTGATGGCCAAAACCTCTCGGGATGGCAGTGTCCGTCCATCGTTCGATCAATCCGCACTCTTCACTGAAATCTCTCAAGTATTTGATGGATTACCTTGAAATTTGACGTCTGTGGTCCCCAGAAGGTGAAGCCCACTGACTTTGGGGATGTCTTGACTTTTCATCTGTTATATAATAAGATCGACATTTTTTTTTTATATTTAGTGGCATGTCTCAACAAATATCAGGAGGATTGCTGTGACATTTGGTGCAGATATCCGTGGCTTTGGTCGTCTGACTGTCACCATCATCTATTGTCATTTTAACATTTTATTGTAACACAAAGTAAAGCTTCTATGAATGACTAGAAATTCATAATTAAAACAACTTTTTGTCTGCAATTTAGTACATTTTGAACAATGTCGCTTGGCTGTTACTTGGGTAGCTGTGTATTAGCAGTGATCTTTGCAGTGCGCAGAAGTACTGACCATTGATTTCACGTTCTTGAAGTCACCTGACCTGCATGCGGCTGATTTGCCTCTTGGCAAAGACGAGTGTTTAATTTACCAAATGAACTTCACTAAGGCTGCTAATTGCAGCTGTCATAAAGTATCAAAACTTAGTATCTTCAGTGCAGCAGTATTCCCACCTGGTAGCAAGTAAACTGATCACGACTGTAAAGTCGCATTATTCTGCCACGTCAATGATTCTAATCATTGTGTGAGCTTCAGATACATATAGATCTATGTTTACCATGACAGCAGTATTTCTTCTCCTTTGGGTGAAGCACAACAAGTTTTGTTTCACTTCCAGACATTTTTCAGATGAAATTCGCTCTGAAATTTGAGCTTTGACCCGTGAAAGTGTCAAATGTTTGGACGATTTGAGATAGAAGGTGAGACTGACCTCTGGAAAAATGTTGATTGTTTTTATTCTTGCACAGTGATAGAGGGAATGGCAATAACTTATATAACCTCCAATTTCCAGGGTGCTGTTGTTAGTACTATTCAATTTAATAATCATCATAATTCATTATATTTATATAATCATGTTCCTACCCTCTCTATGTCCTGGCAGGTCAACATTCTGCAAGTATTTTTGGATTCATACTATATAGACAAAAGTATTCGGACGCCTGACAATTGTACCAACAGGGACATTGTATTCAAATACTTTAATATGGAGCTGGACCCCTTTTGCAGATATAACAGCTTCCACTCTTCTTGGAAGTCTTTCACAAGATTTAGTTTGTTTCTGTGGGAATCTGTGCCCATTATTCATTCAGCATTTATGACGTCAGGCACTGACGATGGACGAGAAGGCCTGGCTCGCAATCTCCAGTTCCAGTTCATCCCAAAGGTGCTCGATGGGGTTTGGCATTAACATAACCCTTCACTGGAGATAAGGAGCCTAGCCCAAACCCTTAAAAACAACCCCCATACAATTACCCCTCGTCCAACAGGACAGGTGCGGCCAAATACTTTTGTCCATATAGCGTATTTGCAAATATTTGAGATCCATCACTCCGCTAAAATGGAGCTGAATTTGGTTGACGAATTACTGTTTGATTTTTTCTAAATACTTTGAGCAGCAAATTAAATTCTGTTCACTGCAATCAAGTTATTGTGCCAGCACGACTTTCAAATCTCAAAGCCCGAACACGTAAAACCAAAACTATCTTTGTGTGTGGAGAGAAAGTGAAAAATGTAGTGAGGCTAAAAAAGTTATTGTGTGAACTGACCCTTAAAGTGGCTTTCAGGAAAAGATCCAGGAGACAATCAGGTGCATAAATACGTGCTCATACACGGGCTCAAATCTGGCATGAAATGTTTTGGCATTCACATGGGACGTGGCGGAGTTTTTCTCTTTTTGTCATAATAACATGTTTTAGTGTCTCATACAAAAGAGCATAACCACGCAATTCACGTAAAACGATGGCTATTGTTTATTTATGCCGTGCAGGCGATAAACAATCATTACTCTGAGCATAAAAGCAGCAGCTGTTTGAGACGTTTCATACCAGTTCCTCCCTGGAGGGGGCGAGGAGGGGGCAGTTTTATTTGTTCTGTCTAAAATGTGTGTGCCTTAAAATAGCATGATGTATGGACCCTATGGTACAATTCCTGGTAGAGTTGATAGCGCGTTTTTGTTTTCTTTGCTTTTGATGTGATATACAGTGTCTTGCAGGTAAAGATCTCTCAGGGCAAAAGGAAACCATTCATCATCAGATGTACAGAAAGAAGAAAAAAGAAAAATACTCCTGCAGATAAAACAGACTCAAACACGATGAAAATAAGCTGCAGAAAACATAGATAACCTGTTGTTTGGAGATATGCTAACAAGCCAGACAGTTTAAAGTGCGTTTAAAAAAAAAAGAAGTGAAGTGATTGTTGTGGTGGTGGTGGCAGTAATTGTGTTTTTTTTCTCCCCCGGAGGAAATGGGAGTAAAAATGAGCCCAGTCTAAACCTACAGAAATTGCTATTATCTGTCACCATTAAACACAACTCTGACACCAATAACTTGATTTTTCTCTTTGCACACTTCTCCCCCCGAAGCTGAGGAATCATTTCACCGCCAACGTCCCATTCTGCCGTATTGAACCTGATCCCGCTAATGTAACAACGGCGGGAACTTTAGTTAACATCAAACATCTCCTGGAGAAACGTGAGGCCGCGGCAAAGGGAGGGGAGCTACAGATTGATTAGCCTCGACCCGTTTGAAGTGCCGCAGGTATGGATGCAGCAGGCAGACACCTTGTTATAATTGTGATGAAGCAGCTGTCCTTGGCGGAGCTGATTTGGATTACCTCGCCTCTTTGTAACTCTGACAGCGCAAATGAAGAAGCATTCAACGTCTTTCCTTGGGCGGCGACTGGGTTGCAATTTTAAGCAGGTAAACATTAATTAATTACGCCAGATAACGGACAGCCACCCCCTGTAACTGTTAAGGAAGGAGACAGAAGCTTATTTACCGTGATATCATTAAATCCGGCAGTCACTTGTGCCTCTCAACCTTGTCTCTCTCGTTCTCTGTCACAACACAAAGATGCAGATGTGGCTTAGCATCTTACCATTTCTGTGTCCTCTCCTCCATTTTTCCCTGCTGCTGCTTTTTCTTTTTCTTCCTGAAACATGCATTAGTGACTCTCCCTCACCCTGACTCATCCACGCTGCCACGGAAGACTGAGCACACTACAAAGGGTGGAAGCGGATCAAGAATTAATGCATTTGCCTTCAGTGAAAGTTGTTCAGAAAAGTATGCTCATTAGGGCCCCCCGCTCTGCCCTGCACAGAGGCCAGGAGGAAGCAGACAGGGCGGTGGGAGGAGATTGGCGGGGTCATTATCTACCCTGTTGCTGCACTCCGGACTTCAAAGTGGGCTTGCTTTAGCTGTCACCGCTGCTCTGTGCAACTCAGACATGGTCTTGACAGCAAGGGCAAGAGGGTAGGGGCTGCAGCATGGAGGGTAGCGCCGACGCTGCAGGGTTCATTAAAAAGAGGAAGCTTCCATCTCTCTACACCTCTCCATCTTTATTCCTGTCCACCTGTTTCTCCTCTTCATTCTTACAGCTGGTTCAAATCCTGCCCGGTCTGTTCTGTTCAGGCAACCCGACACTGCCATCCAGCATCACATGTCGCAGCATTACTGGAACACCAAGTTGTTAAAATCTAACCTGGAACATCTCGTTCTCTTTGCCTGCCTTCACCTTTTGTATTCCAGTCTTCTCCACTGTCGCTTTCATCTGTCAAAGGTTAATTCTTTTTTTTTCTACTTCTTCTACCTCGCCCAGTTTTCCCTGCCTCCCCACACAATATCACCATTTACTGGATATTTCTTCGCCTCTGTGCTCTTTTGTCCTCAGTCGTCCCGCACACTACCACGGTCTTCAATCTCTTCCCTTTAATGACGATGAAACAAGGTAAAGTGCAGGTCCCGACACTGTATGGAACGAGGATTAATCTACAATAAATGATGGGCTGCATTGTTAAATGCATGTGACAGCACAGAGATGCATGATTGAGCATACACTTAGTGAGTTTGTGTGTGTGGCTGTGCATGCAAGCTGTTTTCTCTAAGGCTTTGCTCACGCTGCAGATTAAAGACCTCATAAATTAGGACCTTTACGTCCTTAAATATGCGATATGTAAGGATTGGCCACCTGTCGAATTCACACTTCACAGCAGGGAATACCATGCCGAGGTGATTTACCGCAGCTCCGACTCCGGGGGACGATGAAGACACACCTGGTTCAGACGAGGACAGCAGCGAGAGGGAGAGTGGACATCAGTCAGCGGCCACCTCTGGAGGCCTGAGTGGAGGGTTATTGTAGAGTCAGCCTGAGAGATCAACCCAGCAAGAAAACCATCGCACTGTTATTGAGCCGAGGGCAGACTGTACCTGAAAGAGGCCATAGTGTTCCAAGTGGAGGACAAGCTGAGGCTAGCTGGTTAGCATGCTGACATCAGCAGATATTTCTGCATACAGAAAATAAACATGTATCAGGAGGAAATGGCAACTCACCATTTACTATTTTACAACGACACTTTAGCATTAAAGCCATCACTAACAGTAGACTGCATGCAGGTTTCATAAAGTTTAAAAGCCGAGCTGCTAAGCTGCAATCTGCCCGGCAACTTGGAAGTGCCAAAAACTGCAGCTCCTCAAATGACCACTGGGTTGAACTAGGTTGATCTCCATTAGACCCCATATAGCAATCCAGAAATAAACAGCCTGGTACAAAAACAAGTTTTAGTCTCTTTACCCATTCATGACAACCATTCGACCATTCATGTTTAAATAAAGGTGCGTTGGTTGGCTCCTTCGGATCCTGGACCTCCCGGCTTCCAGGAAGGGCCAAGTCTGGTGACCACGCCTCCTCACCTGGGACCAGTCGGGGCCTGACGATCACACACCTGAATTTGCATACAACACAACACAACACACAGAGGTATACCGTCTTGTGTACATGGATGCACATTCTTGTGCCTGCTGTGATACTGCTGATGGTTTCACGTTATTCCTCTGATTTACAGGCGGCTTTAACACGTCACAAAGCACAGCAATGGGAAACACTGACAGTAAATATGAAAATAATGCAACATTTAAAATAAATCAGCCTGGCAAATGTTGTATAATTTGAAAATTCATTAAAAACTGTGATTGAATCAAATTAATGATTGAAAAATGCTAATCGACAGCTAGAGCTTGGGTCAAACCACAAGGGTCAAACTGCGCATTAATGATGCATAAAATGAATAAATCAAATATTGCATACGATTCTGCCACAGCCAAATATTTGTCACGTGTGTACATTCATGTGTTATTCCACTTCCTCGTCTCTAAGTGAGAGGAATCCTGACACTCTTCTTCTCCAGGCTCGGCCTTTTGAGCACGAGAACCTGATGAAGGTCAAAGATGGAAAAAGGATAACGAGGAGCGGCAGACGGAGAAGAAACCGTACAAAGCATGGAGTAAATGTTATCTATCTAAATGTTTAATGCCCACTGCTGTGTTACTGACCCAGCTTCAGACAAAACAGGGCAAAGAACTAAATAACAAACTAATTCAGTCAAAACTTGACGAATGGTATCTTCCATGCCTACCTGTGCTTTTAGACTTTTTAGACTTTGGACCAATTAATGGACAGTTTCACTGGAGCCCTTCTCCGTCGACTGTTTATTCGACCTTTTCTCTCAGACAACACATTTTCTGTTTATCCACCCACAACACCTACTGCACACCTGGCTGTCTGTCTTTGGGTAGCCTCTCCTGAGGTTACCTCCACTTATTTTCTTTACATGCTTTGTTTTTTTTCTGTTAAGGACTCTTCCTAAAGAGCCT
Organism: Larimichthys crocea; assembly: GCF_000972845.2. Lineage (NCBI taxonomy): Eukaryota > Metazoa > Chordata > Actinopteri > Sciaenidae > Larimichthys > Larimichthys crocea. The sequence continues at coordinate 9,430,151 of NC_040027.1, read as the reverse complement.
GGAGTAGGTCATGAGCCGATGCTGTTGTGGTTTTTCCGAAGCCTTTTGAGACTGGACGCGTTATCTATGTTGGACATGAACATGAAAGGTACCTTTGCACCATCTATTGAGGCCTTTGTTACTCTGTGAAGGTGTGGGAACAGACCCTGACACTCTATGAGCTGCAAATGCAAACCTGTGAACATATTTGTCGTATGCATACAGTATATAACAGTATAAGTACATAAGATAGCGGCACGCTGTGCTCTTGCATTTGCAAACACACACATCATGTCGGAGCTTGTTCCAACCACGGGCTAATTAGGATCCCTCCAGGTTTGCGGTGGTAACCCTAGGCACAACAAGCGGGAGTCTGTGTTAGGGTATCTATCATGAATTGAGAGGGCCCTGGGGCCTGATAGTGGTGCTATCCGTCATGTTACTGCTATACTGGGACACAGGTGGCAAGCAGGGACTCTGGGTTTTACACAACTTATAGCTCGAAGACAGCTAGAGCTAGGCCTCCACACACACATGCACGTACACGAGGGCAGATTAGGTAAATTACTGGTACTGTAAATCGTACAAAGGGGAAGGAAATGTAATGTGAGATGACTTCAGAATCTCTTGTCATGTGGGAAGTGTAACAGCATGTGACATTCTCTTGAGGATTAGACAAAGCCGAAAGACAGAAGCATGATCATTAATTAAACGGTGATGCCGTTATAGCTGTGCATCGCATTAGCAGGTTGGCTGGTGCCATCTTGGTCATGGCCCAGATGCAATGAATTCAGATCCAGCGTCTGCAAACTGGCTGATAATGGCTCCTTTTTAATTCCTCAAAGTGAAACAACACATTTATTTTTTTTTCTAGTTTGGAGGATTCTCATTTGTTGCTCTGAAGCCCATTAAACCAACTAAATAAAAAGCTCACAGTATAATGTTGACATTTCCAGATAAGGAAGAAGAAAACGCAGCGGTACAACGGAGAACAAAATAAATCCAATCAAATGTTATGAGGTTTTAAAAGTATCAAAGGCAATAAAAGGCAGTAAAAAAAAAAATCACGTCTGCAGTTAAAAAATGTTCATAAAGTTGTTAAAAAATGGATCCTGGTCCAGGTTCAGATCTTTAACGGTTCATTGGAACATAAACAATCTGCTGGAGGAAAATAATAGTTTTCTAGGCCCAATTAAAGGCTTATAGTGGATCCGCAAATCATTAACACGTGATTTCATGAAGCCATTAGTTTCAGCATGTTATTATGAAGTTGTACCCAAGTTTTTATTGCTGTAGCTGGCTGATGTTTTGATAATATAGAATTTTAATTGGAAACAGTGCATCATATTTTTATGTTTTATCATGTTTTGTGCGTACAGCCAATGATCTAATACATGTAAGGGAGTAGAAGTACGTATAAGCAGATATAATGTACATTTCAAGTGGTAACTTAAAATTGTACTTTAAGTCCATTGGCCTGTCTGATGACGATTTAACCTCTGGGCCCAACATCCAATGTTTCTGGGCTTCTGGTGCAGACAGCATGACAGATATCTGTGCCAACATATCCGTGCCTTTGGCAACGTATTGTGCATTTATATGCAGATATCTGTTTCCCTTGATCAATTTAACTCAAACAGAGATTAAATACACCTCTGCTCTGTAAATCTCTGATCCTGTGTTGCGAAAAATCCAGACAGCAAAAGGAAATGTTGTTTCTCATCTTCACATTTACCCGTCAGGCTGTGTGCTCTCTGCCGCTGTGTGTGGAGAACTTGTTGGCTGATGATGACACTGACACGGAACAACCCGCGACAGATTCCTCCACATTCCAGCACAACATGTGCATGAGCACATGTCATGTGTTGCTTCTTGGTTGTTTGAACAGGACATCAACCAACAACAACAGCGACATCCGCCCGAGAAAAGTGCACGTCGAGCATCGGGTTGCAGGCTATGCAGCTAATTAGTCGGCTGTAAGACTTTGAAGACGTAAACATGCCAACATCTGTTAGTTTAGATGCTAAATGAAGACGTTCTTATTCTTCAACACCACTGCTAACAAAACATATTCTCCTTGGCTTGTGAGGAAAAAGGTTTGTTGACTTTGCCTCTCTGTGCTCTGCCGGCTCAGCTGTCAGAGCACACACAAACAGATCGCCCACACCGAGGCTGAGAGAGTAAAGAGGAAATTCATGAAGAACCCTTAAACCTTCCACACTCTTTTCCAAAATAAAAACCTAAACAATAAATGTGAGAGTCAGCTCAACATGATGTTTTGACTGCAGACAGAGATGGAGTTGGACATTGAAGTAAGTGAGTAGATCTCATTTTGCAGAATGTTCTGCACAAAGGTAACAACCCGCCTTCCGGCAGCTGTAAAGCTCACTAATGAACACGTTATGTTTATTTAAGTGTGATGTGGTTTTATGGACAGATTATTTCTGGACAAAGCGCTTTAAGTCAGCCGGTTGTCTGGCAACCTCGTGGTGACGACAAGACATTCACATAAGGCCGTTTCAAGGAAAACTAAACTAACTGGCTATGTATTTCCCAAAATGTCAAACCAATGTTATTTTCACCCAGATGTCGTCTTTATTTCTTGATGATTAAGTCAAAAAGTAAATGATGTATTGACCATTGATTAATAAAGCCAGGCCACAGAACAAACCTTTATGACATTTTTAGCTTTTTGATGAATGATAGTGATGTGGCTGGAGAATTATTTGACTTTGTTATGTTACGTTTTATATTTTATTAGTTTTGTCAGTACACTGTCATATACAGAAGATTCTCATTTACAGTAATACAAGATAATGTGAAATCATATTTGTTAACCTAAAAAAAATATTAGCAAATCTCTGACTGCCAAATTAAGTATTAAGATATGCGAAGAAGTCCATGAGTAAATGGTGCTTGCTTTGGGAATACCTGAGGGCGTACTCTTTATAATATTACCTTTGGACACTCAACAGTTTCCACCGTGAGCAAACACTCAGTGACAGTGGCGAGGAAAAACTTCCTTTAAGAGGCAGAAACCTCGAGCAGAACCCGGCTCATGGTGAGCCGATGTCTGACATGCCAGGTGGAGTTTAGAAAAGGGAGAGACAAAGACCCACAGCAGCAATGATAATGATAACTGCAACTATGATTGGAATAGAAATATGACTAATAGGAGTTATAATATTAAGAATAATGATAGTGTGGACATCAAACAGGATTCTGCTCAGCTGTGAACCTCTTCACCTATCCTCATTTGCAGCTATAGGGTCATTTGAGTGAGACAGACACTCATTATAAAATGTTTGTGAACCGTTGTTTGAATTATTTACACATTCCAGTCTGTAATCTAGAGCTCCTGGCCGGAACGTTAGCAGCGATTGTTGACTCACCTGGTCCTGATTTTTAATGAAAATTATAAAAAAAATAAATCAAGAAAAGTAAAGATTGTGACCTTTGCTATATCCCTGCTACAAAATAGCTAAACAGCACTTCTAATCAGGATGCATTCTCCATGCAACCTCTTGCAAAAAAGGTGATACTCAGCAACTAGTGAGGGGCTCATTACTTCAGCCTGAGTGTTCCTGGGCTCACAGTTGAATAATGAGGCTATTATGGAGATATCCTCCAAGAAAAGCTAGAGAGGCCTCAGCTCCCAGTGCTGAGTTAGACTGCCAAGCTGCTATCACCAGCCATAAAATAACCTGCAGCATTTATATATCTACATTGCATTGCAGCTGGGGACTTTTCGAAATGCATTAGTGCTATTTGTAAAATGGTAGATGTACAAATGCGACTATCATTATTTGATACAGCGTGTAATGAAAAATTGATGCTCTGTGATTTGGGGGCCTGTTGGAGAACTTTTGTTTTAAATCAGTCTCGATCTGACAGGCTCCAAAATCATTTGTATCCCTCAGTCGGGCAATACAAATAAGTGTTTGCGCTATCAAGTAGTTTTCCTAAATCGTGTTTGCAGGACGGCGGCTGCAGATTCGTAACAGAGATAGGAAACGCCTCTTGACACTCGAGTCGCGTGTATCTCTCAACTCACCCTCTCCATTCTGATTGCTTTCATTTTCAGCATGAAGAAATGCTATATTAAAGTTGTGGGCCCAGCTTTACTCCCCGGGGAATTGTGCCTCATTATCTAAGAAGCTGCTTACACTCCACTGCTTAGCTCATTACAGATGGTAGAGCAGAAACAGAGAGAGAGAGAGAGCTCTGAAGCATTAGAAGTACATGCTGCCTGAGTTGCATGTTTTTCTTATAGAAATGCAAAGCTGATGTAGTATAATGAAGTACATGCTCTTTCTAACCATCTGCGTCTTGTTAAGTTTTATTTTCCAACCTGGAGAAAGATGGTGATAAGCACTCTTTAAAAATGTACACAGTATATGCTGTATACGTTTCAGACAGAACGAGAAAGACAGTCTAGTCTTTTTTTAGGTGTTATTGACTTTGGAGTTTCAAGTTCAACAATTTCTTCCCGAGGATGAGGTGAGGAGGTCAAAATCAATCTTATGTCCATGAAAAAACAGCGAGTTATGTTTTCTTTTGGTTTCACTTTCAGTTTTACAGTTTCATGAAGTTGCGATCAGAGAGTCAGATTCGGTGTCGTGACATTAAGCCCACACCGAGACTAAAACCAAAACCCATTTTTATTTGGAATAGCTACATTTTAATCCTCCCCCAAAGATTTCAAACTGTAATTTTAACATTTCAGACTAATCCATGTTGTAGACTGAAGTAAACACATAACTCAAAGTAAACAGCGTCTGTAATGCATCTAAACAGCGATACTTATTACTGCTTTTGGCGAGTATTTTCAAAGAAATGTGTCCAGGTGATCCTGTAAAACCTGCTACATATCAAAATATATAAATATGCATCAAAATCCTTCAACAAAGATTCTGTTCCGAAACGCAAAAGTGTTTTTTTTTTTAAGAAGAAAAAGATTATTTCACTGATCCTCAATGGGTAAATTCTTTTTTCACTCAAGTTTTTACATAGTATATAGACCTGAAATGCAACTCCACACACACACACACACACACACACACACACACACACACACGCCTCATGATGGAGTGATGGACAGCCATGTTGCACCACCCTGTAAGGAGTCAGGGGTTCGGTGCCTTGGCAGTTGCCAGGACGTGAACTGGCTCCTCTCCAGCTACCAGTCCATGCTCTATACCGTGGTGTCCATGCTAGACTTGAACCAGCCACCCTCTGGTTCCCAAGCCAAGTCCCTATGGACTACACTTACCCAAGTAGACTGCCGGTCCAGTTGCTGTGAGTGAATGTAAGTGAGAGGTGCTGCCTTTTCACGTTCTTTGGAACACTTGACTTTGGTTTTATGGGTGTAGTGCAGGGTGTCCATCATTCAGTAGTGATCTTCCAGCTGAATTTTGTATTCCTTAGACAGTATGGGCATGACATAATCAATCCATTTTTTACGAGGAGTAAGGAATAAATAACACTTGATTCAAAAAGTGTAATTATGTAGTTGTCTTACACTTCTAGTATTGATTACCTCTCCTGTAGCTAATGCTGATTTCATAATGATCCGTACTCCCTGAAGTTGTGCAGCAGAAATTAAATGACAACGTGCAAATAATACTGGCCCATTTCTGGGTGAACTAAATATGCAAGACATATTACTGTTTATGACACAGGGTGTTCATCTTTTACTGGACGTCAACAAACACAAAAACTGGGTCATAAGTCAAGACTATAGCTTCTTCTCCAGGCGACATTACACCACTGTGAGAATCCCATTGTTGAAGCACAGCCTCCTATTTATATATATATATATAGTACTATAGTTGTAAACAGAGTTTAATTATGAGTCTAAACTTTCCTCACATTCAGATATTTATCCATTCTTCCCATCCCATAAACACCACCAGTGTCTAGACACCATCAGGGGGGTTTCCTGCACAAACAGCTTTACCAACACAATGACTTCACGATGGGATCTAATCTGCAAAGTGAAATTTGTTCATTCGAAATGATTGAAATCCTGCAAATAACAAAAAAACAACAACAACAAAAAAACAGACTCAGTGTTGCCTGCTGTTATCAGTCGCTCTAACAATAAAGTTAAACTTCAGAGAAAGACAGAAAGCGAAATCCACAGCAGTCCTCTGCTCCCTGAAATCAGTTTCACTTTAAGCTAAAGACGAGCGCCTGCACGGGGCTGATAGTGAGCTGTGAAGCTGCTGCTGCTAAATTCACGGCTGATTTCAAGTCTTTCAGTGTAAAATGATATATTCGATTACAATGCAATAAACCATGAATTGCAAATTTGTTTAAACACGAGTCTAATAGGGCGGTTAATGCCAACTGTGGTTTAACTATCCACTGTGGAACTGAAGCAACACTGTGTATTTGTTTTCTTTTGGCCAGAACTTCCATATTCACATAAATTAACTGGTGGATTAGTCTGTACAAACAATGTAAATAAGTCAGCTTTAGAAAAGTTTGGACAGGTCATGAGACCGAGCCTTTTTCCTCCAACAAAATCTGAAGAGTTGACTCTTTTTTTCCTAAATATCTGCCTGACATACAGTAGCTATTAAAATCACATAACACTTTGCACAGCAGCTTTCCTCTGAGGGTGATGCTTAAAGCGAAAACACCTCTGGCTTTATGTGATTATTGTAAAAATGTTCTGCAGACATGAGAAACCCTAAAATAAAGGGATGATATCACAACACATCTGCTCTGTGACATCACACCGTTTACACGTTTTTTACTTTAGCATCCTGTTGCTCTTTTAAATGTGACAACAACGCCGGCCGACATTGTAAAGATTAATATCTACAAAGACCTCGATAAGGAGGCTGAAGTCGGCTCAGATCAGAGGTTATCGGCATCAGGGATTAATGGGACAAACACTAAAACCTCAAATTTGAAACAACACACCGACACTGCAATCTCCTTTGTATTCAGACGCAACCCTCGACCCGACCCTTAGTATCACATCCTGATCTCCACCTACAAGCACTTCACCTCCAAACCACCAGCAATTTCCTCAAATATAACAAATGCAGAATTAGTTTGACCTGCAGCAGAGGGGAGGGAGCCCACACAGTGTACATTAAAGAGCTTTCAGGGGAAGCAGCAGGAGAAGAATGAAAAAAAGGGGGGTGTTTAAATGATGCCAATCAAAAATCAGACCCGCTTTCTCCAATCTAAGCACTGTCAGTCTCTCAAACAACTCTGCAGATCGTCTTATTGCTGACTTAGAAGCATTTTCTCTCCCAGCCTGAAACTGTCTCAGAATTGTTGTTTTTTTTAAAACCAGGAGAGATCAAAAAGGTTCGCCTTGACAAGCTAATATGACTGCCGAGCCCTTGACACCAAGGGTACAAAGAAAGGGAAAGACGTAGTTGTTGAGAGAATTTCTAATGACAGAAGAAAGAGAGACGCAAAACTTTTTCACTTTGAGCATTTTTGGGAGCAATTTCGCAACAATATAAAATGATGAACTGTGAAATATATCGACTCCCCACATCTTGCAGATCTCAGAAGAAAAGGGAGAATCACATTAATCTGGTCATCTATTGGATACATGTCGCGAAGCATCCAGAAATAACTCAGAGGAAAAGAATAAATGTGTCGGAGCTCCCAAGAAAACAGCAACATAACTGAGTTTTACATCACTGTGTAATTTCTCCCAGCATGCCATTATGTTTGCTTTCCCGCCCGTACAGACGGATCTACAGTTGTTGAAGAATGATTTTTTTCTTTTCACGCAATAGGAGATCAGCAGGCATTAAAGATAAATGGGAAAGGCAGCTTGAACAATTTGAAAACTCTGAGAGGAAAAACGGGGAAAAAAGACAATTTGCACTTACTATTACCAATGCATGAGGCATGATACCGAGTACTTTTAGGCAAGTCTTGCAATGTTTCACTGTGGCATTTGGATAATTGGCTGGGGAAATCGTTTGCTGCAATTAGCAAATTAAAGGATTTGTAATGCTGTTTAATGTGTTCCCTCTCTTGTTTCCAGGGAGAGCAGACGCCCCGCCTCACTTTTTCTGCCTCCACAGCAAATCTACGTCCAGGTGATACCGCCGATAACCTTTTAAGAGAATGACGCATAAGCTTTATTAATTCGCCTGTGATGTCACCTCCAGAGATTTCCAATTTTGCAAAAAATCTCTGCCAAGCAGACCCCGCTGCGCCGGGGAGAGAAGAATGTCAGGCTGCCCGGCTGGAATCTAAATGGCAGATATGTCCCTGACAATGCTGCAATAACATATCGATCAGGCGCCGTGTTAGAGGTGCACCAGCTCAATATAAAGTCTGGTGAAATGCCCCAGAAAGCAGGCTCCGGGGAGAATTGAGAAGCAAGGCGGTGTATTCAAATGTCAGCCCGGATTCTTACACAACCTTGTCTCGATGAACACAGACCAAGAATATAAATGGACAAGGGTTTTAGAGCAGCTTTTCTGATTTCACTAAAGAAGGTAGAGGTTCTCTATATTTAGACCGGGGCTCTTGATGCACACCCGTGTATGCAAATCATGTCACATTAGGCCCCTACATCCCCTCCAAGCTGCATGTGATGCATACGCTCAATTGCCTCCAACTAAGGAGTTCACGGAGAGGAGAGTGACCGCCCAGGGAGCTCTCAAACAGGTTCATCTGATGAGCTACTTCACGCCGCATTTCAGCCCATTGATGAAACTTATCAGCATGATAAATATCTTCTGCCAAAGCCTTCAGACCGAGCATTATCCCTTCCCTCACAAACAGATCTGAGAGTGGAGAGTTCTAGCTGTGACTCCCTTATATTATGACATGTTGCTGTCATGTAGTGCACGTATCTTCCCCTTCACACCTGGTCCTAGACCTGTAAACAGACAAGAACCGTGTTCTCCATTTTCCAAATGTGCATTGTCATAACAGAATTCAGTTTTAATAAGAAAAGCAATGAATAAATATATACTTTCCTATAACATCAAAATTATTCTTTGGAGTCTATTTAACCCAGTGTTATTTTTTTGCAGTCTACACATTATTTATACTCTAAATAAAGGCAGACTCTGAATTAATTGCTTTTCTGTACTTCATATTTTTCATTTCACCTGATTTTCATGTTTCCATTTGGTTTCTTTCAACATGTTTCTCCTCTCATTTACCTTTAATTGGATCCTTTGATTATGAAGCACTCTTCACACTTATTATGTATATATAGGTTTAGTTTAATTGGAATGCTTCATGTGTCAGTGTTATTACATTTGAGTCGCAACTTAACTCATAATGTGGCAAATTGTATGGAATATGATAAGCTAATATATAATTCACTCATCTTGTGTATTACACTATAGGCTGATTATTACACGATCCAATTGTGCACATACGTACGTGATGAGTTTCTACTGAAAAGGATGAACTTAATTCGTGAACCTACGCAGAGTTTCATGCAGCTGACCTCGGGTTAATGCCGTCTTCACTTTCCAGAGCTTTCAGAGCGAGAACAGCACCGAGCGATCGGGGTGGGGAGTGTTGTTGAAGGACGGGGTTGTGTCGTGAAACGGGGCCAAACCCAGGTCTGAACTGTACACTTGCTCTCTTGACTTCCATCTTTCAGCAGAAAAAAAAAAGCAGTTTCTTTTGTCAATCAGTCACAATCAACTAATTGCTGGGCTGGCACATTCAAATCACAGCACCGCTGGAGGTTAATAAAAATTGCACCTTTGCTTGACATAACATCCGATCCTGTTAGCTGTGCCGAGCAGAATTCTTAGGCCGTGTCAAGTGGATTTCCCCAGAGAGCTGCTGCTACGTTTAAAGCACATTTAATCTTACCTGTCATAACACCCGTACCTGTATTTGTGCCACATAAAAGCAGCATCTAATCATTATTATTTCTACTTTAAGTCAGTCATCATCATTAATGAAAGTAAAGGAAGTTATTTGCTGCATTAAACCCGATTAGGATTATTTTTTGATGAAGCCGTCCAGTCTGATGTATCGAGTTATGTAGTTTAGCACACTGCACACATGACTGCATGCACTAATGGACGTGTCTGGGGGAGTTTTAAGGTGGTGTTGCACATATTTCCTCGAGGTAAAGAGATGCACGTTAAATTAAGTCATGATCTGGCCCTCATTTATAAAATACATAACCTATCAGAGACAGATCAGACTGTAGAAAAAAAGGATACATAGAATCAGGAACAGCCGATGCGTCCTGTGAATATGACAGGATTATAAATTGCGCGGTAATTGTGCAGGGCTTCGGCTAATGAGGAAAGAGAAGGATGTACAGTAGAGGGTGTCCACACGCTGACCGTGGTGGCCGTTTCTAAGTCATTAAGTGCTGCTGTAATCGTGCCATTACGCTGCTCATTACGGACAGACTGTGGCATAATCTCCCACAGGGCCGCCGTCACCACTCAATTCCATTAGACACCGTTTTCCTGGCTGGGAATCATCCTCGCTCCCTTCTCTTAATGATGAACCCCTTGTCGATTCAAAGCCCGGCTTCTCCGACACTGGTGTTCTGACTGGAAGCGGGCCAACGTCACCCTCAGAGACTGTCTTTCTTTCAGGCTTACAGTGGGATACAAGTAGATTATGGATGAAGCACAAATGAACACATTCGCTGGCTTGAGACAGGACTTTAACTGGTGACAGCCGACAGCAGCTGACTACCCGGGCAAAGATCCCCTGTCTTGTCGGGTTTGAGCCGGATATATTTGAGACAGGCTCATTTCAGATGAAACGGGCCAATGACTGCAGATGAATGCAAAGTGAAACCTGCAGCCAAAGATAAAATTCAAACAAAGACTCATTACTGTTTAATTCTTTTTTTATTTTTATGACAGCTAGATTCCTCGCTATTAACGTGACAGCTGTATTTTTCTCTTTCCGTTTCTTTCCAAGAATTGATATTCACTCCCAGTCTGGTCAACAGTTAGTGCCGGTTTTATGCACCGCACGTTCGCCAGCAAGAAGGGGGAAAAAAAAGAGGACAGAAAAATGACAAATCTACCCCTGAAGAAATGTGATATTCAGGAGAGATGTCTGTTGACTTTGTCTTCTTTTGACAAACCTGTTAGCACAAACAAAAAGTTTCAACAGGATCATGTAGCTTCTTCATATGGCTCCAAACTAAAACTGTATTTTTTTTAAACAAAGTGACGAAATGATAATTCACCTAAACCTGCAGGCAGGTGTTTTCAGCGTTCAGTACGTGTAGCGACGAGAAACTTGGTTCTTTGCTTCTGCTTGGAATCTGCCTTGAGACCCGGCTTCCGACTTCCAGGGCTGTGTTGATGTTTTGGGGTGCATTGAGGTCTGGGACTGTTTTTATGGTTTCACAGCAGGCCACAGTCTGCATATTAGTTTTACATGAGGGGTACCAATCAATACCAATGTTACACCGTGGCTTAGCTTAGCATCAAGAGTGGAAATGGTCTCAGTTTCCTTTGTCTTAATATTTCTAAACTAAAATGTTCTGCAGGAGCTGGAAGGCTGGTTTTGTTGACTTGTTTCAGAGCTGAACATGAAAGACGTGCCTCAACAGAAAGAAATAAAAAATGTAAAACTATATGAAGCTTTGATGAGGAAGCATCGAGAGACCAAATGCAACTTCAGATCACCAGGCACGCATTAATATAGAGAAAAGCACCTGGCAGATTTACATCACTCTTTTCATTTAATTTACTTTCAGAACCTGTGTGAAATTAGCATTTGATTGACTAATGCAGCAGCTAATTATGCAATCAGCGACTGTGGGCTTCCCTCATAAGGTACCTTTCAATGTTGAGACTTGTCGGAGGGAAGTAAGCTCAGAAAATAAATCAGGATTATTCTCAAATAAAGACGCTCATGAATTAAAAATAGCAGCCACAGCTTTGAATGATTATTTAGTCATATTTTAACACTGGAATTACATCAATAGTTTTAATAATAATCTGTGCAAGAAAACTGTTTTTTCCACCATCACAACCTTCTTTAAACATACCTATGCAGATCTGCGCCTGCTCGCAGGCAGAAAGCTGACCCTTTCAAAATAACAGACCAGCACAATCAGCCATATTTCATCATCGTTATTTGGACGAGTCTCCCTTAAATGAATATGCATGACGGAGAGAGAGGTAAACCTCTCATCCGAGCTGCTTTAATGTCACGTCTCCAGTCAAGGGAAAGCATCTGAAACGAGATGAAACAGATGCAAAATGCAAATCTGGTCCTCAGTATCAACCAAGTAGAAAACAGCTAAAAATATCCATATCATAACATACGTTATGTTTCCACCGTGTGGGCCGAGCTCTTGATGTGCGCTCGCTAATGATCGCACTTCTGAACGAGGCTGTACTTTGACATGAGAAAAAATTGAAAGGAAAAAAAATCATGCGTCAGAAAACTTCTTCCCTCCTTCTGAGGGAGAAAACAGCTGTCAGAAATATGCAACTTTCAATCACGTTTGCAAAAACTCATGACTAGTTTTGTTTTCGTTCATTTCAGTCTCCTTTTTTTTCCCCCACACTGCAACTTTTTGAGGCCTTCTTAAACCTTTGCTGTGCAACTCAAGACTTAAGACAGCTGCCATTCGCTGACAACTATGAGCATTTCATCTTTGTGCGATCTCCCGGCGGAGTGAGATTTCAGTTTGCCTTTCAAAATCTCTTCTCTGTGTTTAACCTCAACTGCTCCGCTGGTTTTTCTCTCTCCGTGGTACACCCTGGTGCTCTCGTTTCCTCTCGCCTAGGTTGGGTTCCGTGAGATGTGAGAGATTTTGATGAGAGGAGTGTTCGCGGTGACTCGGCTGTTACTGCAAGCCTTTGAGCGTTTTCTTGTCTTCAAAAGGACATATAGAGGCTGCATGGAGCTGAATGCTCCAGACAAATTAGCCACCTCTGGAGTCACTCATTTTTAATAACCTGAGGAGAGAATGTGAGAGACATACTGAGATCCAGAGAGGTGGATAAGGTAAGAGTCATTGGGTCTCACGCAAGAACATTTTGTATTCCTACCCTGAATCTGTCTTACTTTTTTTTTTTTTGTGTTAGAAGTTGAATCCGCTCAACTTTCCTGCAACTCTCTTAGCTGTCCAACGCTGACAAAAGCTCTCGCCTCCTTTTATCATTTCCAAACTAAACTCAGATGGTGAGTGCTGCTGGGAACTGACTGAAAAAACACCTCGCAACATCTCATCATGAGTAGGTATGTGAGTGAGATCTGATCAGAGCAGTCTCCTCTAAATTCGCTGTATAGGGTTTCATTCACAAAAATGTCGCCAAGAACTGAAAAGAGCTTGAAGAAATCAGTTTTCATATGTATTTAGAAGTGTCATGAGATGTTTTACTGAACCCCAAACATATTACTACAGCAGTCAGTGTCCTGTCATACTGTTGTGCATGAAGTGAAAGCTTGTTTCTGACATCAAGTTAGATGCTGACCACGATTAGAATAGGTTGATGATGTTACACAGTCAGGTGTTAAAACACCCGGACAGTGACGGGCATGAAAGATCCCGTCAGTCTGAAGAGCGTCTCAAACAACATGCTCGTGTTTCACTTGTACATGGGCTGAAATGTGGGTGAACTACACGTAATAGTCACTGTGCAATTTGACTAACAACTGTAATGTATAAAGTGTCACGTTAAAGTATTCAACCAATAAGAGAAAAAAACACAGCAGCAGCTGATCTCACTGAGTAGTCCAGCAGCAGTCAGCCCAGCTCGGCGTCTGTCTTCCAGCCTTTTATTTCACCAAGCTCTCGCCAACCACTAAAAGTCAGTCCCAGATTTTGGCCGTTTGCTCAGTCACTTTTAGCTTCCACCATCAACATCCCCTCCAGTCTCTTCTCCTCTTCTCATTATGTCCATAGAGGCTGCTGAGCACTTGCCCAGCTCCAGTTCTGGCACGACACCAGCTCGACTACTCGTTCAGCAGCGTTCAGCCACGCCCTGCTTGGTCCAAAATGCCTGCGGTATAAACAAACACAAACAGACCCCCCCGTGCTCTGAGCTTACAGTCTTGGCAGCCCGGCTAATGAACTCAGCTAACATCAGCTAACAGCAGCTGCAGTTGGATTTGAAATATGATGCAATTGGTAGATGACTTTGTGCTCCCACGAGATTTACGTGATGGTTATGGTACTATGTTGCAATGTGCATAGAACAGATGTTTGAATAACAGCTGATTATGAGTCAGTGCAGCATCAAAATAATAATTTGGAATAATTTAAACTTCTTTTATGGTAGAAAAACTGCAGAATGTTTCTTTAAAGTTACATTTTACTGACTTATTTACTCACATTACAATAACCATTATTATTTATTACGTTTTCTATTCGCACTGTTGTGTGTGTAAGTGCTTCTTGCATTAGGCATAATGGGTTGTAAACATTGTTATCATTCTGCTTGTTTTTTTAACACGCAGCAGTATTCCCTCAGTGTCTCAGTCTGAGGCATCGCTGTCACTTAAAGAACAAACCTCTCCAAAATTAGAGCCGACCTGAGCTCCATCGAGGCGTTAAGATGGAGACAAATCTTACTCACCTTCCACTTTTCCACGGTGGCTTTCGAAACTTTTCCTCAAACAGCTGTCTTTAGAAAAACAACAACTCTAAAACACTACCTGTGCTTAAATTGCTTGTTTATCCAATTCGTCGAGGGATTTGAATGAGCGGTATGAGGACGCAGCATGGAGGCGTCACAAAAGCAATCACACACTGCCAGAAAAGATGAACCCCCTCCTTCAACACGTGCTTTCAACCCCGAGTATGTGATTTATTTTGGAGTTACAGTCGGAGAGAAAGGCATGAAGTGAAATTCACGGTGGAAAAGGCGAAAACGAAGGAGGAGAAGGAGGAAAAACACAACTGGCAGCATCTTCTGGATCCAGAGGCTGTCTGTCCTGGTGAGATGATGGAGATTGGAAGTGGGTCGGAAAGGAAGAGGCCTATCTTACTCTTCAGAGACCGAGCTCAATTTCGAATTCTTGGGGAAATATAAAATTCTCCTTCATCTAAAAAAAAAGTGAAAACCTCAAAATCCACAGTGAGAGAAGGATGAGAGGGGGGGAAGAGGAGAGTTTCGTCTTTTCAAGTTCCAAGTAGCGCTGCAGCCATTTACCCCATCATTTCCGCCACTCTGTCAAGAGCTGCCTCGTGCTTCTTTTGTTCCCGCTGATTCAAAATACATGAAGACCCCTCGTGATG
Source organism: Larimichthys crocea (assembly GCF_000972845.2). Classification (NCBI taxonomy): domain Eukaryota; kingdom Metazoa; phylum Chordata; class Actinopteri; family Sciaenidae; genus Larimichthys; species Larimichthys crocea. Next base: position 9,414,973 of record NC_040027.1, on the reverse strand, counting down.
TGGAGGAAGGAAGCGCTCGGAGTGGGAGACACAGCGTGAAGTTTTGAGTAAACGTGAAAAAAAAAAGACATTTGTTTCTATATTTACAACACACCAGCACATGGGCTGCGATTAGTAAACCAGCTGCAATTTGGGTTTCATTTCTTCAGATGTTTGTCTCGGAAAGAAATGGAACAAACAGCAATGTGGGGGGAAAAGAAAGAGGCTAATAAAAGTGGAACCGGGTGAAAATTACAGTCTGAAAACTCTGTTGCCTTATTGGCTCCAGCTACACATTCTGGGTTGGCATTCACCAACTATTATTCAAGATCAGCACAGCAAAAGTAAACAAAAACCGTAGGGAATTGGAATAATGTGTCCAACATTTTATCTGCGGCTGCTGCAACAGTGGACCGGCTCACAAGCCTCTCTCCTCCTCGACTATAGACATACGTCGGGAACCCCCAGAAACCTAATCTCCTTTCTGGAGATAAGGCCCAGCAGTGCAGAGGAGTCAGCCGTGCACACAGCTGTGTCCAAAGCTATTACCAGAGAGCAGGAGCACTCCCTACCCACCAGCCACGGCTGTTTCCCCTCACCAATGGATGTTACTTTTAACTGACTGGAGCAAGATGTCCAGATCAAACTCGGTGTGGCATTGAGGAGAAAAAGAAGAGGAAGAAGCAGATAACAGGAAATGAGAGGAGGCAAATTGTTTTTCCTGAACGCCAAAGTAAAGGTGGAAGACGGAGGAGAGGACGTGTGTGTTATTTGAAAGCACTGTTGAAAGGATTCATGAATATGGACATCAAAAAGAGGAAGAGGCGATGTAATTAATATTGTGTGAATGAATATATGTTTTTTTTTTTTAACCAAACAAGCATTTGAATGAGAGATGCAGAAGCATAAATAAAATGTTTTGGCTCCTTTTCACGGTGCAACCTAACGCTTCATTTAATGCCTGTCATTTTCTTCAATACCGTCATTTTACAAATTCTGTCTCCTCCTTTGTAGTCAGGACATGTGTGGGAGACGGCTCCTTCTTTGGCCAAAAAAATAAATTTAAAAAAGTGTGGATTTGTGACAATCCGTATTTCTCCCCGGAGGAGCTGAGAAATGGCACACAGCATCTAATGAAACACACTAGCTTATCATTTTATTTTGCAGAGAGGAAACAACCACAGAAACAGACAACATTCAATTACCATGCACTAAAGATTTAATGACTGTATAATGTTCGTTTCTGCCATTCAAGTGCAGCTGTATGACTTTCGAGCATCATATTGCTTTTTAACAAAAAAATACAAATATGTAGAAAGAAGGAGACAGTTACTGTTTCTGCCTCAGTCCATGCAGACAGCAGGGAAGAGGAGAAGTCAGACAACCGTAACCAGAAAGACAAGTGGAGACAGACAAGAGAAGGACACAGTGCACCTGAAGTACCAGGGGATGGAGAGGATACATTCAATATTTAGCATAACATGGTGACCGAGAGAGAGGGAGAGAGGGGTCATATATATATTACGATTAAAACAGTGGGGGGTCAGGACTCAGGAGCTCACAAGAAGAGTACAGGTATGAACCATGAATACTTAAGTTATGTGAAAGTACCTCAAAATTGTTGCATAGTGAGTAAATGTACTCATCATGTACAGCATCGTAGTTCCAAGTTTAGAAGTACAGGCCTAGATGAGTTGTAGTGACTCCTCATATAAAACACCTTCCAGAGTTAAATCCACACTGTCACCCTTACATCTGTATAAGTAACTTATTTATCATGTCAAGTACAAATGTTCAGCTTGCATGGACTTAAACACACCAATGATGCTGCTGCAGTGATGAAACATCTATGACAATAACAGAACTTTCTGTTTTTAGAACTCTTCAAGGAGATTTTACTCAATTAAAATATGAACGTTTCAATTTCAGCTAAATCATATGACAGTCTTTTTTCTCTCCAAGGAGATTATTGCCTTGTCTAATGTAGTGTACTGGAACATAACTGTGCACACAAAGATCTTTGACTTTTGATTAAAGTTCAGTTTCACATAGGGGCTGTAGTTCTTTTTATGAGACAATATGTTCAACATTTTGGTTTGTAACCAACGTATCATCTTGTGCAATGTATACAGTTTGGACTGAGCTGATGAATATGAAGAAAGCTGTAAATACTTTTGAATAATAACAAAATAAGAATTTAAACCTTGCCAGTTTGGGGATCCATTGGTTGCAAGGGATTGGAGCCTATCCCAGATGGCATTGGGTGATCGGTGGGTTACACACTGGGCAAGACAAACAACCATTCACACTCACATTCGCACCTACGGGCAATTTTAGAGTCACCAATTAATCCAGGAAGCTTCTTGCTGTGAGGTGACAGTGCTAACCACTGCACCACCATGCAATTTATGCACTTCTTCTATGATGAGATGTCTACTCAAAAACACAAAATGCAGCAACATGTCACTGGAATTTATGAAAAAGAAAACCAATTACTATGTTCGTCTGTAAATTTCTGCTGTTTCAATCATTTCTCTTTGTGAAAACTAAAGCCCACAAACATCCACACATGGTTTTGTGCTTGGGCAGAAGCCAGATCATAATTTGGGGTTTGATTAAACAACCCACTAAGTGACTCATCATAACGAAGGCCCACAGATTAACTAACATCAAAACAGTCTGAGGCCTGGTTCCTCCCTCTGCCAGCAGATGTTTTGCTGCAAATCAAAAGCACTGACAGGTTTAGGAGAACACATGTCAGATTTCTCTGATGAATAGAGGTGCAGGGAATCTATGGAAGGCATAATTACAACGTTATTGATTCAGATGAAATCCGTTTTCAGTCGGCGGTGACTTAAATCTCCTGCCGAGGCAGAGCGCCGCAGTGATTAAGCTCCCAACTGATGTTAGGTACCTCGGCTCATACTGTAATTTAAAAGTAGAACAACTCATAAGCACTCTTGCTTCCAAATGTATTATCATCAGTTGTATTGTTCAGTGATTGGGTTAGTGCTCGGAGGCCACAGCGGACAGTAGATCATTCTGCTACATCTCCATAAATTTCATTGGACGGCCATATCACTTCTGAATCAGCGCCGGGGCTGCTGTGGGGTCACTGGACTGATGGTCTTTAGGTTCAACAGCACACAGATCCAGATTGAACATGCCTCTTTGGACAGTGAGTAATATTTATAATCTGCAATCAATAATCACCCTCTTCCACTCCTCGTGGAAGTCCTCGGCCAACAGTACCATCATTCAGAGGCCGTAGCGGGTTCAGTTTTAGACCTAAAGCATCAACTGGTACCAACTGTGTCATGCTGGCTTGTTGGGAAGGGGGCTGGCATGGCCATTTTCAAAGGGGTTGCTTGACCTGTCACCTTAAGAATCTGAATCAAGGTGGACCCACAAGTCTACCCTTTACAGACACTTTATGTTAAAGTCCGTGTGAATATAGTTTGTACTGTTGTGGGTTAGGGAGGCGGGGGGATTATGCTCAGAGTGGCCTCAGCGTGTCATCGAGCCACCTTTTAAGGACCGCCCACAAAAATCCTGAGACTGAAAACTGGTAAAAAACAGTTTTTACCTCTAACTCCACATTTCAGTAATATGCATATAAGTCGTTTCACATGTTTTCAGTAACTATTTTCCAGTATATTCAATGTATTTTGAAAGAATTGCCTTTACACAGACTTTAATCCTGTACAGCATTGGACAAAAAAAACATAACAACCATGTTTTTTTGGTGCAGTATAAATGTTTCTGTATACTGAAGTCGAAGCCTGTTTTCAATAAGAACGGTTAAATTCATGTTTGTCCATAAAGAAAATGACTTATTGTGATAGGATAATCACAACCTAATATAACCTTACAACCATAAACTAGAAACGGAGGACATTCAGAGGATGGATTGCGTTCCTACGTTTTTTTATTTCCTTTTACTTTGTCTGTAAAGTAAATGATTCAGTAGCTCCGTACCTCTCCAGTTGCTCATCTGAGTTGTTTTGTGTCTCGTTCCAAACTGTGCCCTTCAGTCGTTAAGCACTGGTTTGCTCAATGTACCAAAGATGACTCACAAAAAAAAAAAAGTGGTGAAACAGATTTTTTTGTTGTCATGGTCCAAAGATCTGGAACAAGTTCCAATCATAAGTTAAAAAAACTCTTCTGTTGATAGTTTTAAGACACAGCCCAAAACTCACTTTCACAATCTTGCTTTTAATTAATTCCACATTTTTCTTGCAACATTGTTTTAAAGGTAGTTTTTTTACCGTTATAAACTTGTTTTTGTGACTAATATTATTCCTCATATTTCTATTTCCATCTCATTTTATTGCTTCTCATGACTTCTGACTTGTTTCTATTGTTGTGAAGCGCTTCGAGCTGCATTTTATGTTTATCTTTGATGAACTCACTCTGTGTTCGCAGCAGCATATAAAGTTTAAGACTGAATTAAATGCAGTTGAAGTTTTAATTAGATTGAATATCTACATTGTGATACACTATATAAACCTGTTATGGAAAAGAGAGAGTTGTGGTCTGGTGCCCCATTTGTGTGCATGGTATGTCGCTGCAAGTAGTCTCTTTTCTGGAAATGACATAAAATGTCCCAGCACAAACAACAGTCTAGCCGCAGGTCACTTTTCATTCTTCTTCCATCACTGTTCAATATTGCATTGCATTTCACTAGCAGCAGAAACAATGCACTTGGATTTACATACTCTCATAAATACGTCCTTTCCGGCAGGCAAAGGCCAGCATCAGCTGACATTTCCTTCGTATCACTCTGCCTCCACAAGCAATAACAACATCGCCAGCCAGCAGGAGCCTATCACGCCGCAGTGACACAAGATTGGAGCCATGAAGATCTTTGCAGACAAGAAAAAGCAGCAAAGAGATAGATATGTGGTCCTGGAACACTTTAATAAAGTCAGGGCAGTGAAAGCAACCTCAAGCAATAAGACTGGGAGGCAGGTGGGTCACCATATATGAAGCAATGTGAGAGCGAGGGCGTTCTATAGAATTCAGAGAAGATCCTGCGAACTGCAAAAGTCTACAAATATCAACCATGGGGAGAAATAATAATGTTTACACCATAGACATTTTATTGCATTGCTGTATGTTGTAACTGTGGTACAATAATAATTATCTTAATTAACATTAGCATGTCCAAAAAGGGCTCAGTTACATTGTCTACTTGCCTAGCTCCTGTTCTGGCATGACACCAGCCCCACTCCCTGTCAGTGTTCACCCCGGGGCTGATGATCCCATAACCTAATGATAAAAACGATAAACTTTGTTTTGTTTTGCATTCAGTTAAGGGTCTTTGTAAACCTTGGCTTCACTGTCAGAACAAATCACATACCAGTCAGTATACATTAGGTTAGAGATTAACAAAACTTCAATGTCTCATTTTCTATTTCTACATGTGTGAAAAGAACAGTCCAACATTGTTTTGCTTTCTTGACACGAATGAGGTGAGAAAGTTGATACCACCTCACATCAGAACTGTCACACCGCGGTGAAGTCAAGCTGGGTTTTTGTTCTGTCTCCATGTCTTGTCATTTCCTGTTTTATTTTGAAAAGGTAACTCTCCTCTCGTTTCAGGTCACTTGCCCTTCCTCATGTGTCACCGGTCTGATTGTCCTCCCTGATTCCCGATTGTGTCCACCTGTTCCCCATTACCTCCATGTGTTCATATAGTCTGCGTCTCCCTTTGTCTTGTTGCCAGTGTGTTTCGTTTCGTACGTCTCCTACAGTCCACAGTCAGGAATTATCATCAAGCCTGTTTTCACCTTAGCGCTGTTCCTCTCTAAGAGTGATTTTGATTTGTATGTTTCATAGTTCAGCTTAGGTTTTTCTAGTCCTAGATTTTCAGTTCAGCCTTTTGTTTTTCCTCCTTAGGAGTGATTTTCAGTTTAGCATTTCCTTTATTAGATTAGGTTATCCTCCGGCTGGAGCGTCTTTAGTTTGAGTCATAATCATTGATAGTTTGAGTGTACTTCCTCCGGCTGGAGCGTCTTTTGTTTTTCAGTATTTCATAGAGGAGTGATTATTATTTTGATACGTTTCATAGCCCTGTTATTTTACCACTTTGTGAGAGGTGAACCTTGCAGCCATTTATTAAAGCCTGCTGTCTCCATACCGTCTCTGCGCCTGAGTCCTGTGTCCAAGTCTAGTTCCTGACAAGTACAATGAATATGTGGCTGATTCCAGCAGCTGGTTAGCTTATCTTGGAATAAAGACTAAAAACCACGGATAGCATGTTATGTTTCATCTTTTGTTGTCATAGCTCACAACAAAAGTGTAAAAACAACAATTCCTCTACGGGTCTTATGTGTCAGGTTATTCTTGGAGTAGAGTCTCAGCTGGGTGTCTGATGGCGCTCGCAGCTCTGCAGTTGTTTAAAGGCGCTTTTGATGGGCTTAGTATGAAAAATAAATCATACTTGTTCTGTTTGTTGTAACTCAAGACACGTAAAACTTGAAAACAAAACCATTCGAGTCTGAGAGACCTGCTTATGTGTTGAAAGACGTTAGATATGTAGAGACTACAATGTTGATTGACAGGCATCAACTAGCGTGAAGGTTTTAATCGAGGAGGACATTTGCCAATATCCAAACCTTATTATGAATTATGTCTGATTGAGAAACATGAGGGCAGTTGTCTGTGACTAAATGAGACTCTTCAATAATGTGTGTTAAATACCTTTTTATTTAATTACTATAGTCATAAGTTGGTGAATGCAATCAAAATAATGTAATAATTGCTTAAAAGCAAATTCTTTACAGTCATCGAACAGTGATTCACAAAAACGCACTCAGCCAAAGCATCGCTGCTCTGTTCCAGCACTGCACTCAGAAACATTTAGAATACAGCAGTAACACCCTCCAGTGGACTAGACGAGACGTTTTTCAGAGCAAAAGTAAAGTAAAGCGAACCTACTGTCTGCCTGAGTGCATGAGAGTTAAAAGGTAAATGTTGACAACCCTTAACTGCTCTCTTTAAAAAAATGTCATACTGGGCATAGGGTCCCAATGTGACTCACTTTTCAGAGAAACGCCTTCGCATCTTAGAGCATCTTCTTCTTTCCCCCCTCGCTCCCTCAGGCTTAAACACAACCTTGCACTCTTGCTCTGCGGCTGTTATTTTCTCCGCCATTCATTTCTTGTTATTCCCACTGTGTCATCTGACCCTCAGCTCTCCTGCTCGGGCTCTCCGGCTGCAGTGAACCTCCACTCCCTTCAAACTCCTGTCCACCGCTCGAGGTCCTCAAATGTCGGATGAGAGCTGCCAATAAAAGTATCACCGCGAGCAAGCGAGAGAGAGAGAGAGAGAGAGAGACCCTTTAAGTGTATGACTCTCATCTGGTCAGCACGCTGCTTCCTGCCTAATTAAAATCCAGGATTAGAAAGGCGGAGCAGAGTGAGAGTACGATGACAGTGAGCGAGGATGGGGAGGATAGATTGCCATTTGACAGCATCAAGCTGATGGGCTCATCAATAACTTCACACTGAGGCAGCAGAATGAAAAGGCCAAAGGTATCATCCTCACTGACAAGTCACAACACTCCCTGATTGGATGGATAAAAATGGTATTTAAGATATAATAGAGAGTGGAAATGATGTGAACCAAATATTCTTTTATTTAACACTTTGGAAATTCTTCTTCTCATCCACCCATCCATCTTTTTTCAATAACGTAAATAATGAGTCTTAGTTAGCCTGAGCTTCTCACTGCTGGCCTGGTGTATCCAGGATGTTTCGGATCCTAGCCTTGTTCTTGCAGTGTCCCGTGTAAATGTCTTTAGAAAGGGTTCAGCACAACCTATTGCACTCTTGGCAGGGCCTTGTGGTTTGCAGCTGTTTCCCGAACTAGGAAATTATTTCCCATCAGGAACTTCTCCAGCTGGTTCTCACCTAAATTGTCAAAAATGACAAGGGGCTTCTTTTTTAATTAACTATGCAACACAAATTACATTCCATGCATCATGATATGTGTGTTACATACTTATTTTAAGCCAAACCAAGAGTTTTTGTTCCTAAATCTCTGTCAGGGTGGCTCTAGCTCAGGGATTGGGACTGCTGATTTAAGTCCAGCACAGACCACAGTATGGAGCTTTGACTGGGAGCTGGAAAGGTGCCAGTTCATCTCCTGGGCATTGTGGAAGGCACTGAACCCCCAACTGCTCCCAGGGTGCCGCTATGTGGCTGCCCATCACTTGTGTGTGATTGTATTTCAGGCCTAAATGTGTAAGAACTGAGTGAAAAAAGAATCTTCCTTTGTGAAAGGATGTTGCATAATTGTTACTAACTTGACCACAGAGCAGTGCAAGTTCAAGTTGCAATCGATAGCAGTGGAATGTCTTCAGTATTTGAAGTCAGTATGCTGTAATGGGGCAGGCGGTGATGTGGACACCACGGTACTTGAAACTGTCCACCCTCTCCACCTCCACCTGCAGAATCATCCAGTGTGAACATAAGTGCTAACAAGGCTGAACTGCGTTTCTCTTGACTGTGTTCAAAGAGCAGCTAAGAGTCAGCTCCAGAGCTTCTGAAGCTGGTTGGGGATCCGTATTCCTGAGGGACATTTAAGCTGAGGTGCACTGTATGAAACTTTGGTTCTAAGGTTGAGCAGTCTTCATGGTCACTACTTTAGCTTATTAAACAGAAAAATGAGTGTCAGGAATCATGAAAGTAAGAAAAACATTTGCAGACATTATTACATCATAGAATCAATTTCTCAAAACATGCTGCATGTGTCCATCTGATGCAAGAAAGCATTCAACCACTGTTGTGTAAATTTCCAGCTATTTTATCAGTTTATGGTTCTAAGTGAGGGTGGTGTAAAGAAATGTAACCCTCCTCAAACTCAGATGCCCTACTTTATTATTTTCTTTCCCACTGAAGTTTTGCTGTCGGCTATGTTCACCAGTGGGAAATCTTGTACAGATATATATATATATTGGTGCACACTGATCAAGAATCAAAGCTTGAGAGAGAAGTCTGTCTGAGAAACAGCATCTTGTTAACTCTTGAGAATTTGACAGTAAAGCTGGAATATTTTAAGAAAAAAAAAAGATCAGAAACTTACAAGAGTAAAGTAGAAGAAAAAGTTCAAACAAGCAGAAAAGATGAAATACATTTTCACTCATATGTTTCCAGGATATCACAACCATCACGTTGTATGTTGTGACAAAGTCAGTTATTGTTGTGGCAAAAAATGAGAAGACAAGAGACGGTATGAAGAGAGTAGGACTGTTTATTCTTGTAGAACAGTACACCAAGAAAAAGACTGCAGATATGTGGAACCTTACATTTCTAATCGACGGAAATCACTGTTAGACAACTTCCACCAATCCGATACACGCCAACTAACCACGCAAGTTCTTGTCAACTGGATACCGAATCGCTCTTTGGCCTGCCTTCAGGATGCCATACTTGCTTTTAACATCGCATCGACTTTTTTGGGGAATATCAAGATTTGAAATACAGTTGTCCCTCACTATAACGCGGTGCACCTTTCGCGACCTTTCGTGTAATTTTGCATGCTTTTTTTTACAGCGTACTGTACAGTATGAACGCGCATTGTGTTCGGCGTCCTGATTGGCTAAGGGAGTACTGTACAAAATGCGTTGTATGTTCTGCACTCAGGAAAAAACACCTGCACCGTTACAGCGGAGCTGCGCCAGGACAAAGAGTCCTGTCAGAGGAACTGTGAAATACGGTTTCATTTACTAATACAGTATCGTACTTATTTTTGTTAAATCTGCAAAAGTTTGAACTTTGAGAGTGTTTGAAATAGAGAGAAAGATAATGCCTGTCTGAGGAAAGTATATAAAAGTGTGGTTAGGGGTTTTACGGCCTTAAAACATGTAGAATAATTGTAAAAAATAAAGCTGAATACTTTGCGGATTTCGTCTATTGCGGGTTAGTTTTAGAACGTATCCCCCGTGATAAACGAGGGACCACTGTACTGTAAATCACTTCGACCTGGTACTACGGCACAGTACTACGGACAAATAAGCTGAAACAATGAACTTATTCTTCAACATGACCTTGAGATTTCACAAAGAGCAATCTTCACTACTTTTTACCTGTTTTGGTAACAGGTTGGTAATATAGACGAGAGGTTGATATTAGCGGACACATCTCACAGAAGACGTGGTATTCACCATGCTGTTCCCTTTTTTCGGGATGTCGTGAATCCTAAAGCTCCTTTTCATGGACTTTTAAGAGCTCCATGTCTGCTTGAATCCTTTTTTGAAGTGGCCGCGCCTTGAGCAATACGTCTGCGACTGATCGTCCCCTTAAAACTATTTTAAAAGTTCTGCTTTTCAGAAAGAGCCTAAGATCATATTTTGATCCTGCTAAACCTCCATCCTCGAGTTCACCTTGAAAGTGCAGAAACATCTCCAGTGTTACAGAGAGAGAGAGAGGAAAAAAGAAGCAACTGTTCACTTTAAATGGGCTTTCCACCAAACCCTTAAGCAACACCGGCCATTGCACCAAGCTATTCCAGTCCACACTGTTTCTATCTTATTGACAGATGGATTTCAAAGGCTCACACAGAAAGTGAGGGCAGGATAAAGCTTATCTGCCCTAGTCCTCAGCAGCTTGTAAAACAATGCTGGAACAAGTGCAATCTCTGTGGTGATAGATTACAGCCCTGGTGTTAGCTCAGCATTCACGCTAGCCAAGCAAGACAATGAGATTGCACTCAGGCGTATCATGGATGCCTCGCACACAAAACATTCACCTTTTAAATCTGTCTCATAACAACCATACGGACAATGTGTCTTATTAGGAGAGATAGAAACGCCAGATATTGCTTTGCATTTTTCCACTTTCCCACGATTTTAAAACTAGTTTCTGCACTTTAAATGTGTCTTTTGGAGCATTTCTCAGGTTACAGCTCGATTTTTCATAATGTGAAAGGGAAACTTTTTTTGGATGCATTATGATTGAACTGATTTTTTTCCAGGGTCATCTCATTACTAGACGATATTGACCTTGTGTCAGAGCATGAACATTTGGTAAAATGCAGTGAGCTGTACAATGAAGTTTGTCCAATTGTCCAATAAAAGCTTTAATAATAATAGATTCCCTCAGCTTGACGTCGGACACCACCGTTATAAATTTAATGGAGAATAATCTCTTTTCAGCACGAATGTATGTACACACACAAAAACCTTATCATCTTGACTTATTCTTTCTGATTCACCTTTTCTTACAGTGAATGCATAAACATAACTGATGAAAAGCTTTTTTTCATGGGGTAGCATTGGTACATTAATCTGCAGCAGTGGCTTTGACTCGCAGAATAATCGAAACATTAATCCCTCCCGTTATTGCTGAGGTACGACTGAATGTCATCGCGGGTTTTGCTGAATGCAGCTTCAGTGCTCGAGACAAAATATGGTGCTGCTCACTTTGTTACCAGGTTAGAAACAACCTCACAAATCAGTGAACATCTGCCCACAGCGCCAGCGTGATTAAAAAAAAATCTGACACGATGCTGCGTTTTTCTTTTTACCGTCAAACACCTTGAAATGGGATATTTCCAGAACATTAAATATTCATGACTGCACAGTAATCAACATTAAAATATGAAAGATTATTTGTCAAAAGACATGGTTCAAGATTCTGAGATGTTTATTTGCCATGTGGAAGAGATTTAGATTAGAAGAATTATGTTACTTATATCTTTATGTTCAATATAAAGCTACAGCCAGCAGTCGTTTAGCTTAGCTTAGCACAAAGACTGGAAACAGGGGGAAACATCTAGCCTAGCTCTGTCCAACAATAACTACATCCACCGACCAGCCACTTGTTATATCTTGTTTGTTAAGTGTAAAAATTATAATTTATATGGGATTGTGTGCTAAATAATGTATTTGCTACATCCTCCTAACCGGCTGTTGGCTGTAGCAGTGTATATATAACGAATAGATACTGTATGAGTTGGATATAAATGTTCTCCTCTCCTCCAGATTCAATTCAATTTTTGCAAAAATGTCATTGTCAGATATCTGTGACATTACCTTTTACAACTGAACTCTGCCAACTTCCAAAAAGAGGCAAAAGCCCAAAGACACAAATACATAAACTCTGATTTCATAAGGGAAAATAGTGTCTTCAAATAAGAACCCATTTATCATACCATAAATTGAGACAATGCATTTTCCAGGCTTTTACTCTTTGGATCTACTTATGTTCTTATCATGGAAGCAAAGCGTGATCTACAAACTGGAAATGTGAATAATGCGCTCATTAAAGTAAGAAGAGAATGTTTTTTATTTTTTTGTGCCTTTTAAAACAGAGAGCTACAGTAAATGGCTGCTTTAGAAAATGAGCGATAGTACTAATGGAAGCCTTGGAAACAAGGATTAAAGGGGAAAGAGCTGTTTGAGTCCTTGTTAGAGGGATATTTTAATGAAAAGGCTCATACCATCCACTAATAACGTAAACCTCTGGGTCAAAGGAGGCAGATGTTATCAAGACTTGGGTGTTTGGGGAAAACTGACTGAACCGTGGGATGTTTTGGAAGCAGAGGGTGATTCATCTGCACACGTTCAAAGAGATGTTTTGATCATGTCGGGTTGGGAATGCACAAGAAGAATGCATAAATAGAAAGTTGCTTTAAATCTTATAATCATATCTTTTTATTGCCTTTGAACGTGTTGTCCCACTGTGCCTCTGCGTCTGAGAGTATATAATATGGTAATAGTGTGTAAATCATGTGATAACCTTTTGGCTTCTTGAACACACAAGGACCATGTTAAAGGATCACCTCATGGTTTAAATATCACCTGAGATTACCTGAACCACACCGCTTTCCTGCACCTCCCGTTCACATTCAATAATGAAATATGACACAATAACAACGTCGACTTACGTAAACCTCCCTCACTGCCATTCCCTTTTATTGGAGTTGATAGGCTGGGCCGCGCCATGTCTAATCACAGGAATTCATTTGGGGAAAAGCCAGGCAGCATTAAACGATCTGAGCCGCCTGAGAGGATCAGATAAATCCCTGTGTTCAATAAACCAAAGCGCCTTTCCTGAACGCAATCATTCTTAACGGGCGCACGAGTGCTGATCCTAATCCTGAATATTTGCCGTGCCTAAAGCTGGAAACTGAACCTGGCAGACCAGCCCCCCAGTCTGCTCTGATGGCTTCACTTTAAAATAAATAATATGTTGCATTTTTATATGACACGCTGTCAGTTTCATTGTTTTTGGCAGAAAATAAATGGAATACTACATTAAAGATACACTAATCAATATTTTTTCTGCAAACAATGGCTGAAAAGACGATATGAAATGTGTCCCTTGTTAAGTGAGGAGTTGGTGGAGAACAAAACGGAGCCAAAAGAAAAATTAAGGATGTGTAAATAGCTGTATAAAAAGAAGCATTTCAAAATATGTTAACCATGTGTTGCCATATGCCACTTAGGCAATCTGTTGAGTTTAAATCATCAGAAAAATGTAATATTAGTCGCGGTGGAAATATCAAGCAAATTACCACTCCGCCCAAAATTGTGTCTGACAGTGTGGAGCCATGAGAAGACTGTAACCTTCCTGTAATAAGTAGCCTACATTAAACACATAAATGAAATACATTTCCATTTCATTAACTCCATTTACTTCACAATATGCTCAGATTTACAGTTTAATTGAATATTTGTCAGGAAATATTCTTTCACAAATTGGAGGTTGTCTTATATTTGAAGACTATTTCATCAGAAATGGAAACAAATAGGCCCCAACAAAGAGTTGCATTATTAGTTGTTCGTATCCTAGGCTGTCAGTTAATGGTGAAGCCTGTAAAAGCTTAAAACGTGTTTAATTATTCCTGTTATCCTTTATAATTTTCACACATGTAACCAATGTCTATAATACAGAAATGGACAAAGAGCCAAAGCATGTTGAAAGCAGCCAAGAATTATCTTGTCACAGAATGACATATGAAGGAACCCAAAAAAAAAAACCCCACAATGAAATGAGAAAAGAAAATCAATCCGACCACTTCAATGAGCCCGACAGCAGACTCTGTGAGGATGTGACTGATAAACGGAAAGGTGGAGGTCATCTTTGAATCAGGGTCATCACTTTCACATCGATCCGGTATATTTGATCCATTTCCTGTTCTATTGTCTTATTGTTATTTTTAGCACGAGAAGCAATAAATTAGGCTTAATTAAAAAAAAAAAAAAAGGAGTGACACATCTACAAGTGCAGACTCCATCAATATAAAATCCAAGAGAAACATGTCACAGCACGGGTCATTGATTGACGAGTGCAGACACACCGCAGCAATCCGTGTATTGACGAGGAAAGAGAGAGAGAAAAATGGGGATTATGCAGATTGCTGGCGTTGCCACAGCAACAGATTCGAACAGAGGTCATTTTATGTCCCTCACCTCGCAGGATAAGGATGGGTGTGTTTGCCAGATAGTCCCTCCTCCACCCTTGTTAACAAGTAATTACACCGTCTGTCAAGTTATCACTTTGCAATTATCGAATCTGACAGTCGTATGCCGCCGTCGGTATGACAGAGCCTCGTCGCTGTGTCATGTATGAGTGCTTTTAGACAAATCAATGTCAAATACAGGTGATATCATAACAATAGAGACGCATAAATATGAGGCTTTTGGGTGCAAATAAACTGTTAAAAAGCTTTTAGTGAAGCGATGCTGGATACTAATGCATTTAGACTTTGTCAGAGCTTAATATCATTTGAAACACAGCCAGTCATCCCTCACTAAAAGCTTTATACAGCTGTTTATTCACATCCAAATCACTTGGAGATAACTTTTCTATTAATAATAACTTGACTCACCCCGAGGAGCGTACGATACGTTTGGCCCCGTGTGCGACTTCTTTATGCCTCTTCTTTGCACAACTAACATCATATTTCATTTTTCTTATGCCAAAGTCAGACTTCCTACATTTGTGCTCCCGTGTGAAAGCTGAGCTAATGATCCCATCAATCATGTGGCACTCCATATCTTCCCTAGCATTAATCTCTGAGGAGTATTACTATTATATTGCGCTGGAGTAGGAGCTTTATGCATAAAGAGTTGTTATCTGTTTTAATGTAATTACCACATCTCATTCCCTCAGCAATAAGCCCCATTTTCTCATTAGGTTTTTTTCCCCTTTGAGTAAAGCACAGATTACATTTGGCCTGTTCTTGTCTCTAAATAACCCTTTAATGGTACCGCAAACATAGTAATTATCACTGCGTTATTGTCATCATCACTTATGTTTTCAACATCAACTGTAACACTCAAAATTGGTTAAACACACTGTAATAAGTGGCTCTTTAACGGAAAAAGAGAGAGAAATATTAAAAAACAGAATGCCGCATTAGACGGGAAATGAGAGAGAAGGGGAAGATTTAGAAGAGAGAAAGAGTTAAAAGTGATGAGAAGTGGAGAGGGGGAGATTCTCTAAATTAAAAACCCAGACGCTAATCTCATGAGAATCCTTCCTTCGACCTCATCTGGGTGACAACATGTCTGCGGGCCAAACAGATGTTTCTCTGTAAGGTCTTTTCTTTAATCATGTCAGGACATTCTGGGCCACTGGCATCTCCTCACATGGACACAGACGAGGCTTACGCAGGCCAGCGCTCGTCTACTAAATGACCTGAGACAACTCTGTCTTAGGGACCCTTGTGCACAATTACATCTGTTCATTATTTCCCTTGTATGACTCGAGCGCTGGTTTATAAATGTCTTCTCCCGGCTTCTTTTTCACTCTTCGGATCCTTTTTTGTCGCCGAGGCAAGTCTGGTGCAGTGACAATAATAACGGATTTCCAAGGGTGGTGCTCAGGTCCTGGATAAATTAACTAAAGGAGATTAAAATACTGCCCTGTCTGTCTCAGTTGGTCATTTGTCACCTTATTCAAGTGACTCCCCCCAGTCAGATTTGATTTATCTTACAGCTCCAACATCACTCAAACTCTAATCCGCTCCCTTTTTTTTCCCCTCCAGAGGAAATATGGCTGGCTTCCTCTGTACCAGATGTGAATCCATGTCGTCTGAGGTTATGCCTGGGCCTGGCTAGTCCATCTTCCTGTCTTGTTTTCTAATTTTAATGCACCCCTGTGGGAAGCTGGGGTATTTCTGATGACGTGTATGTCAGAGAACTATGAATAAGGAGCATGCACTAGAGCAGTAATCGGTTCCCTGTTTATTTAAAGAGACCGTCACAAATACTGCCAGCAGAAAAGGAAGTTAAGCAAAAGCTATTACAACACTGCAAGCTGGAACATTATACAGCAGTATAGGCAGGCACGGCAATATCGGAGGTTGTCAAGGGAGGCAGTTGGCTGGGAGCAGCATTTTGTTTATTATTACATTTCAAGGCAGTTTCTTCTTTCCCGCACCTCTGTGCTTCCAATCCACTCTCAGCCCTTTAATATGGAATATTAAATAATATTCCTCAAGTATTGAACTTTGGATGTGGTCCAAGTACACTATTGCCCCCACGAGGCATGGGCATCACTCAGTCGAGAGCACTGAGCGATGATGGTGGAAAAACAAAGCGAGGGAGGGAGCAATCCTGCATCAGATGTACAGTTCGATAAGTCAAAGAAGAAGAAGAAGTATTAAGCATACGTTAGTTACTTTGTTTTCTAATCAGCAGTTAATGATTTTGAATAATGCGTTTTTTTTACACCAAAAGTAACCCAAAATTAGTTTGGTGGATTTCCAGAATCAATGGATATTTAAGGTTTGTGGGATTAACGTGAATTAGTGCTGCCAAATGAACGCTGCCCTCCTAAATGACCAAAAGACAGTTCATCACTGACTTTATTCCCCCGATTCCAAGGTGTGCTTCGACTGCACATTTATGTCATTAGAGATTGTCAATATGTCAGATGAGGTAATTGCGATCCTGGCATGACTTCGTCCGAGAGACATCCGACATTTCGACTTGAGCCCCAGTCAATCGTTGCTTACAGTCTTTTATGATCGGAGTAAAGTTCAGAACAAAAAGGCCCATGCACAGATAAATGTGCAGAATCAGGGATGTCAGGCAGCCGTGGTACTCGGAGAGTTGTACAGCACCTTGTAGATCTAAGGCCGTGCGAGAAAACAAGAAAAATAAATGACACGGTAGTCTTTTAGTCAGGGCATCACACCTTGTAACCTTTAAAACACCACGAATGACAAATAGAAAAGTGAGTTCCCTGGTGGAGTAATACAATTAAATGACAAATTATCCTGCCAAGCGCCCCGCACTTCTTGGATCTTGTGTTTTTGGTGTTGGTATCATACCTGGTCTTGGCTTCGACGAGACTCTGCAATGAACTTTTGTTTCTAGTTCTAATCTTTAAGGATTACTTGTCTTATGTTCGTTTAATGTACAATTAACGACATTGTCATCTGTTTATTGGTAGTTTTAATTCAATTTTATTGATCATTAATTTAGCTGAGTCAGTTGGCAATTAATCAGTTCCAGGATCCAGGATTAGTGCTTAGGCCCTGGTGGGTGTTTATAATTTATTTATTTGTTTGAATAGAGAAAAGAGTCAATATAGTAAACAAACAAATTAATTTCATGTCAGTTACTCTGTTCATAAGCCTCTGGCTATCTCTACCAGCATGCATTAAAACATTCAGAATCTGCTTAGACATTAAAATCTAGTTATATTGTTCAATGTTTCAGGGGTCTCTGGGAACCAAATACAACCGTATACCTCCTACGTCTATGGCTGATAGCATGATTTACAAGACTCTTTACAGACTGAATGTGCTGAATCATGAAGCTCTAAAAGATACTTCTAAACATTGGCTGATTGTTTCAGACACAACCTTCCTTTTTCTAGAGACACAGAGATTTATTGGCTCCATAAATAAATCCACAGCTCAGCTGATGTAAGCCCCAGTTAGGGGCCTCTGCACAGGAAGCCTAACTAAGGCTTAGTCTGAAGTTACAGCCACCTCATATTTCATCAATTTTGGATTTATAAAGTTAAAATTGGCGTCCCATTTGGAGCATGCTGGGGTCTCAGAGCAGGGCCGGGGGGCATTGGAGAGCTTCATCATCTTGACAGGAACTGACACCTCGAGCGTTTGTCAGGCCACCAGCCTCACTGCATCCTCCCTGGGTGAGCAATTATGTGTGAATAGCCAGCTTTGTGTCATTCCTTATGGCTCTAATACCCCTTCCTCTTCATTGAACATCTGAGGGGGAGAGCTGCAGCAGCACCGGCCGTCATCGACTGCCTGGGAACTCTATTTTAATTAGCCAAGTCCCCCCAATTACAAACCGGGGGAAAAGAAGACAAAACTATGGATGTGTCTGCTGATATTCCACTTTCTATTTATTTCCCCTCCCTATTGATTCTCAGCAGTGTGTACAGTGTATGAATTCGTCATGAAGGTGACTCGGATGGCTTTTCTAATTCAACTGAGGAGAGAGGTGCATTGGAGATAATATCAATCAACTGTGCAAGATTGGGTCCAATCTTTTTCTAATACAATGTCCAGAATGTTGTTAGCGCCCCAAAATGATGCTGTGAACAGATGGCAAACAGGACCTGCATTCATTTCTACCTATTTAATCAGAAATATTGTCGAGTGTTTAGCATGCACATTTTTCACACCACCCCCATGGGCATTTCAGAATTGTAATCAGTTTTTTCACACCCTTTCAGACCTCATGTATGTATTACTAATGTGATGACTGTATGATTTATCCGATCTGTTGCTGTTTCGACATCAAAGTGAAGTTTAGTTTATTCAAATATCTCCTGAACTGTTCATAAAATTCTTGGAACGGGTATCAATGTGCAGTTGAGGTCAATTTTACTATGATATTACTGTGATTTCTACTATTTGCAGATGATGTCCTTATTTCAGTGGCCTTTAATCAGTAACTCACAGCTCATCATGACATTATTGGGGTGAGGATCAGCTACTATGCAAGTTGAAAGATAATACCTGGAAAATGTATCTGCCCAGAAAATGGTGGACTGCACATACAGGAGGAGGCAGCTGCTCTGAGCAGTCCGACATCTTATTTGTGGGTGATGGTCAAAAGTACGACATTGGTTTGTAACCCCTAAATTTCACCAGAGCTATTTTTGTAGCCAATCTACACAATGTCTGTGGTTCCACTGGAAGTGCTGCAGCACGTTTTGGAAGCATCCCGGGATCGGCTATTCAACTCTGCTTCACGGAAAATATGCGGCTCATCTATTTTTGATGGAAGTGGCATCAATCAACACAGAGCAGATCGAGCTGGTCGGAATTCAGACACAGAAACAGCATAGAGAATCTGGTCAATTTTAAAAATCAAACACCTTGTGCAGACACCTGATTGTACAAACGGACAAAATGGAAACAATTTAACTACATAGCCTACTTTACCCATGGTAGAAACCAAAGAAAAATTACCAAATCTGTGCAAGTTAACAAAGTCTGGCGGGCAAAATGTTTCTCCTGGCCAAGTACGAAGCAGCGTGGAGAACATCACACCATGCCTGACGGCATTTAGGTGTAATGGCTGGGACATGCTCTGACAAAAATGTTGCATATATTCTAAACAGAACAAAGGTTATGAAGCAAGAGACACAATCATGAGTTAAATATGGACACAAACAGTGTACACTTCTATACAGCCTATCCTTGAAGCGTGAAAAAGTTCAAATCCTGCATATGTTCTCACCTCTGCACACCTTGCCGATCGCTGCCTGACCTCCACAAGAAAGCTGCAGAGGGTTTCACATACATGTAATTAGTTTGAAGCAAACTGAGGCCGTATTACAGGTTTTATATCAACCAAAGGTGTTCCTACCCAAACCAATTATAATGAGGTTTGGAAAGCGAAATGACATCACAGATAACACACACATACTATCAATAAAATGACAACAAAAATGAAACTTGAAGTGAAGCTAAAATGACCATTTATACGTATTTGAATTTTTACAAATGTCTTTGACAGTAATGTATTAACTGAATACATTTAGTATCTCATCAAAAATATACTTCCAGTTGAGGAAGTGACTGTTGCCTGTGCAGTTTTTATCTTCTCCAATCCCATTTCATGGTGTTGGGTTTTTACCTGTTGGGCATTAAGGTTTACTGATGTAGCTAATCTCCAAGACAGCCATCAGTGAACCTACAGAATACCAAGCTGTTACTTTGAACTATGCCACTAATGCTACTCAGGATTCGTAACTTTTTTTTTTTCTTCTGGTGCGCCTGTTAAATGCTGGAATGCAAATCACTTTGAACTGAGATTTTAAACTCATTCCTGAAACAGTAGAACGGCAGAGTAGAAGTCGTATCTTAAAGAGCGACTCAACCTCAAATCATTTCAGTATCAAACCTCTGCAAGCAACTCTTTGCTGGTTCACAGAAACCGGCTAAATGTGATGCTTCCATGTGTAGCTTCAGTGATTAGTTTAAGCAAACATAGGTAAGGAAATGAATGGACAATGGAGAAGTAATTTTGGGTTACTTGTTTGATATTTTATAAGTGCATATATTTGCTGTTTTCTAATCATTTCTAAGTTTAGGTGAATAAATATACTTAATTAAAAGTCCTCCAGGCACAGTCATACATATTGGGTGTATAATGTATGTTGACTAGGAAACAGTGTCATATTTAGCAAACCACAATGTAGAGAAATTGAAGAAGAAACAAGGAAACGGAAATCAATAAATAAAGCATAAACGGACCGGACAGTGAGAGTCATTTAGTTTCCCATGCTCTAATAGAAATGTGCTCCCGAACATGGATTGATCAGTCAGTTTGCTCGAGGTCCACATTATGAGTTGTTAAGATTTGGGAAGTATGAATGTCGGAGAGCCTCTTTGCAAACCTCTGACAGTTACCCATGACACCCTTCTCTACGCTCATTCACAAATATGTTCACGTTTCTCTGCAGAAGCATAATTACAGGATGTCAAGACCAGAGAAAGACCAGCCTTGTGCTTAAAACAAATCAAGATTTGTCCAGTCTCCCACCAATGACCATGTCTGCGATGTCCAAGGTATATTCTTTGTATATTCAACTATCCATGCCGAAAATGTCACAACTCCCCTGTCTTTGCCTTTGAGTGACAATTTTGTTCAGAAATCAGCAAAAGGTCTGATTTCTGGGAAATGCACCGTAAAAAATATTGTCACTAATGGAAATGACTGACGTCACATTTGAAACCTTAATAACAAGTTAGATGTAGGATGAAGTATCACTTCAATCCGCCACAGACTCGGACTGTGTTTAGTACATTTTTAGGAGTACTACCTTAATATTGGTCTTGCATGATTGCAGTGATTCAGATATGCGGAAACATTTATGCTGTGATTTTCTGAGTGCAGCACGGGGATGTTAAGAGAATGAGAGAGGGCAGAAGAATGGACTCTAAAAGCATACTACTCTGGTCAAATGTTACCAAAACTGAATATACCCCTCTTGATGTACATTTGTAGAGACAAGGATGGAAATGCTACCCATTTTCTCCCTGTAGTTAAGTGCACTCTCATCTGTTGAGCCACACAAAGCGAACTTCAATCTATTTTCAGGCCTCTGAAGGCAAGCACTGAATTGATTGGATGGGGCAGAAAAGGCTGATTGACTTGCCGGAGCGATGTTGACTTCATGTTGTCTTTATGTTGTCTACTAGGATGGCCCATGGTGGGAGCTCAACGTCAGCCGTTGAAAGAGTAAGTATAGGGGAATCATGGGTCCAGAGCAGCTGGAGTCCACATAACATGGCAGATGGTCCACCCTCTGATTGAAAATACTTATTTCAATGCTGGGTGCATGCAGAGTCTAACATAGCTGCTCCATTCACTCTTCTCTGAGTTTATTTTTAAACCACCAGCCTCTGTAATTTGCATGAAGGGCTGCAAAATTGAAATATTGATGTCATGGTCAATTTCTGTTGTGAAGCTGTCATTTCTCATTCATTTGGTTTAGTTATGGGTATTAATGGATTGCACTATGGTCAGGCGATATGCTTGTATTGAAATGTATTCCTATGCAATATTTAGGAGTCCAATGGAATCAATAGCTGCAAAAAAAAAAGGCAGCAGATTTCACCTCAGTGGATAAATCTGAAGGGATAATTGAGCATGTCATTGTCTGGAGAAGAGAAGGGGAAAAAGGTGCCGCATATGAATACACAAGCAAACGTCGGATGCTAAAGATAACCTCCCTCCTTTCAAAGCAAACAAAAAGACAGATCTGAAAAGAGATTCTGGCCTTCTCCCGCAGTTTAGTCACTGAGAAGTGAAGTCTACGGCGGCTCATTCTTAAATTTAGACAACTGTAAAACCAGGCAGGACACAGCAGGACAGAGAAACTTACTAACTTTGTAATAAACCACAATTACAATACCCTGATGATTAAAATGAATGCCATCTTAATTACATTTACAAATTGATCTTGCGTCCTGAGGTTAGACAGACCGCAAAACGATACAATGAATGTCTAATTTCTAACGGATTTCTGCTTAACCAAACATCATGTGACAATTAACCCTGATGTTCTGCTTAGGGTCCGTTCCAACTGTAATGAGAATTGCTTATCAGTGTGAATTTGAACTGCTGACATGTTTCAGATGCTGCAGAAAAACTATGGATTAGTTCTGTTTGGGGTCTCAGGGACACAAGCTCAGATTTAGACCGCTCCAGGGTCTAATTTACACCAATTCATGTCAGTGGATGTAGGATAGGATGCTGTACATTCTGTCTGTGAATGACTTTTTTAATATATATTTCTTCATGCAAAGCCCATGTAATAGGCATATTGGAGTCTGTGGCACTCCAAAGAATGACAAACCAGTTTCAACCAAACAATGTAGACGTACATAATAGATAATATATGACATTTATGATCCCATTGACCAATAAGTGATATTTAGTTACATCTACACCATATATGTATGATGGTCATTAACCTGGATTATGCTGATTCAATCCAAAATAGTAAAATACAGTAGCTTTGATGGGGTTAATGTGCTCTGTGAAACATGTAGGACAGCCTCTTGATAGTTTGCCAATTACGGTGGACATAAAGTCGTTAGTACCACATACCCACTTAAGCTCACATTAACAGTTTACTGACGACCTTGTAATCAACCATTTTAATTTCTGGTGCTAAATGTGTGTCATTGTAGTGAAACAGTACGTAACAAAGGCTCAAAGGTGGGTTACAGGTGAGAGTACCAAAAAACCTAGATATGTAAAATTCTTGTGATGGATGCAGAGCAAAAAGAGACAAATAAATACATATTTAAATAAATAAAACCTCAAACCTTCTCTCTTAGGAGGCAATGAGGGACAAGTCAACAAGTCTAGAGACAGCTGGACTCTCCGGCGTCACATCTCTCTTATCTGCCAGCATTTGGTAAAGCATGAGTCATAACAGCTCTCCTACCATGCTCGCAGGCCTTGAACAAACAAACAAACAAAAAAATAAAGACACTTAAATCATAATGGTCCAAAGGAAGGCACATCAACATCACTGCCGGCTGTACTTTCTCTAACACAGTCAGTGCTATTTTTATTTTATTTATTTATTTAAAGATAATTAATATATGGTAGTACACCATTGCTTTACTATTCCACAGTATTCCTCTGCAGCTCCTTTTGTTGTTGTTGGGTTTTTTTTACAGCATTTCCATTTCCAAAGATTACAGTCATTTTATTGTATCCACATAAACTTGTTGCCCTTTCTTAAAAGCACCTGTGTGTGTTGTTGTACTCGGACAAAGATGACCCAATCGGTGCTCCAATCCATTTTCTTTTTTATGCTGCACTCACCAATGTTCTGAAAATCTTTTACAAGGAAAATGCAAGGCGAACCTTTTGGGGTTATGTGTGCAGTTGTGTTTAGGGGGAGTGGGGGGGGAGTATTTATTTCATAGCCGGGCAAAAATTGGCGGTGTGTGCTCGAATGTTTACTAGCTATCTGAAAGAAAGAACCCTTAGCAATGTTTGCAGCCAAATGATCGGTCGAGGCTACTGCAAACAAAATAAAGAATAAACCAAAAAATTGTTGTTGTTTTTTATCTTAAAGCGCCTGCAGTTCTGTTCTGCCCTGGCAACAAATGCATCATGGCACCGCAGTTTCTTGTGATTTATTCATGGGGCCTGTACCCCCAGGTGAGATGAGTTAATTACACCCACTAGTAACAGAAACCAAAGTTGTTCAGTCACGTCACATTAACTTGATGTTGTTTTTGCGTGCGGGTTGCAGTCGAAATAATGGAGGCACTCCTTTCTGTGCCTCGGTACCTCATTTATCTGAGGACGCATTTATGACAAATGTAGTCAGAATGTGAAATTCAGCTTTTACTGACAGAACCGATGTTGAATACCGGCAAGCAATTCATTTTTTGAGCAGCAGCTCCTGGAGGAAACTAATATTACCACAAACTGTTTTGTGCTTGACCAGCAGAAAAAAAGAAAAATGTTTTTGAACATGGACAAAAATTGCAAAGAGGTGGAAAAAAAAGAGAAAGAAGCATAGCCCAAACGCTGAAATGATGTACAGTCAGCAGTGTCACCTTGTGCAAAATCACCCCCCCACCTCCCATCGATACTGTATTTGTTTCTAACATGGAAAGTGTGGCAGCTTACAATCAAAAGAGACAAATCGTTGCTGCAGTTTTTCCTCTTCGAGTCCCCACTCTGTTTTTTTGGGGTGACACCAGAGACAGAGAAAGAGAGAGAAGGATGGATGAATGGAGAGAAAGCTCACCACCTCACCACACCTCAGGCACTGATGGAAACCTGCAGGCTGCCTGGAGACAGGAGCACGCACAGCCTCAGGTTGCCATGGGAACCGGGGGGTACATGGCGAGTTGAACGGACACGCAGACGTCTTTGCCTTTACCCAGGTTTGAACGCTCTGCGGATCGATACGTCAGCGTGGCCAAAAAAAAAAAAAAGGGAAGGCTGGAGGAGACTTAAACCTTTCCTGCCTGCATCCTTCAACGTCTTTGTGAAGCTGAAATGTGTTACCTCTATCTCTGCAGAGCCAGTTCCTACAAAAGAAAGAAAAGGGGCGGAAATAAAATGAAATAAAGGAGAGAGACGTGGCTGTGTTAAAGTCTGTGTGAGAGGTTAAGATGAAACAGATAACGCTGCTAAGACTGCAAAATGAAAACTGCTGTTTCTGCATCACTTCTCTGATACCTCTCTCTAATGTGAACTCCTGTTTCCAAAGCTGTATATTTATGAAGTCATAATATCATATTGCAAAAACACAGTGGCTGTTTTAGTGCTGAGCCTGACCACATCCTGTTCGTCGCTGTCTGTCAAAAGCTTTTTCTGGGTTACATCAGTGTTCTCAGCTGCCAGCTGAGCTAACGAAGGCTGGGATCAATATTTGCGTAGAGTGTCCAGATGAAGATGGGCATGACAGACCCACACAGGGGATAAAACAACAGAGACGTAGGAACCCGCAGACAAGCAGCCAATGATCCGGGCTGTCATTCCGATTTATTGACCGCACTGTTCAGGCTTACTGATGCAAGGGAAACCGGGTGAAAAGTACACTGTGTTTGTGTGACCTTTTCAGCCATCACTTTCATGTGGGCTGCCGAGAAGGAGGAAGAAGAGCTGGCATTTCGGGCGTCTGGGGTAAACAAAAGGTAACTTTGGGTGTCAAACTACATCTGCAGAAATCAATGAGAACATTAGAACTTTTTGTGAAGCCGTCTCTTATTTTAATTTGATGAGATATTTTTAATTCCAGTGCACTATGATATCTGCATCATTAGATTAGATTTGATAGGGATCCCCATTAGCTTCTGCAAATGTAGTTCAGCTTCCTTAGGTCCACAGATTCACACCAATGATGGGGCTAAATGTGACAAAAGAAAGATGAAGATTGAGAAATGCAGAATGAATTTCATAAAAACAAACAGACAGAATCAAATAACCCAGAGGGTGCTATAAAAGACAGGCTAAAAGTTGGATATATATTACGTGTGAGTTCACTAAGTTATTTTTGTACTGCACACACGTTGTAGTGAAGGGTGGAGGTACAGAGTTTGCACCCTGTGTCCTCACTGGTTATTGAAAGATTGTAGATTTAGTTAAACAAACTACAAGGAGATTATTACAGGTCATGATACCTCGACATGACCTGCATAAACAAACCTTCAGTGTGAGGATTGGCTGTTTCCTCTGGTTATCATGCTCTGTCTCAATTTATTAATATTTAACCAAAGACCATAATTTTCCATGACTCTAAATCAAGTCTTTAAACTTGCAACAAGGTAGGAAATACATAATGTTTGAGATATATATGTTCAGTACTGACGTTCTGCCACTTTGTAGATACACTCATTTAAAAATGTTTCTTCATGAAGTTAATAAAGACACAATCCATAAAAGATGTTTCTTTCAAAATGTATTTGTAACATACGGAGCAGAAGATGGCTGCTGTAAACATTGGACATTTGCAGCACACCAAGATAAATGTCTGTCTTGACACGTTGCCAGGATAAGGTGTACAGTAAGTTAAAATATTAGTATTATTTATTATCTGATTGCCTGATTAGTAGCAGTTCAGTTAAGTACTACTGAACCATAAATAATATCACACTTGTGTTGCCAGTTTTTTAATCTCTTATAATCTTAATTACTTATTTAATCATTAATTCTTTCTTTCGGCACGATGACGCAGCGTTTAGCACTGTCAAGAAGGCCGACCAGCCTTCTGGGGACACTCTCAGGGCCTTACTGTGTCTTTGGCTCCCTCCCACAATACAAAGTCAGGCAGGTTCATAGGTTAATTGGTGACTCTGTATTGCCCAAAGGTGCGATTGTGAACGTGAATGGCTGTCTTTAAGTGTCAGCCCTGTGATGAACTGGCGACCTGTCATGGGTGTACCCTCTCGCCCAATGTCAGCTGGGATCAATAACTGGTCATGGAAAATAAATGCTCTTCATATCTGCTCGCCATTCTTGTGCAAACATCACAGCTCTCTGGAGTTTAAATTAAAACAACAAGCAGTTCCACATTGTAATCTGTTATTTTGTGGATGGTTTATCAAGTATGATCATAAGAGATAACGGAGACAGAGAGAGGCGTTACCACCGACTGACCATTTTCTTTCATTACAGCTATCTGCAGCATCGAGGCGGCGTGTTCCTCTGGGTCTGCTTATGAAACTATCCAGTTTTAATATCCTTGAAGATCTGCTGTTCCCAGCTGGGGAAAAACAATAACCATGCGTATCTGTAAACAAATGTTCTTCCTTTGAGAGGCGCATAAACTTTCCTTTAGGGAATAAAAGAAGGCCAACTGTGCATGAATTTCCCATACCGAGAACGGCCTTCACTTCTGCTGTCACACACGCCATAAAGAGACGGATCGCGAATCTGAATTCACTGGAAACGTTTGATTAAAAACAGCAATTAGAGAACAACAGAACTTCCAGAGAGCGATGGAGTTTGGTCTCAGTCACAGCCGCCTTAATTACATGCATATGCAATGCATATTAATCTGTGGTGACCATCTCAGGGATCGTTATCATTTGATACATTTCTTGGTTTTAATATTTGGCCCAGCTGACTTGTGTTTGAATAGCCTTGCTCGACTCCCATGCTCATTGCTCAAAATACTAATGCAGGCAAACTAACATGGTCACAATGGTCCTCCATGTTAATTAGCAGTAACTGAGGCTGATGAGAACATGATTAATTGTGGGGTTATTTGCTCGTAAATCAAAATTTGGGACAAACTAAAACTTTTCTCTCACTGTTTTTACAATTCATCCAGAGGGAGGCATGAACATCTGCACCAAATGTAACACATGGTGACCATCCAACAGTTTGTGGAGACACTGGGTAGCACTGTCACCTCACAGCAACAAAGTTCTGGGTTTGAACCTGCCAGCTTGTCCCTTTGTGTGGCTGGCCACCATGCTACTACCACTAAACGTGAATGTCAGGAGGCTAACATGGTCACAGTGACGATGCCAACATGCAGATGTTTGGCATTTATCATGTCCTCCATCTTAGTATTTGACAACCTAAAACTCACCCCATAGTTTTACTAAAAATCAGAAATGTCTCCGTCTTGTTAAAGGATGGAAAAAAACCAGAGGGTCACCAAAGTCAGCTGGATTCATCCTCTGCAGACCAAGAACGTATGCATGAAATTCCACAGCAGATCATCCAAAAGATGTCGAGATATTTCAGCCTGAGTCGAAGAAGAGTTTGACTGGACGAATGACCGCGAGACCAACATTGTCATCCCTTGAGCCATGCTGCTAGCGCGGCTAAAAATAGTATTATCAGCATGAGCAGTGACAACGGTGAAGAACAGTGTCCCAAAATGCAGGAACACAAACTCAACAGAAAGTTTGAGGAAGAAGACAACACTTGACATGTTTGACTGACAGCGAAGACGAAAAAAAATGCGCATTTAAAACTCGAGATGTCACCAGAAAAACAAACACAAACAAAAAAAACCCTGACAGATAGCCAGACTTTTCTTTTCTCGTTCATTAGTGGGGAGAGAAAGTAACTGCAAGGGAGAGAGAGAGGAATAGGTGGAATTGAAGGTGAACAGCTGTACATTTGCTGACTTTATTGCTTTAAGAAAAGCAGCAAATACCATTGCGCCCACAGACATGCCATATCACAGCAGGGGAGTATTTTGCTCTGGGAAGAAAACCCACAAGAATGAAGGGTTAGTTGAAGCACGAGCCAACCCACTTCCTGTCAGGGGCCACCTGTTTCTGCTCACGACTCAAGACGCACCAGGGGAAAAGAGACGGCGAGGAGAGAATAGAAACCTGTGCTGAGAGAGTGATGGAAGAAAAACAGATATTGGCAGAGAGTGGGGAATGAGAACGAGAAGTTTGTTGGGGGGAAAAAAAAGAAAAAATCTGGAGGACTTCATACTGTAAAAGTCAACGAGATGAAGTGTAAATGTGCTGTCAGTGGTGTGGTGTCAAAAGCTTAAAGAGGCAGACAATTGCATACTTTGAAGCATGTGAAAATATGTGGGTGTTTACAGTGACGAGGCATCCAACCGAGTGTAAAACCTGATGGGAGAAAAAACAACAACATTCTGCCCATAGTCTTGTTTAATAGCACATAACTGACAATGTGATTCCTATAGCCAAGAGACGTGACAAACACGAAGGAGCAAAACATACTTTCCGCCTTGAATTATGGATGCATACAACACTGTGCTAGAACTCCATATGTGGCGCGTGCTTTACTGTTTACACCGGAGCAATGACAGAGAAAAATTGCAAAAGAAAAACCCACCTAATCCATTTTTGAAAGCAGCTGCTAAGAGCTCCATTTGCAGCCAGCAAGCGAGAAAGAGAGAGAGAGAGAGAGGACGTCTCATGCATTAGCAGCAGAGTGGAAGGGGGGAGAGAGAAAATGCATCAGCTCGATCCGTCAGTTGAGCTCTGAGGGCTCGGCTTCCGGAGCATCATCCAGAGTGCTCAGGTGCCGCCCCCTTTCCCCAACAGGGCACTAAAATAAATGAGGGGGTCATTTAGACAACCGAATGAAGCTGCAGTGGAACCCGGCAACAAATGGGTGCTCTAATAGAATTATATTCAGCTGATGTCAGCACGGCCTCTGTGTCATTTTTATGAGTCAGCAGGAGTAGGACTACATTCCTGAAGCATGAGGTTTTACTTAATACGGTGCAGCTATAGATTTCCCATGAGGCCAATTGAAGAGGAGGGCAATAAGGTGAGGGAATCAACCAGCTGTGTTCGCACTGATCCGATAAAAAAAAAAGACAAAAAAGTTTGAAACTTTTGTGAACCGCTTCAGTAATGTTCCCCTCTACTTTACTTATTTGTGGTTGAGCGCAAATACATAATATCACAATATTACAATTAATTATGTTATCAATGTGGCCAGTCTCAGAGCGGGCGACTCTGTTGATGCTTGACTCCACTGGGCACTGCTGCGAGGTCTTCTGGCTTTGACATTGACAATGATTGTGTTTCCACCCCAAGCAATGCAGCAGGTTACAGAAGCATCCCAGAGGCTGGTGTATTTTTGAAGGAAGCATGCGACCAACAGCTGATTCTCAAGCAGCCACAGAGCTGATGGATGTGGCCAGAAATCCCAAACTTTCAAAATAAAGCACCCTATGCAGATCCTGATCGTTAAAAACCGTAGCCTACATACCCATTGTAGAAGCACTGACTGACAGGAATAGTCACCAATTCATGTGGCCTGTTTATCACAAGCAACTCGGGTTCAGTATCTTGCTGAGGGACGCTCGAGGACAGGAAATCATCGAATTGCCAACAGACGTCTTTCTTGACCTCTTGAAACACAAATTTTGACACGTTGGTGGTGCTGAAAATGACCAGAGTTCCGGTTCTTCAGTTTTAGTGTTCACTTGGATATGAACATCTATTAAGGTCATATTGTTTCTGCTTTCTGTTTAGCGCTGAACCTCATCACGGAAGCCTTAAACTGAAGCACTAGTCGGATCATTGCAATTCATCCTATTCATATGCAGCATTTAAACAAATCAAGAACCATTTACATAGCACAATATAACACAAACCAGCTTGTATCAACACTGTCAGACTATAAAGACACATTTAACCGATGGCCACCATACCGTCGGAAGATAATGACACATCACCGGTCTTAATAAAAAGAGGCTAATTGCATTATGTGGAATAGAAGTGAGTGTTTGATTTGCTTTTGCATCATGAAATCATCAAATGTAACCATTCGAATAAGGCCACTCACATTTTATAATCTAATTACAGTGAACTGGCGACAAATATTACACTTTTTAGTAGCAGGAGATGTTGCCAGTGAATTGAATGTATACCCCCATAGGCTGAATGGGTTTGTTTTCATACAATTCAAGCACTTAACCTTGAAACCAAGGGCAGAAAAGCTCTTTCTGTGCTTGGTTTTCCAGAATATGTGTCCCATAGAAAGCTCATACTGGCATGCGCAGTAATGTAGTATGGTTGTATTGTTGTGTTTTCAAGGCTGTGGATTGAAACAGAGGTGCCCCCCCTTCCCTGCAAGCAGCCCTTGGCCTTATTTGATCCAGTCCTCTGGAAAATAAGTGGCAGCCTGGACTCAGAATCTTAAGTGGGATTTGAGAGCAACTGTTTATTCGTGTTTGAGGCAAAGGTGAAGGAGCCTGCATGGAGGTGAACCTTAGTGGAGCGAGGAAGAGAAAGAAAGGAGAGAGCCGTCGAGCGGGAGTCGTCTGTCCCTCTGTCCATCTCAAGGCTGTTACTATAAAAGTTATGTACAGGACAGTTATTTTCCCACAGTGCTTATTTAGGAGGATGAATCACAGGAAGTGGAGAAGAGATGGAGGGTGGGGAGGCAGGGTGTTAATAGCAGGTTATTAATGTCCATCACTGCAGAAAACAAGAGGCTTGATCTGGACTCAGATCTCATCCCTGTCAGTCAGAGATACAGCCAGACAAGAAGAGACAGAATATAAATTCACGCTGACATCAACATCCATGAATGACACTTTTGGATGCCATCATTGCGAAGACATTGGTCACACTCCAGCAGCAGCTCTTTTGGACGCGACAGCTTCCAAAAATCTCCACTTGGAATGATTTCTATTAGTCAGTGATGACAAATAGAAAAACATTTAGACTGTTTACTCAGTGCAATATCTTTTTCTTGTATGTCAAACTATTGCTTTGTCTCCCATCAAGGATCACAATGGGACGCCGTGTTTTCAAGTGCTTAAATGATAAAGAGCGTCGCTGAGACTGACGCCGCTTTCTTCTGAAGACAATTAAGCAAATGACAAAGCTTTATTCCAACATTTCACAAAGACAGTTCATTAACCAGCTGCATTAATTACCTAGCTTAATCCTTCTCATCGTTTACAGACCAATGTCTTTTTATTCTCTGAGCTTAAATGCACATATCTAATAAATAAAATGAATAAACATGACAGTTCCCTGTGGACTGTTTTAGTGACTTTGAGCTTTTGTTTTGGACATATGCAAATGTACTTTTTTTCTTATTTATTTTTTGGCTCACTGCTCTTATCATGAGAATTTTAGGCCCGTAGCACACAATGGTGTATGAATAACATGCCAATGTAAAGTCAATTTACACCAGTGTCTAATGAGTTATATTGGTTTCATGCACTAACGTCATATAGAAAGACATTGGCGGTAAAAGTTAATGGAGAATGATTTTCATATGTAACTTCCACAATGTATTTAAGGTGCAGAATGTACATAACATGTTTTCCTGAACCATGTTTATTATTGTAACCCTGACAACGACGTTACTTCATCCTTTACTGCACCTTAAAATGACTCAAAGGCGTAGAAGACATGCAACATGTCATCTACATGCTGATAATACAAACACTGTACACTATGTGCTGAGCACCAAATGGCAGACAGACAAAGTTCAGCTACTCGCTGAAAGAAACATTTCTCTCAGAGACAGAACCGCAGTGATAAGGCGAGTGAGTAACGTTTGTTGGATTAATGTTTTAATTAATGTATCATTGTTATTGATTAATGTAAAAACTCATCATCATGATCTTGTTTTTTATGAACTCGAGGGTACAACAGATCAGCCACAAGATGTATTGGTATAATTATGTTTTATATTTTGTGGACTGTCAGATTTATTAATTTAACTGAATTTATTATTGAGGTTGCAGCAGCGTTGTATTGGAATGTGTTTGTAATATTGCTTCCCCTTCGTGTTCATGTAAATGGGTCAGCATAAGAAACACTTCTCAAGATAATGAAGCTCAGTTCAACCCAACTGCAAGCTGCAACCTCAATATTAAATATATAGTTTAATGAATACCTCTCAGTTAAAACTGAACATTTGGGTTTTAGAGGCCAACTAAATAAAGGACTATACAAGTCAGTTGCCGTACCAATCTGTCACAAAAATAAATATAAATTGGCCCCTTTTTAAATAAATAAAATAATTGGTTGTCATATTTGAATCCTTTAGATACAGAAGAAAGAGATTCCCATGGAGCCTTGAACAAGAGCCCTTGGAGATATGCCAGTGGCAGAGATGCTACAGTAGTGGAGACGCAGCCAAGTGTGGCAATTACTATTCAAAAAGAACACTGTTACTTTTCTGGCATCAATTTATCTTTCCTGACACATGGGAACCAATCAGATTGTCCACAATGCATAAATCTTCACCCTTCACACACTCCAGGCCAGCTACAACATCTCGAGTTAATTATTGATCCAGCGGTAGCTCTGTGGGGCAGACAGGGAGGCCCGGAGAATCCTCAGTGGGATGCCATACAGTAGGATTGCGGGTCGATTCAGGTGGAGGTTCTTGGTGGCTGTGCTCCAGAAACACTGCGCTGCCCCTCTGGTCCACTTCCACCTGGAAGCATCTGTCTAGCTTGAAGTCCTACTCCACACGGTAAGCCCATTCGAGCGAACACAGAGTCAGTGATCCGCGATTCATTCGACATCGACCGGTTTCTATGTCAGTGGAGAGATAACATAGTTTACTCTGGACTTTTCTTCTTGGATTCCTCTTTATATTTCTTGGAGCCTCATATGACCTCTGTCACATTCAGAGGTCTGGAGGAAAATTAAGACGTTGTTAAATTATGGTTTCAGTTTGTTTTCATAGATTTACTTATAGCACTGTGGTTTACTGGCAACTAGTCCAGGATTGTACACCACCTCTCTCCCAATGTGGGATTGGCTCCAGCCCCCCATAAACCTGATAAGGATGAGCGGTTGAATGAATGAATGGATGGACGGACATTTTACTTACTGTATGAGTTGTATTTGTTCCCCTTGCCCCTGCCCTCTCTGGCTGTTTTTATCTTGAGGCATCTTTTGATTTACATTGAAGTCACGTCATTTATTGAGAAAACATGCAAAACACGTTAACCAGCACAGCTGGTATCAGCTTCTGAAATTGGAAAATCTACAATTTATTTATTACTTCTTGCCGGGGAAAAAAAAAAACAGCCACTTAAAGTCATAATTTTCAGCTTTGGGAAATTGTGGTTTGCATTTTATTGAGTAGATTTATTTTATTCACTGACTTATAATTAGAGAGACTTTCTAGGGAAAACCTGGTCTGAACCCACTTTGGATGGAGCAGCTCTCACATCTAGAAATCTGACCAAGTTTATTAGTCAACCTGAAACGTGACAACCCGGAGTTGAAACGAGTTGAGGAGGCAGAGCTCTAGTCCTGCACGCTTGTCTGCACTTCCATTAGAGCGGTTGCCCACCCAAAACTCCAGAGAGGCTGTGTCTGTCTCCGATCCACTTGAATTATTCAAAGAGGAAAGTAAACGGAAGAGGGGTTACTGATTGTTTTAATATCGGATTATGATATTGATTCATGTCGTCTTACTGAAACCTGGCTGATGAATATGTTATCTTAAATGAATCCACCCCTCCCATCATTTCAATTAAAAGTACTGGGAATATTTCACACAAGTCTGCTAATAGTTTCCCCCTCTTTAAACGCAACCGATCGTGGCAGATGGCCGCCCACCATGAGCTGGATCCCGCTCAAGGTTTCTGCCTCTTAAAGGAGGTTTTTCCTTGCCACCATTGTCAGGTGCTTGCTCATGGTGGTGCTTGCTCCAATTGTTGGCCCATTCTAAAGAGTTTGTTCCTCTTTATTGTGAACCGCCTATCAACTGACAAAGGCGCCGACTGAAAGGCAGCTTTAAATAAACACACGTGGGAAAAGAAGAATTTACTTTCATTTCCTCTGGATTGCTTCCAGTCTGTCCTCTGACACACCTGTCTGCTTCACACGAGGGTTGATGTCTGCGAAAGCAAACATCATACTGTTACTCGCGACAGCAGAGAAAAGTGACATGGTAACAGCTGCGACTCACAACACACGATCCCATGGGGTGTTTTGCCAACATTTCTTTGCCTGTGTGTGAATTCTAATACCGGCAGTCATTTTCTCTGCAGGTATTTAGCACAGAAGTGACAACGTCTTTGTCCAAGTGAAGTCTCTGGAGTCTTTTTAGCTGCCCCGAGGTGAGTCAGTTTCACTTTGTAGTTGTTTGTCTTCGCCGGAGTGAGAAAGAAAGTCTCAAAAAATGGTTGTGATGCTTCAAAGAAAGGAAAAGAAGCTGTGACAGTGCAGAGCTGAGATGTTGAAGCACCGTAACGGACTCACTCGGCCTCATTAGAGCAAACACACACGGCATTTCTGTAAAGAGTTCGTCTGCACCACTGTTTCTCTCTCAGTTTGTGATTTCGCTGTATTATGAGCTTCAGCTGTTTCCAGAAATCTGACAACTGACAACCTGTGTCTTCAGACACTGGTGTGGTGGGTGACAAAAAAAACAACAACTCTAATATTTCTAATATCTGTGACTATATAAATATTGTTTTAAAATATGTTAGTCCTCAGTCAACAGAATGGACAGATATCTCCCTCATTTACTTCAGACGTCAAAATTCCACTTTCCAGTGACATCCAGCAGCTGGGTAACGAAGCTTTAGCGTAAAGCAAACCTATAAGCTCGCTAATTAGCATGTAGTGTCTCATTTTTTCTGTCTGGAAAATTTGTGTGTTGGACACGGGGTCACATGTCAGGCTGTCTGTAGGCTGGAAGAAGAAGAAGCAGGATATAATGTGTTAATTAGTGCACTTGATGCTAGAAATCTTTGCATAAAGCGAGGCTAGCTGCTTCTTGTTTCTCTAACAATAAAGCAAATATGCTCGATTCCAAAAATGTCAGACCTTTCCTTTAAACACAAAGGTCAACTATTATTATGAAAAGGAAATAACTTCATTTATTAATTTGATTATCCAGTGAGTGCTGATATAAAGGATAATATCAACATCATATATATATCGTCATCACCTATCGCCTATTGTAACAAATTTGTACTGCAAAGACATCAGTAATACACAACCATTAATCAAACCAATAACTAACAACGCTCAACATCAGACGTCATCCGTTCTACCTCGGACATACTAGTGTTTCAAAAATAAACATCTGAACAGATAATCTGAATTTCTGTCAGCTCAACAACTGAAGAACTTTAGCTCGGCCTCATTTGGTTACCTGTGTTATTTCAGTGTGAGATGAAGGAACGAGAGGTGATCTGATCAGTTGCTACCAAAGTATCTAATCAGAGAGCGTTATGATAGTAATAGAAATGTTTTTTAGAACGGAAGAAAAATAATATTTCAATTATTGTTTCAGTGACCGAGTCACAGCTGTGCTGATATTCAGTATGACAGCACCCCCTTTATTGATTTAACATGTGTAGGGAGTAAGTGCACATCTCAGCTGTTACCATGTGTTTACCTTTGATAATAATGTATAACAAATATTTGAATGTTGGAATTATTTCTTAGTTTTGGGGGTTTTGATTAAGTTCAAGTCACATTCTCGTACAAAGGATTGGTTCTCTGCTCTCGGGGCTGTTCGCTCCTGTTTGCAGTTGTAGCTTACTGTGTGTACACTGATTTATAACCACTTAACAAGGCAATGCAGCATTCATGTATCATGAATTTCCAGAACAACAAACAACAAACATATTGGGCAAATACAAATAATGAAAATAGCATTTCTAAAGATATTTTCTCTCGCAAATTGCAACACAAGAAGTGCTCCAGAACAACAAATGAGCCTATTTTAGGGTACGACATGAAACTGATAAACATAAGAGAACCTGAGTCAAACTTTCCATTTACTAAATGTTCCAGACGTTAGCTCTCAAACCCACAATCTAGTTTCTTTCTTTCGGTGCACAGCGGCGTACAAACACACAGCTCAGCTCTCTCTTCAGTGTATCTCCCTTTATATCCGCTGATAAAGACAAACTGTGCTTCCTATGCTGTCGTCCTTAAATGCTTTGTGTTTCAGGCAACAAGGAAAAATCAATTTGGAGAGCGTCCCTTCTTTCCACACGGAAGGACTAGTACACTCCTCTGACATCTCAATGGTACGGCTCAATTGCCGAAGTGAATTAGTAGAGTGGGAGGTTGTGTTTGATAAAGCCTCTTTTTTTTTTTTTTAGAGATGCTAACTCCCTGAAAAGTCTCTTTAAACTCAGTGCATACAGAGAAATGTCACCCACACTTAAAACAACCACGTATTCCTGCTCATATCCGGCACACGCCTGCTCATTCAATCAGCAAATCTTCACATACAAAACATAAATAGTTGCGGTGATGGAGTAAATCTAGAAAGTGTGACCCAACCCCCTCCCTCCGCCCTCCAACTCCTCTTCTGCAGAAGGAAGCTGGTCCAATAAATTGCTTTCCGGGGTGATGAAATGTACAGTGCACCTCGCTACACCACACAAGATTGCTCACTCGTAGAATACAGTGCTGTGATTAATAACCCCACAACTTCCAGCCTGTTTCCAAGTGCTTACCAGATCAAATATGCACTACTCTCTCTTTTTTTTTCTCCTTGTTTCTTTTTACATACCTCAGGCATTTTGTTTGGCAAGCACACAAGACTAGACCCATTAAACCAGACTGCTACTGTGTGTCCATTAGTCTCCTCCGTGCATACATCACCATAAATTTAATGGCAAAGACCTACACATGAGGCGACTTTGCAAAGAAAAAAGTGACAACTCTGTGCCGGGGTAATCAGGAAGCAATGACCTAAAACCTATCACAGTTTTATGATCTCGCGGTCCATCAAATGCTAAGCATTTTTAGTTTTGATGAAAGTGCTTTTGATTAAAAAGCACGTACTCTAAGCGCTGCTCTGTCACAGAAATCCTGATTTGTTCATTTAATTATTGTACGATATTTTTAGATTGGTGTTATGATGGAGCCTCCTCCCTGCCGAGTCCTTCCTGTCATTTCCCTTCCCTTCTGTGTGTGTCTTGTTTCTCTTTGTGTGTGTGTGTGTGTGTGTGTGTGTGTGTGTGTGTGTTCCTCGGCATGGCCTCCGGTCTTCCTCTCACCTGATTGTCATATGACCGCCTGCTGCTCATCATCTGATCAACCTCAGCTGTATATGAGACCTGTTCAACCTTCAAGACTTCAAGACCAGATTGTTCTGTGTCCTCTGCGGTAATTATGTAACGGCCAACCTTGAGCTCTTCTAAAGTGCTGTACTGTATATCTGCAACAGCACAAGACATAGCAGCAGCTGATATCACTGACTAGTCCAACAGCGAAGAAGCCCAGCTCGGCGTCTGTCCACTCCCTCCGCACCCCGGTGCTGAAAACCTCCTCTCCTTCCCTGTGCTCCTAAAACGCCTGTGTTAGACTCTCCTGGTTGTTCTGAGCTCACAGCCTTCCAGACTGAGCTGAAATGAGCTAACAGCAGCTACAGTCTGCAGCAGTTTACTTCACTGTCCATCAGGAAACTCTGTAAATCACAGAGAGTTGAGGCGGAGCAGCCGGAGGACAAAAGCAGAAAACGTTTTCTCCATAAAATCTGATCCAGTTTCACTAAAATCAGTGGAATAGTTGGTGTATGCCATGAAGCGGCATGTGCTGATCACAGATGATCGTACTCGGAGTCTAGAATGAGCACGATCAGCTGACCACTACCATATGTAACCTAGTGATCGGTTAAATAATGATCAATTATTATAAGTAAAGCTCCATCTTTACCAGCTGATATTAATGTAGAGCTAATTATACTTCAGTACTGTAATATATGATACTGAAATTTGCTGTTCTGCATCATGAATACTTTGTAGTTGTATTCTTACTAACTATACTGTAGTTGCAGATCTTTGTTACTACTTTTACTTCAGTAAAAGATCTGAATACTTTACCCTCTGGGAGGGTGACTCATTCTATTCTGTTCAATTAATAATACCAGGGCCAGAATCACTCATCACATTACTGATACTGTGCTTCATATTATTTAAAGTCAGTAATATGCTGCCATGTATGGGAGAGTAATACATCATGTTTAATGAAAGGAATGCATCATTAATAGGCTACTACTGATTTCAAACATGCATTTCTTTCTCCCGGTCTCTGGAAACGGCTCAATCGCACAAGTTCTGAAACACAAGACAGTTTTTCATAGTAAACATGTTTATTTTGTGAATTCTCTGAGCTAATATGAGAAGCGCTGCCCACGGGCACACAGCAGCTGCAGACAAACAAAGAGTACACAATCACAAAGAAGTGTTCAAGTGTAGAGAACGTGATCTAACACGAGACAGATCCGATTTTTAAAAAAAAATATCGATCCAATTGAGCCGAAGTGGAACCGGAACCAGCTCCGAATGTTTAGACAAAGGCAGTAATTGAACCGATCGACTATTGTTTATTCAATATTTCAGTTTAACGAACAGCCCTAGATCCCAGCAGGTTTAACATCACACCTCCACAGACAAGTGAAGTGTCTGTAAGCTACTCCAGACATGTCTGCAATAACAGCAGGGAGGACAGAACAAGCGTGGACGTTTTCAAGAGATCACAGTGAAAAAGTTGAAGAAATGACAGAAGGCAGCCGAACAGAAGCCTGCCCGAACATGATGTCACGACTTTGGCTTTCTGTGGATGCTCAAAACAAGACTCTGTATTGCTAACAGAGAGAGTTTATGCATTGCCTCCACCCCTAAAGCACAAACTGTTGCGTTTCAGCGATGGAGTCTTCAGATCACTTGCTTTCAAACAGGCCTCCAAGCTTTCTGAATTTCTGCCGAATGTCACACTGACTAACCGGATCTAAATGTAAAGATCACTTTCTGTGTTGTCAGAGAATTTACATGTTCGGGAGTAGCAAATGTAAAAGGTTCCACAAACTGTACACAATTAGGATCACGATTAGTCTGTGAATGACAAAACAAACATTTTTTAATGTGACACTTAAATGTCACAAACCTAATCATGAAAAAAAAAGTTTTAAATGTCAAGCAGAGAAAACACACTGACCGTCCGAGTGGCTGTAGACGCAAACACATTTGACCCAGATGGATCCGTGGAAATAAAATGGAGCCTGGGTTCTGCCGTGCACCAAAGGACCCCCCCCAACCGACGGGTCCTGCAGGTAACACTTCATCATGTAATCACAGTTAACAATCAGGACACAGTGCCAGCTTCCTCTCCTGGGGAATGCTGTTGCTAGGGGCTTTCTGCTCGCAGATAACCAGAGTCTTTTCATAGTGGTCATCCTGCCAGGCATGTGATCCCCCTCCTGGTGTAACAGAATCTCTGCTCGGAATAATACGTCTGTGTTCCCAGGTCTCGCCACAAAAACAATTCTGCCCACACAGTCCATTCACCAGGAGGAAATGCTCATTCTTAAACCCGGTGGAGCCCCTAAAATTGTGCTAGTTTCCAAAGGGATTTGGAGATAAAGAAGAGGTGAATCCAACACTGAGTAACAAGTTCCTTTATTTGCACGTGCACAGACAATCTGTACAGCAGTGCAGCAATGAATCAGCCCATTGTGAAGTGTAATATTCATTTTTACTCAAAACTGGGTCAGAGAGAAATTAATTAGTTTTTATGGTAATTTCTTTTAGCCAGGCTAATGGCATAGCTGTAGGGATCGCACCACTTTTGTCCAGACTGAAATATCTCAACAACTATGAAATGAGTCATGACTGTACATACATTCATGGTCCTCAGGGGACGGAGCATGCAGATGCAGTTAATGATTCTTTTCTTCTGTCGTTCTTCTGTTGTTCAGGTTTTAAGGAACCTTCTTTGGATAACGTTTGGTGTATGTGTTGCGTGCGTTACATCTGTAGCAGCACTCGGCCTCCTGCCTATTTATAATCAGCAGGATGCATTGTAAACCAGCAGGGGAGGGAGGAAAAAAATGAATTTCCATGAATGGGTTAATGGAAATTACCGCTGCAATCGTAGTAATAATATATAATTAACAATCTGCTTTACCTGACATTCTCCACAAAAAAACATGCATGCTGATATTTACCTCGCTCTGTGGAAATGTAATACTTGTAGAGCATAAACTGCAGTATATCAAATCTGCATCTCAAGTATCGTGATGATAACGAAGCCAGAGATATAGTATCAGCCCTGTCAACTGGCCAGCAGCTTTTTTTATATTATTATTAATCTTATGTTATACTATAAGGTCATACTGGGATGTCATAGGATGTGCGTCATTATATTAATCAGAGTGTGGACAGCTGCATGTAAATGGGAACATGAGTATTCCACTCATGTTCCCATTTACATGCATTTATTTTTATTACATAACTGCGTAGTAGGTACGTATTGTTTAGTATTTTGTGCATGCAAATGTGTTTTGCAAGCATGAATTTAAATAGCATCTAGCCAAAAACACTGCTGTCTCAGTTCAAGACCACCTTAACTCATTTTAGTATGATGTTATTTCTTTGACCGTCGATCCAAAATGGCGAAATGTCAGTCAGAGATTTACGATCAGATTTCAGAAAATGTGACTGCTGATACAAACTGATCCGAATATGACATGAAATCGTGCGATATGTCTTACGAGCCGTTTAGTCAGCAAATAACAAAACCAGGATTAAAAAAACTGTGATGTGAGCCCCTGC
Source organism: Larimichthys crocea (assembly GCF_000972845.2). Classification (NCBI taxonomy): domain Eukaryota; kingdom Metazoa; phylum Chordata; class Actinopteri; family Sciaenidae; genus Larimichthys; species Larimichthys crocea. The sequence goes on along the minus strand of NC_040027.1, from coordinate 9,373,529 downwards.
TGGCTTCAAAACATTCTCCCTAACCTATATTCTAAAAGATGTTTCACCCTGGATCAGGAGTCCTGACACACCTGAGCATTCAGCAGACTGAAACTTGATATGTCAGCGGCAAAGACGCAATAAGATATCCACAGCAGAGAGAAGACAACGGGGAGGCTGTAACCTTATTTCCTCCACACTGCTGTGATGAAATCCTGCAGACTGATGCGCCAATCTCTCCAAAACCCTCAGATGAGACTTTAATATTGACAGAAGGGAGTTTAATCTCCTCTCCGAGTGGAAAACACTCGCGCTGCCCCAAGATTCACCTCTCCGTGACTAAGTGAACTCTAATTTTTTCCATTTGAAGAAAAGCTCTTAACAGATCTGCTATTAACAGTCGAAGTGAAACATGCGGAAAATTCTGAAAGTTATTACAAATGTTATTCTCTGCTTCAACTCTTGTTTCCTTTGGGCATGAATTTCCATTTCATTTCAGTCTTTATTACTAGAATTGGCTGAGTGGTACGATAAGAACATTTGCTGCAAAAGAAGAGTCAGATAGTTTTCTTTTGCAGAAACCTTAGCTGGATTTCTGCCGTGCTTTCAGGCAGAAACAGATTTATTGCTTTATTCTAACAACTTCACAAACAATATTGTGAGTACATACAAGTAAATTATCAGTGGCACGCCGCTTATCCACATGTTAACTTCAGTAAATACTTCATATTTTATAGCATGTGCTGTTCTAGTGCCAGGAAATACACACATAGTTGTGTCCACGAATAGATGTCCCAACAGGAGACCTACCCCAATCCAAGTCCACCTCTATGTTTCACATGCAAGATATATTTTAATGATTTATTAACAAACATAGCTTCTTCTGAATGCTGCTGTATTGTAAGAAAGCTTGTGAGTACTCTAATGAGAGTAGGAAGGAGGGTAGGAAATAAGAGGAGAGGGTTAGGAGGGTGTTTATAGGAAGGCTGGAAGAGGCACAATTGAAGTGTGTCCCATTAAAAACTCTCTGAAGGGGTTAGCTGTGGTGGTAAATGTATCTATGCATTGTTAACATTCAACTGTATCTTTGTGTATTTTTAGGCACGTGACTACAGCTTGCAACTTTCTCTATCTCACTGCTCTAACTTGCTACAAGTGTCTGCAGAGAGCTGGGTAGCAAACTATGTATGAGGAGCTCTAGTGATAACCTTCAAGACTAAAGATAAGGGTCAGATTCCCATTAAGGCAAGATTCACCTGCCAGGGTGAGAAACAACTGAACTTTAGTTTCCTGTAACCAAGTTAAAGGTTTCCAATCACGTCAGAGGCAGAGCAGGAACTGCATAAATTTTATTGCTCTTTGTCAGACTGTGAATCACTTTGTGCGTGTGAGGACCTCTGACCTTTCAGCTGAGACGCTTGGTATTCTCCGAGTGGTATTCTTTGTAATGATGTTCTTCCATCCTGCAGTTGTATTCTCATATTGTCTTCTTAACCTCATTTTATTCTGTCTCTGTTGAATAAATCACCAAAAACACAACACTGAAGTAACTTTTATTTGTTCATCTCTCACTGGAATTTCCTCCACATCAGGTATCTGCGATCCTGATACGTCTTAAGTTTATGAGCATGTCACCTACTGGCAACCTTATCCCTATTTCTTTATTTTGTTTGGTCTACTTTACTCCTCTGATTTAATGCACACTAAACATTTACATAAATAATGATATCTTATAATTCATTTCACTAATCTGGGATACTTATGAGTCGTTTAAACAAGTTTGTATTGGACCTTCCAGACACAGACCTTTACATACGGCAAAGTGTGTTACAACAGCATTTAAAATTAAATAAAAGACAGTAAAATCAATTGAAATAAAGTAACATTAGATTAAAAAATATAGCAGTTATAGTTATAGCAGAGTCACAGGGCAGTAATGTCCCAAACACAATAAAGTTACAGCAGAGAAATGAATCAATCAAAGGCACAAGGGAACGTGGTTTTTAATTTCATTTCTTTAAAGTTTTAAAGCAGCTGACATTGGGATACATGTTAGACAATCAGGAATCGGCTCCATATGTGCAGGGTAATAAAAACAGTTGGGTGTTGATGTGTCAAACTGCCCCAGCCAAACATGAATCACTTGATTTTATAGGACATCACATAACTGGTCCCTATTTTTGTCTCCGTCAGTCACGAGTACAGGGGAAACATGTACAGGAGATACACGACAGCTCGAGGCTCACAGAGAGACCAGCAGCTTGTCAGGGTGACTAGTGAAGGGCATTTCACTCACCACTGCCCAAAAACAGGCGCTTCCTGAAGATTTGACACACCCCTTAGATGAGAGCGCTACATATGGCGGACTAGATGGAGACAGACGCATCTGTGAAGCCTGTATGGCTCACACGGCTAAATGAGCTGGCCAACTGTGGAATGAACGTTTGCATGCAGGATTACAAATCGGACCGAGACGATGCAAGCATCAGAAACCGTATCTGCAGTCATGAGTCTAAAATATCACTATCAAAAAACTGGGTCTACACTTAAACTTGGGATTGCATCCTTGCATTGTTGCATTGTAACCCTCCATTGATCAGCGAGGCAATGAGAGGCGGTATGAGGGGCAAAAAAAAAAATTAAAGGTTACCACAGGGTACTTCATCATGTTTTCTCCATCTTCAGGGCACCTTTTAGCCCACTTCATCATGTTTCTCCACTGGAAGAGCACCCTGAAGGGCACTTCGTCGCGTTTTCTTGCACATTGTTCTACCTTGATGGTACTTTATCATGTCTTGTCTTCCAGAGGGGCATCAAAGAGAGACCCTTTACTGTGTTTTTTTATAGAACATGGGTGCACCAAGGGAAGCTCGAGCACTTTAGTTAGGTATGAATCGTGGTTACGTTTGAAGAAATGCTATGATGCAGGTGGTGAGGTGCAGGATTGCTCGGTATGGACGTATGAATACTGGGCCATACAATTGTGAAAAAAAAGAAAATTTGTAATGGCCTTGTTTGTTTATGTGGTTATGTGTGGGTGGGTCTGCTGTTAGCAGTGTGTTTTCCACCGTGGCGTCTGCCAGCGGTGAATTATGTACAGTATGTGAACCAGGGAACGTTCCCAATCTATTCTATTCAAATATACTGTGTGAGAGCCTCGTCTAAAAAACTCTACATCACACACCTATGACCTGCTGTCTGGCACTAAATGCGGCTCCCTGAGGCAGCTATTATCCATGGTTCACTGTCCACAGTGCTCACATGGAGATAAAGTACTAAATCGTCCTATTGTCCTAGCAATGTGGGATGTCACTTTAATGGATGTCCCTCAATGAATCTTTCCTGATCTTCTTTGAAGGAAATTGAGTGCCACACTTAGTCTGCATGGGTGACATTGTCCTTTTAACAGTGTGGCAGGTTGGCTCTGAAAGACATAAAGTAAATATGTAGATTCTCAGAGAGTACAAAGCGACGCCTCCTGCTTGATCTTGTCTGTCAGCGGGCCCTGCAGCCTATTTCGTTCGGTTGAAGTGGCCACACGTGGTCTTTATTCTTGAGAGAAAGAATGACAGCTTCGGTGCAGACCTGAGTGTGAATTCTCCACACGATTGTCAGTCTCCAGCTCTCTCTGTGACACAAAATCCTTTTGAAAAAGTACCACCTGTCAAAACAGTCAATCTGCCTCTTTAGGAGGTGCGAGGGCAGGAGGTGAGAGGAAATCCCTGCGACTATCACTTTGGGTCATGTCGGTGACAGGGACTTGCGTTATCTGGATACACAGCTGTTCTCTACACGGTACACATACTAAAGAGACACCTGAACTGTGCACCAACCCTACGCATTGACACCTCTCTGCACTCTTTGTAGATTTGCTTCACGATGCGTAAAACTCTAGATCCACAGGCTGAAACTCATTTGTACAACTACAGAAATATGTAAATGTAGTTTTATTCTTTGCATATGCATCGTTCTGTTTTATTCTCTATCTGGGCAAACATGCACAAGCCTCCACTCTTACAGCTGGTCATAACTGGATATACAAATACCAGTAATTACCGTACTCTGCATAATAGATTAATATTTTCGGTAAGCAAGAAGGTCCCTGGTTGTCGACTCCAGTCTGGATGGGTTCTCTCCAACTTTCGCCGGCAGTCTCTATGATTTGTCTTTATGTGTCAGCAATATGATGAAGTGGCGACCTGTCCAGGGAGTGTCCCACCTCTCGTGGCCCTGCTAAGGAGGTTAAATGGTCATGGATGATGGATGGTCTAGATGGATCTCAAAGATCATTAAAAGTCAACAGGAAGGAAGGAAGGAAGTTCATGCGAGGTACAATCCAATCCTAGACAAGGCCCTGGATTACTTCTGGTAATTTTTGTGTCCAGTGTTTTTCTAATTCTTGCTTCCTTGGCATGGCAGCTATCAGCTAAGGTAGGAAAAGATGGTAGTTAGGGGTATGTAATAGTTCAGGCAACTAAAAAAAGATTGTTAGACTCACTTCATGGCTCATCCACCATCTGTGCCGCTCCACCCATACCTTCTGCCTGAAGACGCTGCTTCCTGCATTGGCGCTGAACGTTGGCATTCAATGTAAATTGTGAGAATCATCCAATATGAACATAATTCCTATGACACTGGGCTGATGAAACAGTGCATTGGCAGATGTATTGTTTATACATCTGGTCTCAGGTGTTCTCATTTGTTGTGTGCATATCGGCACATATTTAGAATACAAAATATGTTTTTTGGAGAGCCCTTCTTCTATAACCAGTGCAGATTTAATTAGGCAGCAATTATGCTGTTTTCTCTCATCTGGCTTCATCTCTTTGTGTAAGCGTAAATGGACCTGGCATTTTAGTGCTTTAGTGTATTTTGTTCTTTTGTTGAGTAGAGGTACAAAAGTCTGGAATTCAATTTTCTTTTCTGTTACTCTGAAATCATTTATTCGTACTCATAAAGATTCTGATGAAGACCTAAAGTGGCCTGAAACATTTGCACCTTCTGTCTTAATTAATTCTTAGTTAATAGTTTAAGTATTTAGAAACAGCAGCAGCATTCTGGCCCAGTTTGTCTTGTATTCCAGCAGTGGTGGAGCTGAGGCGTTGATAAAGTAATGGAGAGGGTCTGCGTGTGACGCTGAAGCTCATTATCCAGCTCAGCAGATGATGACAGTAAACAAGGAAGAAGAGGGTATTCATGCAAGAAGGCGGAAACACAGAAATCAACAACGCCATGAGCCACCCTACACCAGAAGAACAAGGGACACTGAAGCTCACAACTTAATCATGTCCTGCAAACTCCTCCACTACTTCTCAGTAACATTGTTAAAAAGTTACAGATAATTGTGTTTCAGTGGCAAAAAAAAGATATTTTCTGCTTTACTATCGCACAAAAACAGAGTAGGCACATAAAAAAACAACAACTTCTAATTCACTTTGAATTCACGTCCAAGCAGCAACACTTTTTTTTTTCACTGTGGAGATCTACAATAGCCATATTTGTCAAATAAGTGTCAAAACTGACTATTTCACTATGCAGTGAGCCTGGCAGGAAGCTTAGTCTCACACTGACTAATAGAGTTGTAAAGAATTAATTTGTACTTAGCACAGCGTGGAGCTATAGCATAATTGTCCCTTAAAAGTCATACCTTCATTACAACAGCCAGGTTTTTATGTCATTATCTTGCAGTGAGAAGGGAACACATGGGGCTTTACAGTAAATCGCGGTTCCTAATGATAAATAATGAAACGTTACTTACTGGCGGCATTTTCTAAATAAAAGACGAGGTGTTCGTAGTGGTGGGTAAGCGGCTCTGTGGGCTGTTTTATAGGTATGTCTACTTAAATGAACACACACACTGCTCAGTACAATTCGTATTATTCACACAGCAGCTTTATCTGAGTTATGTTATAATCAGGATGGAGGGAAATGAGACAAAGGACATCAGCAGGCAAAGTATAGGATATATGATTTGTGAGTAGAACTATAGATATAAGAACCATCTTAACGAGACAAGCAAATCTCTGAATCTTGTAACTTTCTATACATCAACTTTCTATCATCCTACTGTGTTTTGTGTCTAGGCTGCTGTAAATGACTGCATCGCTTGTTTCAGCAAATGCCAGACAACAATATAAATTTACAGTGATAAACTATATTTATGCAGCAGCTTTCATACAGAGGATGTAGCTCACAGTGCTGTAGAGACAAGAAAGTTTAATTAGCATGCGATAAAACCACAGAAACAAATAAAAGAGACATCAAACTGGTTTTCTACGAACAGCCATACAATATGTAAAAGATAAGAATGAAACAAAGGAAGGTGACAGTTAATTAAAAGAAATGGTCAATAAATGAGTTTTTAAGTGTTTGTGCTGTTTTCACTTGGTCAACACCAGAAATTCACATCACTGCGTTAAAATCTGTGATTTTTTCTTTCCCCCACCCAGCTTCCACTGTAAATCTAAAAATGTCTCTCTGCTGACAAAGTGTCCACAGGTTTATAATCTGTAAAAATTTTGTTGTAAGGCAGATCCTGACCCGCCGTGCATAGCGGAAAGAGACAAAGACATTGTGAGTTGTCTTGTTTTTCCTTACCTGGCTCTCACTGCCCGGACAGCGGCTGTTTTCCAGGGGGCAGTTCGCCGAAGAGTCGTCAGGAAGAACCAACTCTTCCACCCAAATTCTTAGACACATAAAACTCTTTTCTCATATATAATCCTCACATTATTCTTGTTATACTAAAGTGGGTTGCTTGTAATTTCATCACATATTCACCGTAGACCAGATGGATGCTGTTTTCTGTTGGACAGTTCACCGAAGAGTCGGCAGGTGGGACTGACCAGGTTGTGGTGACTTTTACTTGCTCATGTTACTGTCCTGCTGTGTGTTCTTGTAAATGTAAATGGTATTGTAAATTTTCTTTATAAAACAACAGTATTAATCCTATTTTTCCTGTTTAAAGTCCATGTAAAGTAAGAATAAATCTGTGCTCTGAGTTTGTCAGACCAAAGAAGAAAGTGTTATTAACCACCCAGCCAAATTTGAATGATTACAAATATCACCAAGTTCATGCAATTAGGTATATTAACTTTGAAAACAACTTTGAAAACAATTAACTCTGAAACACTCTGAGCGAAATTAATTAATCTGGGGTATGCTCAGGGGTGGGTGGCCTCAGCGTGTCATCGAGCCACCCTTTAAGGACCGCCCACAAAATCCTGGACTAAAAAAAATGGTGTTTTAACCTCTAACTCTGCATTTCAGTAATATATCATTCAAAGTCTCTTCACATGTTTTCAGCGGCTACTTTCTATAATGTATTTTGAAAGGAAATCTCAGAATTGTCTTAACATGGATTTACTGGACTTGAAATAAAATGAAATCAGCCAATCTATCCAAACAGTTTAGATTATGAAGGAATATTAAAGAATAGTTCAGGATTAAGGCTTAAGCTATCTAAAAAAATAAATTCTCCCTCTGCACTAGCTTTCATTAAAGAGCAGCATATATATAGGACATTATATATTCATCCCAAGTTATGTCATGTATATGCAAATTAACATTACCACCACTAGCCAAGCAGCATCGGGGCTCAGATGAGGACTCACCCCTGATGATATCCATCCCCGGATGTTGAGGCAGAGTCACTGTAAACTGTTCAGCATAGCGAGTCATAGTCGTCAAGAGATGAGTCACGGAGCTTCAGTTCACTGATCAACACCTCCGCCTCAGCCCCCTGGCACAGCTTGACACACATACACACCCTTGTGTCAATCTGTCAGAAACAAATGGGGGGTGAGGTGGAGAGAGCGACCTGAGACTGCACTCGCATCATCATCCCGACTGCACAGACGAAGCGGTGAAAACGCTGACATTTATTTATCTATTCAAATGTCTGTCTATTATAGCTGTCATTTTATATGATAGACTACATCATGTTAAAACGCCGCTGTGCTTTTAAAGGTCGACAGTTTGAGGAATTTGCTTATTTCCCCCAAGAGCGAGATGAGAAGATCGATTTTCCAGCTGTGCATTTATATCCGTCATCTCAGTCTGGAGCCAAATCCAGGACCTGATTAGCCTAGCTTAGCATAAATACTGGGCACATGGGGATTACTAACTAGCTTTGTGAAAATTGTCTAATTGACTTGTATGAAAACGTGAAATATAAAAGAAAGACATTGTGGTCTTGAGGGAAGTTTTAGGAAACCGGACGCCGGCAACGTTTTTTCAATTCATTGCAGTGGAGGGTCGTGTGTTTCTACACCGGCAGCCTGCAACACAGGGGTTGCTGCAAAAAAAACGTCGCCAGTGTCCGGGAGAGAAGTTGAGCCAGATTCAACTTTTGGGAAACCGGAGCCCCACGTCACGCTCCACAAGCCAATCAGACACTCAGATCAGTCAAACCTCCACAGACAGCCTGAAATGCCTCTGAAGCAGAGACTATCCAGGTAAACTGAACTCTGATAATCTACCTGTGTGTGTGTGTGTGTGTGTTCTGACTCTGTTTATTTCATGGGCCAGCTTCTAAATCTAAATCTGACTCGCAGAATATTTTACGCCACAAAATAGTGACAGGAAGAAGTTTAATTTGAGAGATAGAGACTTAGGAAGGGTCAGTTATGCAAACGTTAAAGTTTGTGCCTCTTATTGAAATGTACCAGATAAAGAATATCTACTTTGTTTACTCTCTCTTCAGTTTTTCCCTGTATGATATGCATATACTTTTCAGCACCGTCTACATGTGCTACTCCTGCTGTAAACAAACAACGGTTGACATTAAACATTCATAAGCAGAACGCATTGTGTCCTTAAAACCTCACAAATCCGCTCAATGCATTTCTTACCACATAAAGCATTTGCAACATTCCTTGATCTGTTTACATTTGCTTGCAGTGTTTTTCCCGTTTCTCATTTATTGGTACGTTATAAATTTTATGGCATATTACCGACGATAAATTAGTATGCATTACCGCGCTCGGTGGAAATATGTCGTGCTTGTGCATTGTTGCGCTAGTAAAGCGCCAGATATTACACACGGATCTGTTGATACGAGGCCAGCAGTGGTCAAAACATTCATTTATTTATCTGTTTTTTTCATGCACACGGAAATTTGATCTGATATTCTGTGAATGAATCGATTCTAAAGTGTAAAACGAGTATTTTGTATCATCCTGGGAAATATACAGCTATGATAATATCAAGTTACGTTGTTTTTATGCATGTGTGTGTGGTATATTTAGCTTTTTTAAGCTTCCTTGTCTTGCAAAAAAATATTATTTGCATTTCTACACATGGTTAAATCCTGTCTACATATAAAATCATGTCTATGTGCATGAGTCACGTGCTTATGCAGCCCCAGAAAATCACATCCAGGCCTGAAACAGCTCGGGCTCTTTTGGACATGAAGAGGAATCGGCCTCCTTTAACTAAATGAGATTTTGACCAGAAAGAGAAACAAAGATGATTTTTTTTTTTCTTTTTTCTTTTCATCGGCCAACAAAATGTTGAAAAACGTTCAATTTTCCTGCTTCAACAAGCCGCTGTAATTGCAAACTAATGCCTCTCGGAAGAATTTTTTTTTACAGCAACACACACAGATTAGTGCTTAAAGAAGATTTTAGCATGACCAATTTCATTTGTTCTGAACTGTGACATTACAGGAATCACACTTCACACGCTGCTGCTGAACGTTTCCCTCAAGCTCAAGCTTTCGGAATCAGCCTGCACTTACACTGATGATAATGAATCATTTTTTCTGCCATTACTGCCGCCGCACTGTGCACCTTTATCAGCTGTGGCATTTTGAATGAATGGAGAAATGGCAGTCGCTATATTGAAAGGCTGCGTGAGAAGACAATAATTGGGGCCGGATGACGTGAGCAGGGAACAGTTTTTTGACAGAAATTGCATAGAAGCTTAATGGTGCTGCTTTTTCTTGCCCCCTCCCTTACATGCACAAAGACTACATCAGGTTTATACGAGCAGTCATGTGTTTAAAGGACAAGTTCCACTTTATTTCCTACACATGGCATTATTTACCCATATGGGGATATCATATGGGTTTCTCATAGGATTACTGTCAACGCTACGCACCTTGTGCGATACCCCAATGAAAGAACACGGGTACAGAGAGGAGGAGATGAAAGCTGCTTCTGAAAACTCCAATTAAAATATGTATGTCTTTGAAAATACGCTTGCCTTTCATCACATCTGATTCATTAAAACAACGTATGTGCTCGCTTCTGGACCAATTATACAGCTTTTCTTTTTTCACTCCCTCTTTTTTTTTTTAACAATAAATATATTTTTTCCCCATAGAATCACGCTATATGTTAAATTTAACTACTAACACTTATTTTAGGATATGAGCTTTATGAAATGCATCTTAAGGTTGTGCTCTTGCTGAGTCTCTGTGATCGTCTTCATGCTTTGATTTCAGTTCAAGGCCTTCTCTCCTTTTTCTTCTCTGATTGCCATGGAAATGCTACGGTGACCTGATAAAACCAGATTCATTTCAGCCCAGAGATGTGAAACATTTCAAGCACTTCCCCCCCAATTTTCGACGCAGATTTCATCAGCTGTATCCAATTTCAAAAAAACCCTGCAGCCCAGGTCTCTGCAAAGATTCAATAATGTTTGATATCTGCTGCTCAGTCAGTCAGACATGCTGGAATCTGAGCTGAAGAGCTTCACCGCTGCTCATATGGAAGCAGTTTAGGAATCGTTCATTGACTCTGTCCATTGTCGTCTGTTGATAAGAAATAAGAGAAATAGTCCTTTCTTCTTTTTTTTTTTTGTTCCACCCTCAGTTGGTTTCATTTTCTTCATGATGTGTTTTTCCGTGCGGGATAAGAGGCCATCAATACGCTAAGTGTTCGTGAGGAAATGCGAGCAGAAAGCATGGAATCGATCCTGTCGAGCATGAGTGGATACTTTCGCTGTTTCGCTTTGTGTGTGCGTGAGCGGTGTCGAAAACGACACTGTAGTTTTCATCAGTGAAGTGAGAACAAGGAGAAAATAAAACTTTGTACCTACTTGACCTCCATCATCGCAGACACTCGGCGACGATGAGACACTCACTGTCAGACACTTTGAGGAGGTAAAATCATGACGAAACGGCACAATAATGTTTAGTCTCTTCACACTACAGTGGGCTAAAAACATATGAATGCATCACTTGAATATGACCACCATCAACATTTTTGCATTTTATTACATAAATCTATTTATGAAACGTGACTGATGCTGCACAGCTGTTATTTTTAACTCAGGCAGTCTCCCAGTAGCTGTCAAATTTTTCTCAAATTATTTCACATTTAATTCACAAATTCTTTTCATTTGTTGCATGCAACAGAGCCCAAGCCCCTTGTTTTGCTTTTTCTTTATGCCGACAATACACTCGAAAACTCTCACATCTAAAGACCGTGTGTCAAAAGAGTTTTTACCATTTAAACTGACGATCTTCTTCTGCAGGGTCACTTACAACACTTGAACTGGATTTTTATTTCTCATCATGCATGTGGTTTGAAATTACAAAGAAAAGCAGCTTTTGTCCACAGCTGTCCTTGCGTGTGCATTGCGAGGGCTGCAGTGATTTCTGTCTCCATCATGAAACAGATTCTCTTGCTCACTCTGCAACTCCACCAACTTCTCCTGCTTTGGAGAATATTGGAGAATATTGGAGAATATAACCGGGACAGGGTCCCCTCCATGTTTCCTGCTTCCTGATGATGCTGGAGCAAAGGTCTTCAACCTTTTTTCAGCCCAAGGACTCTTGGACAAGAGACAAACAGAACAGAGAAGAGCGAATGTCACATTTTAAGCCTGGCTTATAATAACTTTTATATTAAGTTTATTCACCCTTTATTTCACCTTATTAACCTCTTTACAGTATATGCTGGGTTATGAGTGCAAATGCCTCCGCTGTAGTTTCTCAATGATCTGCACCTTCACATTCACCATTATTTTGGTGAAAATTGTCAATTATTATGACAAAAATTGGTGGACTCCTGATTGAAGACTACTGCTCTGCATTTTCCCGTTCTTAAAACATTCAATTCAACATTTTTTTAGACCAAGTGTTGCTAAAATCCAAACCATATTTAATTCATTTACAGTTACAAAATGTTGTGTTACAAGTTTATACGTACACATACATATGGGAGATAAAATATAACTGAACACAGTAAATGAAGTAGGACAGCTTTCTCATTACTTCCAGTATCAGGCATTTAATGTGAAATAACTACAACAGATGTTTGGCAGACTTCAGTATTTTCAGTGAGAACAGACGATGATGCCACAGAAACCTCAAGTCCATTCTCACAATTTCCCTCAGTTCATCAGCTAAGCTCCGGCGTAACACGAATCCCACAATTGTGTTTTGAAATCTGTGCTAGTCAGAGATGTGTAGGTGGCTCCGTCTGACCTCAACCAAGGCTCTTCTGGCCTTGATATAAAAAAAAAAACTGGCTATTGGCAGAAAATATGTTATCAAACATGATGCTCTGAGGAATTTCCATGCAGCTTTTGCTTCTATTAAAACTGCTCCAAAATCTTCAGGGTTCGTAGGAGGCTGTAAGAAATGGAAACTCCCTTTAAAAAAAAAAAAAAGGAATAAATAGATCGCAAACACAGAGCTAAAAATGAATTCCTTTAGCATCAACATTTAGCATGTTGAACTCCATTTTAATCCTTCATGTAGAGTTCACAGAACAAGCTCTCCATTTGCCAGCAGAACACTTAGCAAGATTAAAAAGCCTCCCCTAACAGCCTGGTTGTGAGTCAGCCCTGCCTGTATTAATGTCTTTGTAGATTAGGCACAGCGAGGGGCCACGCTAGGGGTCAGTGCTAAAATCAGGTAGTACAAGCAGATTTTTGCCCCCGCTCGCTACTGGCCAACAGCTGGCTTTACAGCGCGCCGCTGGCTCTGCTGATGAGATGAAGTACCTTAGTTTATCCCATCTACTCCCTCAACCCTGACCAGGAAGCTCAGGGAGCGTGTTTATGCTCCTGCCAAAACAGATACTGCTGTGATGAACCCGCCCGCCCCCAGCCCGAGCGACGACTCACACTCTCCAGTTCATCTCAGGATATAAAAGGAAGAGAGTAAAAGGCAGAAGCAATGAGAATAAAAGGGAAGAGCGAGACGCAGACAGAGGCCGAGACGGAGAATAAACAACAAGGAGGTTCAATGTATGGGGTCGCTGCTGCCATTCTCCGTGTGTTGCCCCGAGGATTGATGTCTCAGAAATGTCGCATTCAAACCAAACAGGGATAACTAATTGTACATTTCAAATGCAAAGCTTGCCTACAGGGTAGTTTGGCAGGATTGCATGTAAAAGGATTTATACGTGTCTGCTCCACGGAGAGAAGCCAATGGATGTGCATGCCAAACCTCTTCTGAGTTAGACAGAGGGGCCAAAACAAAGCAATCAAAGCAGAAGCATTATATCCTCCATTGCCGTGTTTGACAGGAGCCAAGCGGTGCTGCTGTAAGCATCAACCTCACGTGAAGGGATCTCACATAATTCTTCTTTGAGACGTCACAGCCAAGAAGTATCGACGGGCGCCAGCTCTCCAAATGCTGCTGCTCAACCCTTGAACCATGAACCCTGAAAGTTTAGACGGGTCCACAGAGAACGGAACTGAAAATGGTTCCTTAACTAACCTATTTTTGATGGTTCTTTAAAGCACCTTTAGAGGTTTGTTAAAAAACTCTGCTCTGATTACTAATCAGAAAAAATCAGAGATCCAAACCAAGCAAAGTACCAAACAATAAGACTGTGATTTATTTTTGTGCTGTGATCCATTGTTCAGCAATCAGTGAAGAAGACGCATTTGCTGTTATTAAATGATTTTTAAAGTATGTAGCTTTCACTTGGAAGTCTTCCAACATTTTAGGAAATACTGCATTAGTGAGCGAGGGTAGTTCTTTTGTTGTCATCAGACAAAGCCAAGCTACCTGTTTTTCCTTATTTCTTTGTGCTAAGCTAAGATAACCAGCTGCTGGCTGTCGCTTTAGATTCATTGCATGGACGAGCAAGTTGTAGTCTTCTCATTTCAGTCTCAGTAAGAAAGCAAATCAGTGTCTTTCCTAAAATGTCAAAGCGGTCCTCTGAGGACATTGTCATTAGACAGCTTGTCTGGCCGTGAAGTGGAGACTAGAGAACACACAATCTGTTTCCTGGTGAGTTATGTAGGAGGACTGTGTCATATTTTTCCTCAAAAGTTATAAAGTCTCAAAATATTAATTTATCATACACTGTAAACAACAATATAACATGATGTTAACAAAACAAATAGAAACTCATTGCAGACATAGAGCAATATTCATTCTGGATCAACCTGGTAAATGGTAAGCCATGGTCATAGTAAGCCCAATATTGACCTTAAAGCTGCTCGCCAGAACAATTCTGGACCACCGCAGGAAAGTGGAATAGGAATGCTAATGGGAAGCAGACTCATTGTCGTGCCAGAACAGGAGCTGGGCAAGTGGGCAACGTAACCGGGCTTAGGAGCCTCTATAGATATAATGACAGAGCAGAAGAGACTCAAGGTTACCTTGTCTGAAGAAGCTGAGAGAAAGAAACTAGACAGTGAGCCAGCAAGAAGCTGCCAGACAAGACTAATGCACATGTACAACTGTCCATATTTATGAAAACTGACGGTGCTGAATCCAAAAAAAAAAAAAAAAAAAAAAACTTTTTATAAATGTTACAAACAACCATTAGTTTCTGTAGAGCACCAAACTGAGCAGAAGTGCTGACAGACTAAAAAAGGAAACGGGACTGAGAAAGAAAAAAGAGGAGGAATTCAGTCTAGGAGCAGCCACAGAATTCAAACAGAGAACCTGCATTTCAAAGCCAATGGAAATTGATTAATGTATTCTCTTTGAAGGCTGGTAACCCGGCCAATTTGTGCCGAGGTTTACTTTTAGATACAAGCCTGTATCATAAAAGCATCATCATGCAGATTGAATGAGCTCAGTGCATGCCATGACATCAAATAAGACTGGAGGGCAAAGAATGAAGCATATGTCCATGTGCCTTTCATGAACTAAAAATATCCTCATAGAAAGCACTGCAGCGCAGGTAAAGTAATAGAACGAGAAGCATATTGCACGGAAAGCAGAATCCGCTGTGTGAAGTATCATCTATTGAACCCCTTGAGGCTAATCTCCAAGAGAAGAGCGATCAGATGTCAGATCTCTATGAGGAATCGGTG
The DNA here is from genome assembly GCF_000972845.2 of Larimichthys crocea. Classification (NCBI taxonomy): domain Eukaryota; kingdom Metazoa; phylum Chordata; class Actinopteri; family Sciaenidae; genus Larimichthys; species Larimichthys crocea. The sequence goes on along the minus strand of NC_040027.1, from coordinate 9,358,319 downwards.
CTTTAAGAAGAAATAACACATATCATAATGTGACTTGGGTTCACATTTGTCTGCGGTTTGAATCAACTCTGGTGCATTTGCCTCATTTGTACCAAAGAGACACATCAAGACCAGGTCTGAGTGCAGTTATCATTCTAAAGTACCACATGGCCATGGGTCATGGTCACAGAATGTGTAATGAATGATAACCGGCATTACCACATGTCCAGGAGGTTTGGGGTTCACAGTTCAAGCACAGTGCTGATGAATGTTATGCGTAGATTGGTTTTAACTTCATATTGCAGCATAATACACAGTCAAAGTCATTTTACTGTGGAGGTTAAAGGTTGGCGTGGGGAAAGCCTGGGGCCAGTCTCTCCATTAGTGTGGACGCAGGTATTGGAGATGGAGAAAAGCTCTTCAAATATCAACCTGAAGCTTGTTTCACAATTGCAATTTGCATGTATTATTTGTATGTAGATGGCAAATGGCAAACGACACGTCTCTAAAGCGACCATTTGCTAAGCTCCTCTACTATTAGTTAGTCAGACTGCATGATATTGGCTTCACAGAGAAGCCAACACATCTCAACATGTACTGTTGAGACAGGAGGAGACAGTGTGAATCAGGCCTTCATGGTCGAATAGCTGCAAAGAAACCTCTACTGAGGGAGACCAACAAGAAGAAGAGAAATGTTTGTTCCACAAAACACAAGGCATGGACATTAGACCAGTCAGGATTGTTTTATGGGACAATCATTTGTTTTTTTTTAACCAGACAATGGCCCAAAAAACACCTCCAAGCTCTGTAAGGGCTATTTGGCCCTTTGAAGGAGAGTGATGGAGTGCTGCATCAGATCACCTGACCCCCACAATCACCGAAACTAAACCCAGTTGAAATGGTTCAGGATGAGTTGGACTGCAGTGAAGGAAAAGCAGCCAACAAGCTCAACAACTTCAAGACTGATATGTGTTACTTCACAGTCTCCAGTGTTTCTACAATCTACAATCAATCTAGAATGTAGAAAATACTAAAAATAAAGAAAGCTCATTGAATGAAAAGTCCAAACTTTGGACTGGGAAGGCCGAACATAAGTTTAAAGGCCATTAGGTCCGGTTGTATAGAGGAGATAAAGAGAGGGAGTTTTCGCGACCAGGTTACAGTAACGGGAAGTGACCATCACTGTCACGTCTGTTCAGAAACAACAACAGGCATCAGGCAACTGAGTTGAACAGGTGGCAGCGCCAGGTGTCGTTCATTGGAGGAACGCAACAGGTTTGTTTTGTGTTGACAGTCAACTTTCTGTAATTTACCTTCAGCTGTCGGAAATAGCTAATTGTACACGGACAAGGACACATTGGGACAGTCAAGATTAACTGAAAAGCAAAACAGTTAAATGCTAAAACTCAGCATATGATCATACTGGTGACTTTGATGTGGTAGCACTGCAAATTTAAAGTCTCTTTATCTTCAGTTTTGGTGTTAGACTGATGTCTTATGTAACACTGGATTATACAATGGGCTTGTACAGTTCTTTGTATAAAGCTTTAACAGGCTTTGTGAATATCAAGGCTGGACTTACTGCAACTCCCAGTAATGCAGGGAAATTGATTGAAATAGTGTAGCCTACTTTGAGTCAACAATCATAATATATGGGCTAATTAATGTTACCATGAGACACACTGAGGCTGTCACTGAAAAGAAAAATGCCATTTTCTTTGCACTACAGGCTAAATAGCAGCTATTGGAAGCTTTGAACACCTAATAAGTCTCATACAAGTCTTTTTCTTTCTGCCGATTGAAAGCATTGACCAAGCTTCATTCATCCTTTGCAGGCGGCAGACATCTCATTTTTTTTAAAAACCTTTCTTCTGCCGTGAATCACTTTTTTCCCCCCTCGTTCTCTATGAAAGCTCACAAAGCTCATAATGATTGCTCTCAGTGATTTGGCACTCGTCATGAGATGAGATTTTAAGGTGATCACAAATATGCTGCTTTCCCTTTTGTGCCCTATTACCTTCCCTTCAAAAAGGCCCTCCATCCTAGGGTTATTTCATAGTGGCTGGGTGTAAGACGAGGCGGCGAGGCTGCTCATGTGTGAATACACCTCTGACAGCGGTCACAATTCAGGCACTTTTGAAAGCCACCCATAAACAACGAACGGTAGAGGGCAAAAGATGCTTACAGAAGCAGTCAGTGTAGTCGGAGTTTAAGCACAAGTGTTGGTGGAGGAGGCAGCAGTCCAGTCAAGAGAGTCCCGGGCTTTATGTTGATTCATTACTCTATTAGGCCTCGTGACAGAGATAAGGACCAGCATGTTTCAAAGTGATAGCTGACCTCTGCGTTTTACCCATCCCACCGCCAATACGGCCACAGCGGCCACCGTTTTTCAAGCACACATGCTCATTTACACACAGGAGGGCAAACACGAGTCAGTAACTCCCACACCCGCAGAAGAATGTGCACGAAAAAAAAGATCACATTGACAGGAAGACCCACACAAACACAGATACCCAGCATGAGCATGCTCCTGCACATTAACACAAAACAGACACTGGATAATGCACACATTTGCACAATTTAGCACCGCACCTCCTCGTGAGACTACACTTAAATAGAAACAGCAAAACAAGCACAGGAAGTGACGGAAGGAAACCTCGAACAAGATGCAGGAAACTTTCACTTTGTCAATAGACAGATTTTTAAATGTCAGTTAATGCCACACTTAATGCTAAAAATAGCATTAAGTGTGGCATTAACTGACATTAAAATATGCGAGTGAAGGCGTTTATTTGACTCTCAAATCATTCAGATTGTAACTGTTATCTGTCCCTTCTCACCAAAGTGCTGCAGAGTTTCCCCGTTCTGCTTTGACAGTAATGAGGAATATTCTAAGTCAGTCAAGGCTGTCTCATATTTCCACTGAAGAAGTGAAGGAGAGATGAAGTGCCAGGCAGAATATCACAAACAAACTACTGGGGTTGTGACATGAATTAATCACAAAGCTTTGGTGGCCGCATGCAAAGAATATGAGTAATCATGCGATCCGGATGAGACGAGCAGTCTGTACAGTACGTCCTCCAAACAAACAGTTTAATTTACAATGCAAATTACCAAAAACCATCTGGCTGCACATATCCATGTAGGTACAGTAGGCCACATAACATCGGTGGAGGCTTGTTATTCTCAAGTGTGATGATTTGTCTGCTCCTGGGCCATTTGCAAAATTATGTCTATGCGGCTTTCATTTCAGCTCTTGATATTGAAAACCCTATGTGGCCAATCACACCGGCAAACATTGATACAGTTTGTGATTTTATCAAATCTTGCACTTACAGTCATGGATTATAGTGTAGACTTGACTCTTGTCATGGGAACTGAAAAGTAAGCAGTGTCCACACGAATTCACATTCAGAATTTGGACTTTCCAAATGTTTTGGGGCCAAATGGATCAGAGTTGTGCACTTAAATCTTGTTATACCCAATGAAGCTCGCAGAGGACTAAACGAGAAGTTATCAGCTGGACCGGAGGAAGTCTCTGGTGCAATTGCTCCGTGGGCCACACATATGGACACATATGCAGAAGATGACCCCTCAAAGACATCTGAATCATGTGACCACCTCCTATATGAATTTTGTATGTACTGTATTTGAAGATGTCTCTCTGTTGGAACTTCTACCACACTGATCATCTCACAAACCCCAGTTTTATCTTTGTACCCTTCCTTCCAAAGGATGGTGCCATTGGTACCATGGTACCAATCTTGTGGATCTCCTTGGTTGGGAAGCACTGGACTATCAAGCTAACTTTGTTCTTAGCATCTACAGCAATCACTGAATTTTGAATTTGGATACTAGATATTTACATTAGTACACTTCTATGCAGTTCACTGTGTACACTCCTGGTGTATCGTGCAATTTTTGACAGGGTAGTGTCACCCTGATTCGAGTAAAGGCCGTTGGGCTCTTAAATGATAGTCGCAACATCTTCACCAAATTGCGACTATGCAGAGCATTAGCGCCAACATTTTAATGCTTAAATCTGAATATAAAGCATATGTACAACTTACACTTGTATATTGCACTATTGACCCCAACTGCTTCAGCTCCAGCAGCTTCCTTGGCTGCCATTTTCACAGTGGCGGCGGCCCCACTCCCAAAATGGACCACTGAGGACAAGCAAAGCATTCCAGTATTGAGCACTCGACAATCACCTTTTTGACAATACAATGATTTTGATATTAGTGACAGTGTAATCACACACTTGTACTCAGAATAGCAGGTGTAAGTATGGAAGTGTGCAAATAAGACACAGCAGTTGTTTCTGGGAAGACTTACTGAGCTTCATGGCTAGATACCATGTGTGTGTTTGTGAATTAGGTGACCTGACCCTATTAAGTGTGAATATTTTCACCAGAATGAAAAATAACGGTAAAAAAAATAAAAAATCTTCCACCAAAAACCCTGAGCAGTTTCAACAATTTGACATTTAAAATGTATTCTGCAACATAGAAATGCTGACAGTTGGAGGGAAAAGGGGTTGGAATCGAAAAGGCTGGAACAGGGTTGAAGCCACATTCAGTTTCCATGGTGCTGCATTATCAGAAATACACAGGTGCACCTTGCTGGATTCTACCATCTCCAATATCCCAGAAGATCTGTGGAGGCTATCTCTCCAAACCAGCCCCACTCTGTCAGCTGAACACTATAAACATTTGAGCAGAATTGCATTAATGGCGAATGACCCCCAACAGCAAACCCCACTGTCTGATCTCTTATCTGTCCGCTGTCTGGTACTGTAGGTCAAAAATTCAGCTGAATCATGCCGTCACTTTTGGTTCTGGACCTGAAAGGACCCCGAGGGCTTGAGTTCATGTGCAGACTTCATTTTCTTTATCTCACAAATGTTTCATTCAGAATATGCTGTATGACTGAACCAATGGATGCTGAATTGTCCCGCACAGCCGTTCAGATAAGTGGCCATACGAAATTCTGGCTGACAGTTTCATTAGAAACTCATCAGTTCAAATATTGTTGTAAATGTAAATTAAACTGCAGGTATCCATAGCAACAGAAGGTTCTGTGCAGTTGCAGGTGCTACTTATATGCAGGTAACCCTGACTGCTTTCTTGATGGTATTATTGGGACAGTCCAATGTCAGTTGTCTGTGCTTCATGTAAATATACTAACCACAAAAGAAATACACTGTATTGTGACTGAATTTGACTGAATGTGTAACTTTGCGTACCTCGTGCACGTAGGGACAACGAGTCTGTGGATCTGCAGTTGGGAAATGTTATCCCAGAAGAGACTGGTGAAGTCCTTGTTGGGTAGACGGTCGGTCATGTCTCCTGATGCTGCAGTCCAGGTCACCCACAGGTCCTGAATGGTGGTAAAGTGGTTTTCTGCTGTGCGGACCGATGCTGCCTTGGCTTTCTCTTGACTTCAACCCCATGGAGCACTTTATTGCATGAGTGGGAGAACATCCCACAGCTGCAGATTGATTCAAATGTGAATCACCAGCAAAATTAAAACTTACTTTGTTTTGTCTCAATTGTCCCCCCCCCTTTTTTTTTTTCTTGGATGCCCCTATGGTAGATAAAACATGATGAAGTGCCCTCTCGGGTGCCATTCTAGTGGAGCAGATGTGGTAAAGTGCCCTCCAGGGTGCCAACTCTAACTCTGACTAAGCTCTTTTAATATACAGCTTGTTCTCCTTGACATCTTCAAAATGTGTCTTTGTAAAATAAAAGGTTAAATAATTAACAGTTCCCTGTTTTATTATAGAGGTACACTATTCATGTACCACAACAGTTATTATCCAAAGTTTGTAAGTGTTTCACAGATACAAACTGGTGCCCAACCGCATGGCTGGTGCCATGCCTCTCAAAATCTTCCTTTGTTATGTGGATGCAAATATAAACTACTATTGTTATCTGAAGTATATCTCTTCAACACATGCACAGCATCTGGTCACAATGTCCAGAGTGCACCTGCGGGAAGTTCGATATCAGCTGCAGTGTGTGTGAAACGTGAAAAACATAACTTATAATGAAATCGTTCAAGTGGGTAACCTTCTGTAAAAATCTGATCCTAGGCCGTCTTAAGAATTGATCTGTTCTTGGCCAATCAGTGTTTTCTGATTAATAGTGGCTGATTACTTCTGCATAGCGACAGTAGGTGTGTTTAAAAGCTCAAAAAAAAAACAGCCAACACTTTTACCTCACTAATAGCTTCAGAGTTGAAACAGCCAACACTTTTACCTCACTAATAGCTTCAGAGTTGTGTTCGTGAGGTTGGCAACCACGTGTAGACGCTGTACAGAAGTGCTGAGTCGGTGACTTGATAGTTGTTTTTCAAGTCTTTAGGCCTCTTATGGGGCAGTGCCACAAACTTAAAACCCAACTTTTGACATATTATCACCTCATAAAACTGATACAGCTAACTTCTTTAGCCGACGATGCCTTTATTCCATATCAAGCCGACACAAAGCATCATAAACTTTGTCACGACCGCACCCTTTCTGCATCATCCTGCAAGATCATTCATTAAGTCATTAAGATATTGTGATGATAACCGTGCAGGCCTCCACCAAGGCTATGAATGAATATTTCAAATACCTAATTAGCACAGTTTATTTTCTTAGCTAGTCACCACCTATGTGTGTTGTTCTTTGGGAAGTCGTATCCAGTGATGACACTGACGGACTTTCAAACTGGTACTTTTAGTCCTTCACCTGAGAATTTGTAACAAAGACTGATCACTACAGTGACGAAATCACTTTTACAGAAATAATTTAAGCGTATTAAGAACATTCTCAGGGCTGCAGATGATAATAAAGATAGATTTTTTAAAATTTCATGTCATAGGGAAGGTCAGAGGTCTATTTACAGCAGCTGGTTTGTACTCAGCTTCAGTGGTCTGTGTGGGCCACCAGACACCTGCATGAAATGTCCTCAGCCGGGAGACCGAGCCGTGTGCTTGATGGACAGCCTCTTTAACAACTCCACCTACCTACCTTCCTCCTACACGCCACATCTCTTAAAGCATATTAATAATACAATAACTGGATGATGATACATGTACATGCTATAATCTGAAGCATATACTGTATGTTGTAATGGATTTATATTGTTTACAAGCCATGTTAAGCATATGTGGTGAGATTCATTTCTGTTCACACGTCAGATATGATCTCATGTAATATTTCGCTTTAATGTGTGCATTTGATATTCTTATTTTTATATTCTATAGTGTGGCGAGGGTGGTTAGTGTGTGAGTATAATGCAAAAGACTTTTGGAAAAGATTCACTTGTTTAAGTGTTAAAAAAAAGTGTCAAGGCTAAGACAACATTGAGCCCTGAGACCATATCCGTGAGTTTAAACAGCAGCTTTGGTTCCCGTATGTCCCCAATCCACACTTCATTCCTTCATGTTTTGTTTCGACCTACTTTCCGAATCAGATTCTCTGTGTTGAGATTTTGAGATTATGTTGCTGACAATGACAACAAAGTCTGCGTGTTGTGTTTTACCTGCTTTCCTTCGCCCTGCTTGATTTTACCTGTAGCGGTCATGTCAGCGTGGTTCTTTATAGCATATTATGACATCACATCAGAGTATTCGTTTGCCCTTAAAGCAATGTAATGCAACCCTTGTAGCTGTCCACATGACTGCTCTGCATCTTTACATTGCTCATTTATACATTGTGGTTCGATGTCAGACTGTCTGACCACATCTATATCTGGCAGCGACAGCGATCAGACAGATCTGGCTTTCTTTAGCCCGCGCTGTGACGAGTATCTTGTGCCCAGATGTTTCCAGACATGGTTGAGACGGATTAACACGTGGAATTAAAACATGTTTCCTGTGTACAGACTGAAATCTCTTACTTGTGAAGAAACACATCCACGTGTACTAGCTCTCATTATTCTCTGTATATTGACAGTAAACATCGCACCGCTTGTTGCCCATCTGCCAAAATCCAATCCATTTTGACGAGCATGCTACCGTCCAAAGTGCCCACCAACTGTTTCAATTACAGGCATTTTCTGATTGCTCAGGAAAATGTATTTCCATATAGATCTAACATGCATTACATTTTCCCTTTGTCGTTAATGTGGTCGAATGCATCTCTCATTTTTTTTTATTCCTCCTGCATGTGTTATGTGTGACTTGTGCAAATATATATGTTTTTAACTTCATCAAAAAAACACATAATTTAAAATGTGTTGCTTGCAAGTGCAAATGTATTCACTATCAGAAAAATCTAATTTTAGCCAATTCCTCTCATGATTTGAATGATAAACATCATATTTTAAAGGACCAGTGTCTAGAGAAATATGATTTCAGGAGGTCCGGATAGACATAATTTCATCATGTTCAGGTTCCGCAGCATCATCCGGATAGACATAATTTCATCATGTTCAGGTTCCGCAGCATCATCGTGTTTAAGTTGCATTATAATTTAATTATACATTACAACTATTTTATATATAAAAGCAGGACTGTCCTTGTATCAACATCTGCGCTGTGTGAAGTCAACGACTCAAATCAAACAAAGAAAGATATGATTCAACGTCATGCCAACAATATTTGTGCAATAAAAAATAATAAATCAAGCAAATAAGAAAACATAAATAATAAAAGTCAAACACACAAGTACGTTCAAACGTTCATATATTCAGTATCACACATTAAAAATAACTATTTGTTGGCTGCAATCTTGCGGATTTAAAGTCGGTTTTCGGTGTCAACCTTCCTCCGTTTGGTGCACGCCATGGCACATTGACTCACAGGTTGGCCCCTTTTTTCTCTCTCTTTACATTTTTTCTCTCCGTCACCATCACTGCCGTTCTATTCGGCGAAGGCCCGCCCTACCTTGCCTGTGATTGGCTGACATTCTTGCCCTCACCTTGACCGATCTCAGTCCTCCTCATGCCTAAACCCAAACAACTCAAACCCACAAGGGCAACGAGTACTGGCCAATCAGAGACAGGTAGGATGTCCCTTTCCCTGTCAGTCGCTGGTCAAAATGTCATCTCCACCAAAACTGAATAAAACTCAATGATATGTCAGTTCTGGTTCTGTGTCCGGACAGGACAGGGAATGGGTCCAGACCCAGACCGCGGTCCACCTACTGTATTAGTGACCTGTGATTTAGGGGGATCTATTGGCAGAAATTAAATATAATATTAATATGCATTTTGTTTAGTATCAGCCGTATATATCTACAAAGACGGTGGGTTCTCTTCCACTGAGTCCACCGTGTTGTACCACCATGTTTCTAACCGTATTCAGTTGGGCACAATGTGCAACTTCACCACTAGGTGCCGATCCTACACAGCGCTCCTTTAAACGTGTGTGTAATTCTACACTGTTATTAATTTCCAGGATAATATGACATTAAGCGAATTAATACTTAACGACGACAGAGCTGACCCTGTGCTTTTTGTTCTTCGAGCGGAGGTCTGAGTCTGAGTGAAGGCGGAGATATTCACAGAGACATCTCTGCCTGCTCTCGAGGCTCTGCCACAGGATATTGCGACTGTGCTCTTTAAGAGAAGCAATAACAGCTCGCATTTCATCCCAGACTGCATTTCTTTAAAGGCCTCAGTGTTGAGATAAGTAAACCTTCTCATCCTCGAGTAAAGTAACATACAGAACAACCACAAGATGCTTTAGAAAGAATTAGAACAAAGAACAAACAATTGACTTATCGAATAGGTAAAGTCTCGGTGTGAATAGGTTCATATATAACTGCGATATTTGCCTTGTCAGTTGGCATTTCTTTTCAAAAACTTGCCAATATGGCGACGTGACTTTGACTGAAAGCATAGAAATTAGAAATTATTCAAATGTGAATGGGTTTCCAGGTTTGCGATGCAAATGTTGGCCCATTTGTGCATGAACTCATGAACTAACATCGCATTGGGAAAAATGCTCCACTCGTTTTTTCACATTGTAGAAGTGAGTTTGAAACAAAAACAAAAAAATAAATGTGTCTCTGTCTTTATTTCCTTTTTTTCATGAGTCATATTTTGTATGAATAGCGCCTCACTTTGTGCCAAAGCACTTTTATTGACTTCTGCTTTTATCTCGTGAAGTTTAAACACCCATGCCTTGAAGTGAGATCGCATTACAGGAGCTGCAATCCGAGTTTATAGAAAATGACTGCAGAGGCACTGCTAGGAAATGTAAGGGAAGTGTTTTTCTGTATACTGTACGCGAGGACATCTGTGTATATGTGTCTGTGTCTGCTGCCAGAGACACAAAGTTACAGCAGGCGAGGCAGACGTGGTGTTCCAAGATACTCCCCGAGCACCAGCAATTAATGATGACAATTTAAATTTTGATACGCTGGTCTTTGCAGAGGCAGCCGGCCTAGACGAGTTGAGGAAGTCAACTATCTAATAGATGCCACATGATATTAATGTACAGAGGCGCGCTCCCTCTAACCTGGCAGCCACGGGAAATCAATCACCTCCCCGGCATTACTTTCTTTTGACAAATATGCTCTCACTGGCCAGGTAGCAGAGCTAATGGCCTCCAAAGTATATCTGTCAAAGACACAGCTCCTATTAATTATTCAGTCACCTATGCTTCTCCTATGCTGTGGTGCTACCGTACAATATTTACAGTGCTGCAAGAGGGCCGCTCTCCCACCGGCTTACTGTCCCTGAAGTGGCGAGCTGCTTTTGCATGAGCCATAATTCCATCTGCTCCATTTCTACTGAGAGAAAGGGGGGAGTAGAAGAGACGAGCAGCTTTCATCGCTTATGAAGAAACATGTCTGTCTCTGGAGGTGCATGAGTCTAAACATGACTGAAGGCTGATGAAGGGTTTGCATTGTCTTTAAGTCATTAATGAGGCTTTCATTGTCGTGCTGTGGTGGAGTCAGTGCTGTCAGCGACCTCGAGTGTCTCTTTCTTCTTGTTGTTGTTTTTGTCAGTCTAAATGTGAAAGCATGCTAAATATAGTTGGTAATCATGCGTGCATAATGATGCATCACTAATGTACCAAACAGGGCAAAAAAGATGTGTTTTAAAATGGTGCTTGTCCAGAGAGACACATTAGAGGCGACGTTAAACAAAGAGCACGATGGTGGCACATGCAGCTGTTACAACCGCTGGCCACCGTGCTGCTCTCACACAGTTAAATCCCCCTTTTCTTTTTCCGCCCACAGAGGTTGGAGGGTGGAGGGAGCAGGGTGGCTGGATTGGGAGGAAGGAGGAGAGGAGAGGAGGGAGAGGAAGGAGTGATGGTGCATTCATGTGGATGCTGGAAAAGTGGGAGGAATGTGTTTTCGCGTTTGGATATACCGTCCACTTCGGCTCTCCGGTAGGAAGACACTGCACATGGTCTTTTCATTTGCGTATAATCACCTGAAAATAAGAATCTTTTATCTCTTTGTCATCTTAAAATCAGTCTTTTACATCGGGTCCTCTTTTATAGAGTCCGCCATGCTTCTACAGTAGCCCAGAATGGACAAACGCTGGCTCTAGCTGCGATGTTTCACATGTTTTACCCATTTTTGCAGCTACCAAAGGGTGAGGCAAAGTGTTTGCAATCATCAACTACACCTCTAAATTCCACCAAAACCTCCGCAGTTCTCCATTTAACCTGAGAACAATTATCACTTTAGCAAATGAATCCGCTGCTTTGACAGTCTCCGCTCTTCTAGGATGGATTTCCACCAGATTTTGGCCTTTGACCTTTTTTTTTTTGGGTTACTGACGTTGATGACTCACAGACAGTCAAGGTTCCACTTCTTCCTGAAGGAGTTGGATTGGAGGTTGAGGTCACATTTTTCCAACACCAGCCACCAGGGAAACTCCTCTCTCTTTTACAGAGGTGGATACGTGCACAAGGGCATGTCAGAACAGGAATACAATGCTCCGAAACAGTTGCCACCCTGTTGGCATGAAACTTAGTCAAACCGCATAGGGGCAGAGCCTCAAACAATGAGAAGCACGTAACAAATCATTGAAATGGTTGTATCCATTCTCCTTTATCCTTAATGATCTTATCTACAGAGACTCAATGATTCCCACCCTGAGCACACATTGGCGTCAGTGGCACGGAAAAAAAACTTCCTTTTAAGAGGCAGTGACCTTGATCAGAACCCGGATCAACCGGATAGTTATCTGTGCTGTAGAGTTTTCATTGCTCCATGCACAGCAGTGCTCATGGGCGTGTCAGAGAAAGAAAAAAAATAGGGTAATTTATTGTAAACAAAGCTCTGGAACTATAATGAAATATTCAAATAATAATAATAGAAGTTATAATTAGAACAGTATGTGTTGGAGAATTTTCACCCACACCCCATGAATGCAACACGAGCGTCTCTCTTGGTCACGTGGGACAGTCCGCTAATAATGCAGTGACGTGGGAGAGTTCCGTCAGTGGAGCGGTGTCTGACATCCAGCCTGCCCGGGCCAGCAGCTGCCTTGCCCGGTTTGGGGGAAATCCGACAAAGTGTGTGCGTGTGGGTCCGAGACGGAGCGCGGATGAAAGAGAAAAACCAGAAGCGGACTGACTGAGCTGGTTCTGGGTTTTTCTCTGCAGGACTCGGGGAGCATGTTTTGGCAGTGATCGGACTCAAAGGTGGGAGAGGATATTGTGTTTTTTTATTTTTTATTTTTTTATTGTGTTTTTCTCCATCGCTGATTCTGCACATCAGCGCGCCCGAGCATCGTGAAGGCGCAGCCGCGCTCCTGCAGCTCCGCGCCGCGGTCAGAGCTCCGGATAAGCGCGTCTGGATGCTGTGTGTGTTTTTTTATTTTTTTACCTCTGGAGAGGCGGATAAACCGGGATAAGATCAGGCGACAACAGTTGCGAGAATACTGAATAAGTCAGAGGGGACAGTGTGGTTTCTAACGGACACGGGAGAGAGAGGAGGCGCAGCAGCAGCAGCAGCAGGAGGAGCAGGAGGAGGAGGAGGAGAACCAAAAACCTGCAGGTTTGTTGAGCCTGTGGGGATGAGGATCCAAAGGTGTCGGTGTGATTAGAGGACAGGGAGCTCGGAAGCAGGGGACACCCGCAGAAACGCAGATTGGAGGAGGCGGTGATGGCGGGTAGAGGCACCGGGGTTCACACGCTCCGTCAGCCGACCGCAGCCCTGTCAGGAGCCGCAGCAGCAGCAGCAGCAGCATGAGGAGGAGGAGGTACGCAGCACTGCACGTCTCATCAGTTCTCCACATCCTCATTATTCATTTAGCCTTCCCCGCCCTCCTCTCTCCTCTCCATTACATCCAGACATACCACCTTTCTCAGCCGCCTTGACTAGTATCCATCCATCCATCCATCACTCCACCCATGCATGCCCTTCCTCTGTACGTCCCAACATCCTGCATCTCCTCTCCTATCACAGCACTTTCTGGACCTTCCTAAAATGTTGCAGTGACACCCAGGGGCCCCTCGGGCAGCTGTTTAAGACAGGTGCACCACTGGAAAATGAAGAATACTTACATTTTGCTGTTACTCTCACTCCCTAAGGAGGAGTGTTGATGATAGTTCCTGCCTCCTTGCCCAGAGCAGAGTCGACTCCCCTTCCTCTCTATCAGAGGAGGTCCACTGTGATAAAACAGGGGGTACTGTATTCATTTAACTTTAGGAAACCCCTTCTTGGACCTGCCAAGAGGTCGAGGAAAGGGAGTTCCCATTGATCCAGCTCAATTAACAGTTTTTTTTTTACTTGATCACATCCAGCTGCCTCAACTATTTGGCACCGGAGTTCTTGCACGCTTAGGAATATCTGATAACTGATGAAACGGACAAACTTAAACGACGCAGCCGGGTTTCATCAACGAGGAGAAGCAGAAAAATACTGCTAGAATTCAATTCAGAAAAAAAAAGTTGGCAGCAGCACAATGACAAGGGTTAGATATCACTCGCATAGAGTGGAAGAAAATCACTGTCATATAATATTTACTACAGCCACAGCAGCTCCGAGCTATCCAAAGCTTTATTTCCCAGAGGTCTCTTGTGTTTTTGTGTTTTTTTTGAGAGGCCTGCTCGATCCTTTTTGTCACGGCCTGATTTAAAGGACAAAACAAAATCTAAATGTTGCACTGAAAATACATCTTTGCACCAGTTTTGGCTTCATCTGATGAAGTTTTTATGAGATTTTCCTCCGTTTCATTACAGTGTAGGTGAAAGGGATTAAATTTACTCTTGGAAATGATGCATGTAAAAAGGTTCGTCGTGGTTAAATAATTTAGTTTTCTGCTTTCATTTCAAACGATTAGTTCGTTTGCTCAAAAAAGAATCAGAAAGAGATGAAAGGTTTCCGAAAAACTCAAGCTGCCACTAAATCAGGAAAAAATCTGGAGGCTAAACAAAACAAATCTGATAAAAAGTGATCAGAACAGCTGCGGATTATTCATCTCATCTGATTATCTGTCAACAGAAGAATGTCTGAGGCAAAGTTCTTGTAATTCTTAGCCGACACGTCACTGGGTTCTGCTTTGTATCAAGCTGGAGGCGAAAGTCTCATCGTGTGCACGGCTAGATGCCGCCAGAGAGAGCTGAGTGTTTGGGTTTTTTTTTGGAGGGGGTTAATCCGGATGAGCTGACCCTTTAACGATCAGATATGGTGATGTGTGATGATGGTGGCTCAAGTGGCATGGCCCAGATCTGACCAACCATTAGTGATGGAAAAAAAAAACCCAGCTGTCCGTCCAGTGTCACTCGTCTGATCTGCAACACGCAACCCTCCCTCTCCCAGCGGTCCTGTCTCAGTTGCGTCATTTTTGAGGCACATTTCCAAAAGGGTCAGTTCACTGAAATGCAAAAAAAAGTTTTTAATGAGGCTGTTTCTTGGATTCGTGGATCTGGACATAATTTCAATGTTTTAAAGACTTTACTTGTATTTTGGGATGTGGCCTAAACATCTGAGTCAGATCTGTCAGAACAGCTGCTCGACTGAAACTGTCCGTTAGTCTGCATGATTAAACAAACCAGCTGTTACGCAATATATAACCCAATGCAATAAAAACTTTATCGCTCATGAATACATACAAACTGCTTATCTCTACCGTAGCAGTATTTTCCTCGGGGCTGCTTGGTTTAGAAGTTGTCAGAGGCCACATTGACAAAACACGTGGACATACATTTTTTAAACATATGGTTGGAATAAGCTGTGAAAACCTGAACGCCACGTTGCCATTGAGAGTGCAGGCAGAGTTAGAATTAGCTGGATAAACAGCTAAAGGTGACGGATCATTCATTTGAATTGCTAATCAAACAGGTTATGGAGAAACCATTGGATAGTCATTGAAATAAGATAAATGGTTGCATGGAAATACTGTAAGAACATGTTTAATAACCTCTCCCTTATGTTTTATTGTTTTATGAATCATAGCAATTTGTGCAAGATTTTGTCAGTGAAAGTTAGGAAGAGCAACAGCAACCCTTCGCCTCTATTTCACCTGTTTCCCTGGCACTCTTTGTGAACTCAGGTGGTAAACAAGAGTCAGAAAGTGACAGATAGTAGAGAGAGAGAGAGAGAGAGAGAGAGTGCGGCATGGCAGGGAGGGATTAAGATGAGACGGCATCAGCACAGAGGAGAGAGGTGTGGACTCTCCAACAGTCATTTTCAAGTGAACAAAGCCCAGGACTGAATTCCCCCAGACGATTCTTTTTTTCTTTTTAAGACGAGCCCAGCATGACCTCGAGAACAAACACAGATATAAAATTCTTGAAACTCAGTCACAAGTGAAACTAGTTCAGGTGTTTCTCACCAACAAAAGTAATGCAGGAAGAAAGATTTACGAACACAAAAGACTTGGGTTTGGTTTTTGATTCCTGACTCGGTATAAATTAAGAACGGGGCAGAGTCTGAAATGAAACACGCCTCTTCACCTCCTCCAGTGCTGGCTGTATTTATTCGATGTCACAGTTATATTCTCACCAGACTACAAGGAAGTATGTAGTATGAGGCTGCAGCATCGTTTTCATGTCCTATAAAACATTTCAACGTTGACGCTGATAGCACAACCTTCCTGAAAACTTTGGTGAGTACATAGAGAAAGTTAGTCATCTATATCTGCATCGCATTTTGTGACATCAGAAGCCAAATATCTGTCTGACATGACTCAAAATTAACTGAAAACACGAAAGACTCGACAGAAGGATTTAGATGTTTTGAGTAAAAAATAGAACAGCATACAACAGTGTGAAAATTCTTATTTTTTATTAGTTTACACAAGGTGGAGCTACTTTATTCTGTTGTGTAATATATCCTATAGCAATTCATCAAGTCCTGCATCAAGTATGCAGAAAATTTACTTAGGTACATACAGTAACTAAAATTACGTGCAAAAGATAAATGACGTTCTTGAGCATTGCTCAGTTTAGTATAAAGTACTGCAATTACAGTCAATATTGTAAGGTTTTAGACTGTTTGCCATCTGGGAAATTAAAATGAATATTTCAATATTCTTTCACACTTTGTGGGCAAAACAATAAATGAATTCAAAAAAATAAATTTTAATAACAGTTGGAACTGAAGGAGCGAGGGTTCTCCTTCATCCACAGCAGCAGTCACAATTTCTTCATCACTGTGTTATTTTTTTTCTTCCGCCCGATGAAGGCCACGCACTCACAACCCCACTTTAACATTAAAATAAATCATAAACGTTTGCGGTTGAATGAGGACCGTCGCTTTGAGGCAGTGTTATTAGACAGAACGAGGAGGGGGGGACTTCACTCAGCCACATAATCAGTCACGCCTGTTTCAATAAAGCAGAATTTAACCTCTAACTTCAGCGAGCGGCCGCTCTAAACGGCTCACAAATGGGAGCTGTATTTTTTTTGACTTGAGGGAAAATGTCTCGCTATCACAAAATCAAGCTCGTCAACATCAGCAAAGCTGGTTTTTGCATGCAGGACACAATGTAGAGGCCAAAACAGGTCAGGGTGGAAACACTGAAAGCGGTTTGTGGTTAACGTGGTGACAGAGACGACACCGTAATGTATGCCTAGTATGTCACTGTGTCAACCCCCCCTCCAAGCCTTCGTTCTGATTATTGACCGCTGCAGAATCGCTGGGGCTTTAATTAGTGCTAGTGTAACTAATTGGCTTGCACAGAAGTGACATTGATGGGAGGCAAGAAAATGAATTAGTGAGGAGAGGCATTGGCAGATTAAATGGAACTGCTAAAAAGTAAAAAACTGGCATTTTACGTTCGAAAACACTCAACCTGACGTGGTCGTGGGTGGGTGGACATGGGTGGGGTGTGGTGTGTGTGTGGGCAACCGTTTAATGTGTGTGTGTCTCTGTGTACATGCGTATTTATGTGTCTGTGTGTGTATACACGCCTTTTTCTGTGTGCACACTTCATCAGAGCTCACGTAACTAGATGTTCATTTAGTTGACAGCAGAAATCTCTCAAGCGCTGGATATGCTTCGATGTAAAGTATGTTAACCTTTAAAACAAAGCCGGCCCTGGCCCCTCTCATTCTCCTGTAATTGCTTGCGCTGGGTAAGCACACTCGCCTGAAAAGGTTATCGTGTTCCTTGCCAGTTGTCATGATGAATGAGCAAACATAGCAGGGATTGAAAATCGGATGTTTAGAAAAAAAAAAATAAAAAAATCTGCCTCACACTAACAGAATGCTACGTTGTGTTCGTTATCCGCAGATTATTAAAAGGCGAGCAAATAAACAAAAAGGAAACGCAGGCAGTCGATAAATTAACACGCTCAGGAAGGAAGGATGTATGCAAGACTTGCACTGCTGCTACATTAATATTCACTAGAGTCTAGTACAACCTGTAAGTCTCTGCTGGCATATTGTGTGTGTGTGAGTGTGTGTGTGTGTGTGTGTGCGTGTGCAACAGCAACGATGATGAATGTGTCTAGTCTCGGTATAATTATGTGTGATGTGCACATGCATCTTTTGTGCGAGTCTATACACACAAGAGTTATTATGTGTGTTTGTTTTCGCCAAGCCTGCTCTCCATTAGACTTTGTATTAGTGGGTATGAGAAGGCAAAAATATATATATATATCTATGTATGTGTGGATGCAGTATTTGGTGTGCATGTGATTATGTGTAATGCACAGTGAGTTTTGTGCGTCTGTGCATCTTTTCTTCATGAGCAAAACCATCTATAGAGGTGTAAGCAAGGTGGTCTGTGAGTCGTCAGTTAGGGGAAGCTGGATTTGGTTCATGGATCTATAACCAAGTCCAGCTGGCCCTGAATCAACTCTCCTAAATATAACCAAGTTAATTTTTAAACTGCTTCAGTTAATGACCAACCTCAAATCGTAAAAGGTACGACAGCTTGGACTGCGATGAAACAGGTTTTATGGTTTCCAAAATAGCAATCATGAATTATGTTTTTATGGTTTGTAGTAGGTAGATAGCTCGCCTCAGCTAACTGACGTAGACCTCGAGGTGAGCTACAGCCATTTTTGCAAACAAAACTGTCGAGTGAAGATGCCCGAATTTAAGATTCTGCTAAATTAGGATGGCGTTTAAAGTCTGTGCAAGAGATTTCTTTCAAAACACATTAAATATGTTGTAAAATTGTTGCTGAAAACACGTGAAAAGACTTTGAACGATACAGACAGATATATTAAACAGTTTTTCACCAGGCGGTCCTTAAAGGCCGGCTCGATGACACGCTGAGGCCACCCTGAGGAGAGAGAACGAGATGAATTCAGCTCAGCTCAGAGTGTTTCAAAGTCAGTCATGTCATTTTATGAACTCATCCGACACGTTTCAGTCGCTTCAAACTGGCTGATCGACTGCTTCCATGAGTGGGCGTGCCTTCGGAGGACACGCCCCCACAGTCCTGGAGCTGAGAATTCATTTTCACCTGATTTCATAAACTTGTCGATATTTTTAATCATTCAAATTTGGCTGGGTGGTTAATAAAACTTTTTTCGTCGGTCAGAACACAGATTTTACACAGACTTTAAGGAGCAATAAAGACATTTAAACACAAACCTTATAGCTGTGTTATTGCATTGCGTCCTCATAGTAAAGGACGAGCTGCCAAGCCGGGGTTAGGCACAAATGGTTGACGATTGCGATGCTTATCTCGTGATGAATAATTCAGCTTGTAACGTTTTTAAGTTGGCTAATGTCGGAGGTGTTGAAAATCATAGAATCAGCCCGTGATCGCCTTTGTGCCTCCCTCTGTGCACAGCTCCCCGTGGGCAACAGATGCAGTCAGTCACATCACATTCTGTCTGAGCCGCTGAACGCCTGCCTGTGCATTTGCATGCGCATGTCTCTTGTACCTCCTGTATTCGCGGCCTGAAAGATTGAGCATCCTGGGTGGTCTCACCTACACAGTAGGCAGCATTGATAAGCTGAAGGTGGAAGATGAATTGTGGGTGAAGGCTGTTATCGCCAGAGGCTGGCACAGGCTTCAACGCCACTGCCTGCTGGACCCTGAAAACTCATTTTGACAGATGCATCTCCTCCCTGGCTGTCGATGCGCAGTGGGGGGCTGATGGCACTCACTCGCCCAAGCGGCTCAGTGTAGCGTTAGCCGGCACCACGTTGAGCAAACCTGCAATTTATACTTACGCCCGAGGCATTAAGCTGAATAATGACATGCAAGAAGCAACTACCATCTCACCATGCCCGGCACTAGACAGCCGGCTCATATTTTTCACAAAGAACTCCATATTTTCTGTTCTTTGCTATTTTTAGATGGTTTAACTGTAAGATGAGTTTGTGATTATCTTGGAAATGTTCTTGTCTTCTGTCATCGTGTAGAGTAATAGGAAGATGTGATCATTTATTCTATCGTGTTTTACTGTTAGATTGATTTATTCTGAAAATGTGCGTTATACCGTAGCTCAGCAACTAGGCACACATCTCAACATTTCAACCACACAGATGCAGAGTCACTTTTACAGCAGCAATCTTCCTTTCTGTCACTGACCTGTTCTCCGCAGAATTCTCTAAATCTCCCATTTTTCCTTCCTCACAAAGCCGCATCCCCAGAGCCTTCTGTGTTCCACATTCCTGTCCAATCAAAGATGCTACAAACACTGTCATATTGATTCAGCTTCTCCCTTTCAAAATGTTAAGTCAGCTTACCAAAAGTGCCATTTACCATAGCGGGCACCGCATCCACAGGAAGTTTTAATTGGGGCTTTTTGCATCTGCAAGAAATTAATTCAGAACCGGAACGAGTGTGTCAAAACAAACCATAAACAAAATGATTAAGAAATAAGCTCGGTTACCCCCACAAGTAGGATAAGAAACACATCAGCAACTCAGACAATTGATATGTGGTTTGTGCCAGTGGAGATGAGATGCTTTTTGAACAACTACCAAGACTTTCTCTGTTTGTTTGTTTTTCTATTTCCAGATTAGAGAGAGAAAACACAGAGGAGGTGACCCTTATCATATCCTGAAGGAGACAAGACATAGAGCATGGTCTTGTGTTTGTCTACAGTGCCAAAGAAACGCCAGGGAGAAGCCTCCATGGCCAGAGAATCATCGCCTTCCTAGCTCCATCAGGAGCCCTTTTAACCCTGTTCCAAGCTGCACTAAGGGGCTCAAACATTCCCCTGACTCCACCAGGAGGCTCACTCCAACCCATCTGCCAGCTCAGATAACCCTCTGACTGTTGGCAACCACATGTTTGAGGTGATTGTATGTGACCGCCGCCGCCGCCCATTCTCGAGCAGCAGCAGCCTCCTGCAACCCCGATCTGCACCATGCAGTGGAGACGGCGGCACTGTTGTCCCATCAAGATGACCGTCAAGCGTTCCCTCTTCCGGACCCATGTGGCCGGCCTCCTCTCGTTGGCTCTGCTCTTCACCCTCTTCTTATTTTTCAGCCACCAGGACTGGCTGCCGGGACGCAGTGGACCACGGGAGAATCCCCTGGCCTACACCGTGAGGGGCTTTCGCAGCCCCAAGGGAGAAGCCAACCAGAGCAACTCCTTGAGGAGCCTGTGGAGGGAGACAGGGTATGTAGCACCAAAGCCTTTGCTAAACCTCAGCTCTCAGCAAGTGGACGGGGCAGCGGGGGAGGCAGCAGGGGGTGGAGCCAAAATGGGCGTAATGGGGCTTGGGGACTCCATGAGCACTAACAACAGTTTACAGAAGGAGATGGGTGTGGGAGGGAGGCTCAGCGCTCAACCCTACCGGTACATCCTGAACGAGCCCTTCAAGTGTAGGGACAGCACTCCCTTCCTCATCCTTCTAATCGCTGCAGAACCCGGCCAAACCGATGCCCGCAACGCCATCCGGCAGACATGGGGGAATGAAAGCATAGCGATGGGACTAGGGTTTGTCCGTCTTTTCCTGCTTGGCACAGGAAAGAGCTCAGACATCCTCCAGAGCAACATAGAGGAGGAGAGCCGTGTTCACCATGACATCATCCAACAGGACTATCAGGACACCTACTACAACCTGACCATCAAAACCCTGATGGGCATGAACTGGGTGGCCACCTATTGCCCGCATGCCTCCTATGTGATGAAGACGGACAGCGACATGTTTGTCAATACGGAGTATCTCATCCAAAAGCTGCTGAAGCCAGAGCTGCCTCCCAAGCAGAGGTACTTCACTGGCTACCTGATGAGGGGCTATGCACCAAACCGGAACAAGGACAGCAAGTGGTACATGCCACCGGAGCTGTACCCAAGCGAGCGCTACCCGATATTCTGTTCCGGCACGGGGTACGTGTTCTCAGGGGACATGGCCGAGCTGATCTACCAGGCTTCTCTCAGCATACGCAGGCTGCACCTGGAGGACGTTTACGTCGGGATCTGTCTTGCGAAGCTACGCATCGACCCCGCGCCCCCTCCCAACGAGTTCCTCTTCAACCATTGGCGGGTGTCTTACTCCAGTTGTAAGTACAGTCACCTGATCACATCCCATCAGTTCCATCCCAATGAACTCATCAAGTACTGGAACCACTTGCAGAGCAACAAGCACAACGCCTGTATCAACATGGCCAAGGAAAAGAATGGCAGGTACAGACACCGAAAGTTTCACGGAGAGAGGCCTCCTTGATGCATCCTGTGACGACCACCCGCCTCAAAAAAAAAAAAAAAAAGGGGAGATGGGCGCACTGTAACTAAAGCCGGTGGAGGGCATGTTGAACTCAGCACTATACACTATATGGGGGAAAAGCACATTGTTTTTTGGTATTGTGTACAGTCAATGATTCAAACTATTTTTTTAAGTTGAGGAAAAATGTTAAGTATCGTAAACCTGTTGAGCTATTTCTGAAAGGGAGGACGTGTGACATGGAGCATTCACAAAAAAGTGCTGCTGCTCAAGAGTGGTGTTTATGATAATTCAGGTGCCAACAGAGAGGGGGTAATTCAAGCTACAGTAAATATGAGGGCTCTCCTCTCGAAGGGTAGTACAGTATGTCGCATTCTAGAAAGTATAAAAAAATAAAAAGTTAAGACACTATTGGTGACAAAAAGGGAAATGCACATGTATTATGTCGACAGTTATACTACCTAACTATGAATGAAAGTATCTTTGACGTTGACCAGTTATGCTGCCCTGTTTCTCAATGTTTACTTTACAGATTTATCAAAGAATACGAGTCAAAAGAAAAAAAGGTTTATCTGTCATATACTGTATTTTATTTTGAAAAAAACAACAACAACAAAAAAAAACAAAAGTCAACATGAAACCGCTCAGAATCACGTCAGAGATGACTGAGATTGTATTTTTTAAAGCTTTACATTGAGTATGACTCTGCACTTGAGCAAATGTGCAATGAATCAATTAACAATTAAATGTACTGAATTCATTTCGCTTGCAGTTGTGTGTGTGTGTGATTTATCGGGGGGAACCTTAATCACAAAACATCAAATATGTTTTCCATATTCTGATAATGTTAGCACGGTTGTCACAGTTCATTGCTGTTGCTTTGCTTGATGTGTGCAGGGCTGCAGACCAATCAAGAGATTCAACAGCAGGATGGGACACACCTAGGCATCGTGCTTTATTTTTACAGAACAACAGTCATTCTGTACATTCCTTTCATCCACTTCATACAAGACTGACTGGTTCCTCCCGTCCAATAATTTGTGTTTCTTGTGTTTGTTTGTTGTCTACCCATGTGTTGCATTCAAAAGTTGAGCTGTAAAAAGATTTACACCCAACTGTTGCATACCAAACAAAGAACAAGCTGTACTTCAGCTGATTACTGAAGAAGTTAACACCTTGCTAATAGATGCCAACAAAGTCAACAAAGATGAAAAATCTGCTCAATACGACCTGACACTTTCCATTTCATGGCAACAGCAGAGTGCTCTTTGCTTCAGACAGAACAGTTAACAGTTCACTACATAGCAACCACTCCACAACCAAAGTCTGTAAATCACCTCCGTAGTGTGGCATAATTCCCTGTCCGGAGGTCTCGGAGGCGGTGGCCCGGTTCTGTTGCCTCCTAACAGCAGATTCAGTTTGGCAGGAGTTAATTAGCACTTAGCTGCTTTAGCAAGATTTCAAGGCTGAAGCTATCTGTCCATCAGGAAAGTCTGTAAATCACAGAGCTGAAGCCGAGCAGCCGCAGGGGGAAAAACCAGCAAATATATTCAGTATGAAATATGATCCGGTTTCACCGTATTCGTGGATTATAGTCGTGCTTTTGTGCAGTAATCAGCGAGTGCATGTAGCATAGTCGTGCTTTTGTGCAGTAATCAGCGAGTGCATGTAGCAGCTCTCGGAATCACTCCACCCCGGCGGTGTTGTAAACGAGAAAACGTTTTACCTGATGCTAAATTAGTGTACCGTGAAGAAAAATACCAGAAAAAAGATATGACCGCTTTAGATTGGGATACTTTGATTCTCCACTTACTGCAAACTGAAATGCATATTTCTCCATGGAAACACATAAACGCTGCCAGTTAAATTTAATATCACTTGGCCCAATATGATTGTTTTAGCCTGTGACAGGGTGGGTTGCTACACTGACTTTCTCATTACATAGGCCAACTTGATATTTTTGGATTTCAAACCAGCTTCATTACAGCGTGGGTATAAACACGTTGCCTTCGTCTGTTTGCGAACAACTGTTGCAAAACGCGTCACTCGGTAGAACTACTGGTTGCTTTGTTACTGAACAATTGTGCATCGGAAAATGTTCTGAACAAACCAGGCAAATAATGTGCATTTTTCACAAACATAACCACTGACGGTTAATAAAAGTTAATACCGTATTCAGCGGACCTTGGAGAAATGCATTAACTTCCAAACAGAACAGAAGTAAAAACATTCAGAGAAGTTCAGGTCAGGTAGAAAATCTGTGAAGACAAACAATCTCAAGGCTGATGGAAAAATGAATTAAACATTGTACTCTTTAGTTTCCCCCAGGGAATATAAAATGTTCTGCAACGAAATAGCCGAGTTTAGATTTTAATTAAAAATGAATGCATATGATTTTGAACTGAACTTTTTTAGTGTGTTTTATGTGCTGGGATTGAGGGAGGCAATAAATAAATACATACTCCAGTGCTGCAGAGCCACCAACAAAAAGAGCATATATAATTGGGTGATGACTTTAAGTAGCTTATATCAGATCAGGGTAATACATAAACTAATGGAGAGCAGGGACCGGTGCAACACAGAACTCACCACACATCTGTCAGTCTCACTTTAATCACCTGTACGACTGACTGATTCTGTTTAGGGAGCTGTAAAATGGGTAAAGTTCACACAATGGTGTATTTTAAGCCGCTAATCACTAAGCAGAAGCATCTTAAGGGAGGAGGGAGCTGAAGACAGCGGAGAGAGAGAGGATATCAAGATGTTCATCTCAGATAAACCACACAGTGCGCAGGATTTGATGCTGGAGCCACAGGCAAAGAAACAACTGCTTAATTTGTTTCTCTGTATGCAGCCATGTAAGAGAGTTTGTGCAATCATCATCATCATCAGCAGCAGCAGCTACTGTATCTAGTTTGGGAAGATTTTAAAGGAGACATCACGTCATTCTTTTTTAAATTCTCCAGAAGTATGTACCATCTTTAATCTGTTATGCTGGAGCTGAGTGGATGCTGACAGTACAAGGCACGACTTTTACTTAAAGGTTCTGTTCAAGGTGTCAGTTAAGGTGCCTTGATGGCTCAGCAGTACTCGGAGCGACGTGATGAACTCAGCGGAAACAAGAAATTGAAGAGGAAAGGTAGGAATGAACAAGACAAGTCATGCATAAGAAAATCTGAGACAAACATTATTTCCATCATATAAAATCAAGCAGCCAAATGATCCGATCTGCTGTAAATGACTCGGGTTACCTGAAGTCGGATCTGATAATGATGAGTTTAAAAGTTGACTGCTGTTGATTTGTGTATGTATGAGGAACGCAGTATGAATAAATGCAAAAATAAATAAATAAATACACAAACAGATGGAAAATAAATACACTTTTTAATGAAAAATATTTCTACATATGCTAAATGAGGCGGTCCTGAATCAGTCAGAAGCAGGACTGGTTAGCTGGAGGAACCTGTGTGAGATTGTTACAGACCATTTTTTACATAAAGTATAATGCATGCAGCAACCTCGAGTGGGAGGCTGTGGCAGGATGTGGCCTAACGGGCTTGAAAACAGGAAGTTTGTACTGTTCGTCACACCCAGCGTGCAACCACAAAAGGTTCTTTCGTGAAAAACGTTGTGGTTTCACACAGCTCTGAGAAAGTGACCGTGACGAGGGGCCCCCTCCGAAAACATACATCTGTAGAGACATTTTTGCACGTCCATGTGCGAGACCCCCAAAATGCGTAATTTTACACCCAACTTTGGGGGGGTAGGCAGATTTTTGTGAGTTTTCGAGTAAATATAGGCCGTCGAAAATGTGATTTACTTTTAAACTTTCGAAATCCAATAGGGCCTCGCACAGCGATTGTTATAATAATAACAATAATAATAATTAATAGCATGTGAGGTGCCGAAAGAGCCAGCTCCAGAGCCAAAAGAACCGGCTCTCCAAAAAGAGACGAAATTCCCATCACTACCAGATAGCCATGGTCGGCTGGTCGGTTAAGGTTAATGCAGTTGCTGTTATTATATATAGATATTAGATATTAGCATTGGTTAATGTGGTTGTGTTGGCTGAATCTGTAGAAGCTGAACCCACGCTGGTTAACCATTGAAACTGTAAGTGCTTCTGTTTGGTTTTATGGCCCAGGATCTCCAAGCTAACCAATCCTGCTTCAAACTGATTTAGTACCGCCCCCCACAAATAACAAACAGAAACAGCCTTTTTAATTTCTAAAATTCACATGTTTAGCAGTGCGTTAAGGTAAAAAGAAACAGAGCCACATCATGTTGAACAGATTAGAGTCTGCTATACTGTCAATGCACCCTTCAACAAATTAATTTTGCATCTTATGTCAATAAAAGTTCAGCCTGTGGAAAATCTGCCCCAGGTAAACCAACTTTTACACAGTCGCTGTTCAAATTTTGTAAAAAAATTGTTGTATACCAGATTTCTTGTATGAATTTACAAGATAACTTTACTCTTTTATCTGCTGCACGTTCTCATCTCTAAATCTGACTCATTGTTTTGTCATTTTGAGTGGAAGCACAATAAAATAAGAAAACTGTGATGTTGCTAAGTAGAAAACACAAGGCAACACTGTCAACAACAAAATAATTAAGGAGGCATAAAAATAAGATCCGAATCTTTACTTGTTTAAGCTTGTAATATTTGGTCAAACTACTATTTCTAATGGCAGAAACTGCAGTTTTATTAGTAAGTAACAACCCTCTCAGCCATGTGTCCACAAGGTATCACCCCAATGTACAAAAGAGATTTAACATCAGTTTCAGTAGTATATCTCGTAATATCAATAAAAATATTCGAGTATCACTAACAATGCACTGATCAGCCTTTGGGTCTTATATTAAACCAAACCTTATAGTCACCACATATGAAAACAAGGAAGCCCAATTTCTGCCTCGGTGCAATTCATGAAATACTCAACTAGTCTCAGGTATTCATCACCCTCCATTAGTAATGATTAAAGTCATGACTCAAAGTGAGAGGATATTGGGAACAAGGTTTGGTAGCATTCATGCATGTCCTATGCAATCAGAGCACCAGATTACCAGCATCCGGCGGCGCTCAGCCCTTCAACAAATGATGAAAAGCTGAAAGGGAGGGAGGGGGGGAGGCGAAAATGAGAGTGGGAAAGAAGAGGCAAAGCTGAGGCAGAGGTAGATGGACTGGTTTGCTACCGGAGAGAGGAATAAGGAAGCATTGTAGGGAAGCAGGGAGTGATGGCAGGTAGCTGTAAAGGAGAAAAGGATGAGGAGGGAAGAGAAAAATAGCAGGAAGGAGGTAGTGATGAATGAAGAGGAAAGGAGCAGTGACTGATCGGTATTGAAAATCTGTGCTGCTGTAAACGTGGTATAAAAGGCTAACAGTGGAAACGGATTGAGATGTCTGCCATGATGGAGTGGAGGCTGGGACCGGCTTTAACATCACAGCTCACTGTTCCTCAGAAAACCACAGAAGAGGAAAATACACTTGAGGAAGAGACAAATCTCCTGACCTTTCCATAACAGCCAGACCTGGAACCTGACTAATACCTCTCTGTGGGCATGACTGATGAATCCTACCGGAAGTTTTAGGTGAAGAATACCTGAATTTGACAAAGAAAATGATAAATGCCACTGGAAAACCATTAGCTCATTTCTGCGGCAGGGGGAAATAAAATATTTCAAAGCACAGAAAATGGCTTTGTGTGATAATGAATGCTGCCTCTCAACGCAAAATGTCAGCTAGACGGATCTCAAAACTACGCCAACGCACAGTGACTGGCATTGTAAAGCAAGATAGTTAAGGCAGGCGTAACATAATAATACATAATAACAAAATATAAATAGGAGATTTGGTTTATTAGCACAGTGCCAGGCAGTAGCTAGCCACGTTTCCATCCAAATGTATCACAAATTTTACACACACACATACATATATACTGTATATATATATATATATATACATTTTAGAGATATTTCCACTGGATCATGAGATAAGCAACTAGTTTCTTCTCTTATTTGATGTTTGGAAGATGCTAGTCAAGATACGTCTCTACGTGGCTGTTGTAGAGAATAAATAGCTAAATTCAATAAAAGGAAACTATGGCCTACCTCAGGGGTCCCCAAACTTTTTTCGGTGCGGGCCACATCAACTTGCCTTTCTGTGATGGGGGGCCGGGGTCAGTCTATAACCGGAAATGATATCAGTCCCACCAGGATTTCACAGGCCTTTTTTGAAATAGTTGCGGCCTAAATGCCTTATGTTGCATCAGGTTTTCAAAAAGTTGCGGTGAAAGTTGCTTTTTACATTTTTGTTGCGATTTTGTTGCGGGAGGAAGTTGCGATTCGACAGTCGCGGAGAGAGCGCATGGAGCACTAAGTCCACGGCCCCGGGAAGCGGCGAGGTCCAGGCAGGAGGGCGCTGTAAAGTTGCGGCTGGAGCCATGAGCCACCTTCGCCCCTGAGCCTTTCCAAGCCGACCCAGAGCCGGTCGCGGCGCACCGCCGCGGAGGAAATGCACCCGCGGAGGCCAGCCAGCACTGGGGAGAGGTCCCACGAGTCCCACGTCCCTGACCCGCCGAGTCGAATCCCCCGGGCAGACTGCGCGGAAGTTGATCACGAGCAAAGTCAAGTCGGAATATACCATTGTGTGAGGGGATGAAAATTAGCTAGTACTGTAAATAGTTCGTAAATAAGGTAGATTTTAATTAGAATGCCAAGCTTAGTCATTAAGTGTGGATATTTTATAATAGAAAACGCAATTTTGAAAAATAGGCCATGTTTAGAGGGATTGTTTGGGATCGTTTAGTGGGCCACTCTAATTGTTTAGGCGGGCCGGATGTGGCCCGCAGGCCGTAGTTTGGACACCCCTGGCCTACCTAGTAAAACTGCTATAGCCTCTGGAACTAACATGATTTGTGGCTAAAACATGTTTAAATGTATGGGAGGAGGAATGTCTGGAGAGCTCTGCTGAATCTGCTGCCACCACGACCCGACCCTGGATAAGTGGAGGAAAACGGATGGAGATGTAGCTTTAAAATCGAAACTTTTCTACAGTTCCTGTTTTCGTCTTTTGTCGGGCAAAAATCCCAAATCCACGTACTTGAAGCAACCTCCACACAAATCCAGTTCTACAGGGTGCAGGGAACATCCGCTGTGCCCCGTCAGCTAAGGCAGAACTCCCAAACACTTTCAGACATATATGGCAGATTCCAGCCAGGACTCAGGGACTCGATGATAGGGTGGTGCCAGCGTTGAGCCAAATTCTATTTATGAATGTAATTTGACAGTGACGCTCCACATTGCAGGAAAAACTGTTGGACATCCAAGCTGCCAGGCCCCAGATAAACAAACCCAAGCCTGTTGGCACTTAGGAGGGCTTTGTGAAGATGTGTGTTGCTGTTTGCGTGGCGCTCTGGCCATTAGTCACAGAAAGCGAAGGGCGAGAGAGGAGGCAAGGGTCACCGGGAGCTGAATATTTAATGCCATGTGATATGATCAGGTGTGATTTCTCCAGTGTTGAGTGGATAAAAACACACAGACACTAATTTTAACATACGGCTTCCATTATTATGATCTTAAAATGCGACATTCCACACAAATAAATGTCATGCAGTGACTTCCAGTGCAGCAGATCGGTACTGAGGCACATTTTCCACTCTCTTTAACTCCAGCACAACGGCTGTGTGGTTAAAGTGCTGACACTCGGCTTTAAAGACTCTTAGCCCTCTTTTTAGGACAATTCAGCAGATTATCTTGAACCTACTGACGGGCCAAGTTATTCATCTTATCTCAATGCAACTGATTGTGCACTTGTGAGGACCAAAATGACCCAGAAAAAAAGCAGAAGGCAAAGAGAGCAGCAGTCTTAGACCTGGAAAGGATCGCCAGGGAGGACAGATGACTGTCTGTGGATGCTGGTGGGTTGGTTGTAGACTTTGAACAGTCGCTGCAAAGGATTTGACACCTAATAAACTATTAACTTAATGTTATTATGTAATCTTTAAATATTTTAACTGGCACAGTTTTGATTCTAGCCCATTAATCTGTTGCTAGGTAAGAGGAAGTTGGGTAGCTGTATACCTTTTAAAAGTATATATATATATACATACATGTTTCTAAATACTGTATTTTTGTAGTAAATTTACAAAAACTGCACACGTAGTAGAGCCTTTTTGTTTGGTTAATATGTTAGTCTTGTACAGTTTTGTCTTTGGTTCTTCTTTTTCGAGTATGTAAGATTTAGGGGGCTCTATTTACAGAATATAATATTCATGTTGTTTTTGTTTGTGTATAATCACCTGAAGATACCAATTATTATGTTTTTCTTAGTCTAAAATGAGACTTCTATGGGGCGGTCGGTAGCCTAGTGGGTTAAGCGGCCGCCCCGTGTGTGGAGGCTATAGTCCTCGCTGCAACTGGCCCCGGTTTGAATTCCGCATCGGACGGCTAATTTACTGCGTGTCACATCCACCTCTTTCTGCCCCCTGCTTCCTGTCTATCTTCAACTGTACTATCATTAAAGGCATAAAAGACCAAAAAAAATAATCTTTAAAATGAGACTTCTATGCATTGCAAGTCATCTCCCACGTCCTCCGCCATATCGATGAAATGCCAAGTTTCTATAGCCCAGAAAGGACAAACTGAACACTGGCTCTAGATAACTCGCATCTCGTAGCCTCCTTAGTTTCTCCTTTATGCCTACAAGGCAACAACTACACTGCTATATGACACTAATGTTGCTTTCACACCAGGTTAGTCCGGGGGACTCGGTTCAATTCGGTGGGGAATGCTGTAAAATTTCAAACCTTTGTTTGGTTTGGTTCACTTTCACACTGCACTTTTGAAAGCGGACCAAACCGCCTGGACAACGTCATGCAGTTACAACAGCTGCTGATTTGGGGGCGGTATTGCCCAAAACAAGCACCAGGAAGAAGAAAACTGGGCTCATCGATTGGCTTTTTGATCTTTGGTTTGCACAATAGTTCGTTTGCTTTCCCACTGTAAGTGAACCCGCCCAAATGAATCAGACTATTCGAGGAAAAATGAACTCTGATCCATTTAAAGCGGCCCAAACAGTGCTGGTGTGAAAGTGCTCTGATGAATCCTACACCCCGGACCTTTAAACTAGCTCCAGC
Organism: Larimichthys crocea; assembly: GCF_000972845.2. Taxonomy (NCBI): domain Eukaryota; kingdom Metazoa; phylum Chordata; class Actinopteri; family Sciaenidae; genus Larimichthys; species Larimichthys crocea. The sequence goes on along the minus strand of NC_040027.1, from coordinate 9,327,214 downwards.
TCTTACGTTGTTCATGTGATTTTTAGTGACACTCAAAGCTGAAAGCCGGCACTTTAACCACTTTAATCATTGTTTCATTTAATATTTAACATCCTGGACTGCGGAGCGAGCCACAACAATAAAAAATACATTGCTCTTCTAATATTTACAAACCACACTGTATGATACAGGTATGATCCATCCTCACCTGGAAAAATAAGCCTGCTAAGTCTCATACATGTGTGAAGAATTGTCCGGTGCACATGCGTTGCAGAGATTTCCCGTTTGTGGAGAATAAAGAGAACTGCAAAGAGAGAGAGAGAGGAAAAAGCACCAGCTGCAAAGAGAGAAACTTCATCAGCAGATGAAATCCAAGAAAGGAGACGTCAGAATATCGCACCCACACTGATTGACAGATGATCTCTGACTGCCAGGAGCGCTGCAGAAACACTACAGCAGTGAGAGATTCACAGCACAGATGGTGACAGCAGAGAAAGAGGAGCTCGAGTACAATATTACCACCATCCAGTCTCACCCCTTTATGTATCTGAACCTACAAACACATCTGAGAAAATGAGTGACAACGTGCGTTATTAGATCAATGCAGCAAATCCTGTCCGTCGGCTGTTGGAAAGGACACCTTTTGATACTGGATATTTATGCTTGAACAACTTGACACAGTGTGCCATTGCCAGCAAGCAAAAATAGAAACCTATTATTTATTTTTTTTTAAGTACATTAATCTACACAAATCAATGAGGGGAGCACTAATTATCTCTCCTCAGGCCTGTCCGCCCTCTCCCTGATGGGAGGTTGTGGAGGGCAGCAGCCGATGCAGCTCCTCCACCTCTTCCAGGCTCATGTTTCAGCACCGTGTTTACCCTTGCACTTTCTGCACCGACAAACGAGAACAAATCACAGGCCAAGAGTGCATTAGTAGGGTTATTGGGTTATGTGCCGGTAAAATATAAGCCTGACAAAATGCCTTTTTTTTCCCCTGGACATTCTCAGAGGTGTCATCCGGCAAAGTGGAAAACAGAGCTCCTGCTATGTAACAATCCTTCTTAGTGCTTCGGGGCAAATGTCTGGTAGTGCACGTTTGGGAACTGCGGCAAGGTACCGATTTTAATTAGGGGGGAATCTAAACCTCCCAAAACCTTTTCGCCGTGGGACCTGAGAGACAAATCTGAGCTGTGTCCTGATTCCTTAGTATGTACTCAAAATCTGGTTGGAAATCTTCCTCAAAGATTTCAGTATTCTTCTTAAATTTGCCAGATTATTGAGCGTGCTTTGATGGACACAGGGATCCCACAATGCAATGCACACTGGAAAAAACAAACAAACATTATGTGATTGTTTCTTGAAATGTTCCTGGACGTTACCCAACCCTGCACAAACAAAATAAATGAATAAAAGTCTTACTGGGGCAGAAATGTTCTCATCCCCCCCCCCCAAATGTTAGCAGCACTCCAAAGGAATAGTTTGACATCCGATGCATACTGAATATCATTTTTCTTTTTTTTAGTGCTGCTCTAATTTATAGCAGATGATTTAACTGCCAAAACATTTGCAGATTAATATATAGCGCATACTTTATGGGTTGGAACTGGGGCACAGCTGCAGTGTCACCATGGGATCCAATGTCAAAAAAGGTATTAGGGCCGTAGTGGGTCAATTCATCATTTGCAGTGACCTACCACTTAGATTAACAATCTCTTGGTATAATTTCTTTGTTCTAGTGCATAATACTTTCATCAACTTACGCAAACTCAGTCTCTCCCAAAGGTTCAAATCTGCGGAGAAAGCCAGTGATGTCCTCAAAATGTACAGTCTGTTTCTCTGTAGGTATTAAATTAATTTTGCTGACCCTGTACCAGTTTATTCTTTGTCTTTATCATGACAGGTCTCAGACATAATTCTTTCAGTACAAGTAATGATACACAACTGCATTAACTGACTTCTTGGTGACAGATATGAGAGTGATATTGAACTGTTGGCAAGGAAGAGAAGGAAGTATTGCCCGAAACGTTGAATGAAAATGAGGGCGATGACCTCCAGCAATTTAGGCGAGAATGGCAGATATCGACTTGGCCGTGGTCAAAGAATTAGCTCAAGAGGAGCGACATCGTGGTTCTCACTGATTAAATATTTGTCTTGAGTTTGAGTTGTGCTTGTGCTCTATAAAACTTAAAACCAATAGGGATATTAATATAATCTACAATATATTGATTAAGCCATAACATAATAACAAATATGACATTACTCAACAACCTTCTGTTAGAGAGTTTCCCGATTGGATGGTAAAATAAAGTGCTGTGAACTGTAGCTGCTGTTGTAGCCAGAAAGCCAGGCGAGTGTGAGCGTTTGCGTCACAGGTGTCGTGACAGAACCGGAGCTGCCCAAACGAGCAATGTAACCAGGCTCAGCAGCCTCTATGGACAATAATGGCAGAGGCGACAAAGACTGAAGAGGACGTTGACGGAGGAAGTCATTCCGGAGTGATGTCGCAGTCTGTTTGGGGGCTTAATAACACCGAGCTATTGTTGTTTTTTGACACATCAGCCAAAATTAAAACAATAAATCAAAAATGTGTCCGCTGTGAAATTTATATCACTATACACTGTATTTGTGTCAAATGATCCAGTGATCAGAAGTGTTGGCAGCTAAAACTGTCAATGGCTGCTAGATTAAGTCCTAATGCTGACATCAGCTTGGCAGCAATCCCTTCATCTCTTTTCACACACACACCTCAATCCTCCTCCTCTCTCACAGACACTTTTCATCCACAAACTCTTCCGTAGACCCGCCGCTGTCTCCTTCACAAGACCTTCAGGAGACCCTGCTGGTGGATACCGGCGGCGGGATGTAACACGGGAGAGGATGCAGCCATTTGCAGGAGGAAGCCAGATATATGGCTGAGGGAACAGATTGTGACAAGCCTCTTTGCAGATGGCAGACAGGTCTGACAATCTTACATTGCGCTCCTTTCTCCTGAACGGCCTTGGCTAACTGTAGCACAAGAGAAAGGGACGAAAACAGAAAAGATGTGTGCGGCGCAGAGAGAAAAATTACAGCAGGAATTACAATGACAACATCCAGACAGGAAAATGTAGCATCTCCAACATTTGCAGAAGTGTATGAGCTATAAAGCAGCACATATGTATGCCAAAGAAGTGAATATAGGACACGGAGATGTAGAGCATTTTTAAGTTCACTTTATTCTAAAAGGTATCTCTTCGCAGCACGGAGGAATAAAGGATGCACACACTACAACCAAAGCTCCCTCTTGCCTAATTGAGGTGATTGATGCTGCGCGCTAACTTGTAGCATCCAAAGTTTCATTAAAACAAAATGCCGGAATCAAGATAACGGCACAAGGGGCCTAAATAAAAGTGGCAGCCTTGAAATTGGAGCAGATATAAGTCCCAGTTCTCACTTCATTCCTAATAGACAACTTGAGACAAACTATATATATTCGAGGCTTTTCTCACTGTCTGTTTTTAAATAGTTTAGTATCATCAGGGACAGACTAAATGTCACAGTTGTGACTATGGCCGCATGGTTTTGAGCAGACGGGGTCCAGCACGGCTATCGAAATGAAGCACAGGAGATTGTTGGTGCCAACAAATGAAAGCTCTCTCATATCACACACCTGTCACACCTTCAGCCTACAAGCACAACACTACCAGGTATACCAGTGGTTATAACCGATATACCAATGGTTCCCAACCTAGACGTTTGGATTCACAACGTAAATCTGATGAGGTCCCAACATTTCTGGAGATTTCTAGTCCAGCTGTGGTCTTATGGCATGTGTGCCATATGCTACAAGTGATGTCGATTATCATACTTTGTTAGCGGAGAATGCAGTCCAACATACAACAATATATGACTTTCAGTGCAAATAATGTGAAAGAACATAGATATAGGTATTTTAGTGACTATTAAGCAGAAATAATGAAGGTAAACTATGAATTGTGTCAGCATAACTGCTAAAAATGTATTTATATGTACAAAAATTGATATTTATGAACACCAAAATGTAGTTTTAATGTTTTATAATGTGCATAAAATCACCCCTCGTGTCTAAACCTAACCAACCAGCCAATCGGAGGTTAAGTAGGGCGGGCCTTTGCAAAATACAGGTGGGAAAACAAATCTCACATTAGCCTGTAGTTTGGTATGTTCAGATAAAATTGATTATTTTTTGGGAACAGTCTCCAACCAGCCCCCAAACCATATGTGGAAGTTCAACTTCCTCCATATTAATAATTTCGTTCTGCTTGCATCAAAGCCCTTCTCTAATCTATTAAACTTTATTGACAACTGACAATTTAAATGAAGGGGAGATTAGATGGGAACTGCGCTCTTAGACATCCACTGTGATCTACAACAAGAAGTGGCGAGTTGGCTGTTGTCAGAACTTCTTGCATTATGAATATCGTTTGGCTGCAATGACGGGATGTCATAAAACACTTTGCAGCAGGGCTGTCACATTTTAAATCGAAACTCGGACATAAAGTTCAATTAAGTATTTGATGGTGACCGATCGATGATCTACGCTGAGAAATAAAAATGGAGGTGTCAAGCAAACAGAGACGAGGCTATTTGTTGACTCTGTAAAAAGCTGCTTTAGTTAGTGCAGTTAGTGTATGACACTGCAGAGGAAGATATAACTACACCAACCACCAACGGATGGATCACAGTCCCTACGTGACAGTCACAGCCCACTGTATTTCACACTGACTCACATTACCTCCAAAACAGAATTTGTTCCAACTTTTGATTGACAGCCATAATTCAGAGAGCTGTGCTTCCACATCCACGCGACATCAACCAAACACATTTACAGATTTGTTCACATTTGCACGTTTGCCGGTGCCAATGATGGCAGCTGCAGACAAATTATTACTTTCTCACACGACATGAACTCGACACACAGATAATTTGGATACACATTTTTAGGCTCCATCTGCTTCTGATAAAAATAAAATAAGCTTAATTAAAAAAATAATAATAAATTCTGGATCTTGCACCATGGAAGGCAGTACTCTGTAAAGCAGGAGAAAGAAAAGGCAGATAAACTATGGCTTGATTAGGTTTAGGGAAAGTGTTTCCTTCAGGCCTGTGATGGGATGGGACACAAACTCAAGTCTCCTGCATGAAGCATGCAAATCTAACCTCCCTTTCTGCCTCATTACATATGCAGCACAGCAAACATTAATCCCTGCACTGGCGCTGTATGTGGGTACAGGACATGAAGTGCAAATTTGGACCAATGTAGACAAAATTCCTACGAAAACAGGACTGGCCCACAGTGCCACATGTCTGTGAGAGAAAGAGCTGTTGATACAGTACTCAATGTCCGTCTGTTCCTCAAACCACGTTTATTTATACTGGCTCAAATCAAGCACAGGCAAAGTTCAGGCTGAGCTGTGGTGTGTGTGCATGTCAGATGTGTATTAAATGTTGTATTATTATTATTTTATTATTTTATAACATGCAACCAAGAGCTAAACATTTACAAAGGCACAAAGTCCATCAGAAGCACCAGAATGAACCGACGTTTTCATGCATAGCCAATTGTACTACTTGTCTGGACAGTTGGCATGTGATGTGAGTGGACTTTACACCTTATTGTGATGAAAGTCAGGAGAGACAAGTATGCACGGCACCTTGTTATATTAAGTTAACAGCAAAGACACTCACATGCCGAGACCTTGTTCAGACTGGCAGACCAAATCTGTTTTTGGCATATCCAGAATGCTTTTAGAAAGATTAGACAATTAAAAAATAAATATTTTTGTGAACTGGATCCAAACCACGTGGTTTGAAAAACCTGATTCCTACAGATTTCTATAGATGCATCTATACTGATACTGTTACCACAGCAATCCATGCAGAGAGTTTCCAATCTGAGCACATTATAATAATCTCCGGACGATTCGTCTTGATTTGAGAGACAAAGCCGATTCGCCTTCAGCCTGAACAAAGCCCAGTGTCCATTCATTCCTGCAGTCGAGCCGTTTAAGCATGTGTCCTTGAGGAGTCGTGAAGTTTCAGTAAAGCAGCAGCAGCAGCAGGTGACTTTGCTGATTAGCCCCTTGAATGTGTTCTAATCAGTAACAGCGATTTAAATAAAATACCTGAATCTCCCTGCATCAATACACAGCCTTCAAATCTCTGCCGATGTTTACAGATAGAAAATGTTCACCGATGTTTTTTGATTCAACCTTTGGCCAAAAATAGATTATTTCAGAAAGAACAGCATGAACACTGTGTAGTGTGTTCACAATGCGGCCGACAATATACCAGTACAGTGCAGTCACACACAGACATGAGCTGCATGAGTAGTCTCAAACAAAGAGAGTTGGTTCCATCACTGCCTAAGTAATTATTTACAGAATGCAAACAGGCTGTATCAAAAAGATAAATTCCCCCGTGTGGGACGTATAAAAGACTGAATTTATTGGTAACCCATTTTTGTAGGATATCATTTTAACTAAAAAAGCACAACCTGAGGAGAGGATTCGAGTTGTTCTGCGTAACCACGTGTGCGTCTTCCACCGAGGCCTCCTGACACATCGTACAGCCCGCTACAAGCAGCCGGAAATATCTTAACTGACTGCCATGAAATGCTGTACACACAGGCAGCATCCAGAGATCATGAATGAGTAACCTCATGGTTGACCTATTTATGTTCATCTCAGGATGAAGTGTTAAAACTTTGGTGACTTCCTGACTTTTCATTTAGCGCCAAAATCAGGTCCGATGCTTAATTTATTAACCAATTTGCTAATAAACCAAAAAAACAGCAAGCTTTGCAATTATTAATTCCTTGATATTTTTCCCACACACAATCACAGGAAATGAAGTGTTTCTAGGTGTCACACACAGGATTGTGGTTCAATGACGCACGGGCAGTCTAGAAGGGTTTTATGTTTTGTATATCCCATTCCATTGTGTGGAGCGCCAAGAGGAAGTCTGCTGGGTCAGTCGGAGTCTCAGATGTACTCGCTGTCAGCTGGTTTGGCTGGACTTTGGTACACATGCTCTGTGGGCCCAAAAACATTGTAAGGAAGTGCAAGGAAGCAACTGGAAACCTTTTTACCGTACGCACTCAGTAGTGCAATTTTCCCAGGAACGGATGGGGCGATGTCCTGTATCATATTTTACTGATTTACTCATTGATATTTAGTCTTAATTACTTAGCATGGCCATCCAACCTTGGATGTCTGTGCTGGGAATGAATGAATCTTGGATTTTGAGGTCGGGGGATGTCTGTGCTGGGAATGAATGAATCTTGGATTTTGAGGTCGGGGTTTTGGAAATCTGGTTTCATCGTGCATTCCAGTAGAAATTTAGGAGCTCCAACTTCCTTCTTTTACTCATGTGAACCAAGAACTAGAACTTTGTGTATCAGATGAATTTAATAGGGAGTCTGATCTTACCCTACCTGGAAGCTAAGAACAATGGTAATAATCCAATAACAGCAAAGGTGTGCCTTGGCAGGCCTTGAACAATACTGATAACAATAATACTGAACCACTGGTACTCGGATCTGTCATTAAATGTACTAGCTGCAGCCCTGTTTGCCTTTTTATGACACATTTGGGAAAATTGCAGACAAGCAATATTTGCAACAGAAAGCAGCACAGTTTATTGGAAATGTGACACAAAACGCTATGTAGCAGCTTTTAAGGAACAAACCGCGGCAGTTAGACTCACTTCATCTTCTAGAGTTTGTTCTTAAAAGTAAGAATGACAGAGCAATAACACGGCCAATAAAAATACCAATCAATAAGCTAACATCCTGAAATTATGAAGACATAGCTCTTTCCTCTGAACAGTCTGTTACCACACAAAGACATTCAAAGGTCAAAGTTGGTTAAACTTTAAGGCAAAATTATTTTGCATCATTCTAAAGTCACAAAAACATAAAGATGTTTTATTTCCAGATGATAATACACTAATCCAAACACATGCATATTATATTTCTGCCATATTCTGTAAACGGACACCCCTGAATCTGACACTTTGAGTCATTTCAGTGGTAATATTCCTGCAGGTAATAATAATTAAACATTATATCAAATAGTGGATAGAAGACGGATTCATTTCCTTTTGAAGATTTCCTGTAAATTGGGTTAATATTTGCCCTACATTGGATGGAAACTCGGCTTCAGACAAGACTTATTAACTGGAACACCACCACCACCATAATTATTATTAGTATTCTTTATTAACACCTGTGTTTGACAAATCAAAATGTCTGATGTAAGAGTCTTAACCATAATAAGGAGACATTTTTAGGAGATAATCAAACTTCATCAGACTCAGGCTCGGGCAGATGAAGGTCACGCACAAACTAAACTTTAAAAAATGGTCTGGGGATTGCAGAATAATGAATGTAGAGTCTGACTAAACCAGTGGACCATTGTATACTGAATAAATAAAAACATGTGGCCAAACTGTTGATTAGTCAACCCCATGGGACCTGTTGGGGAAAGAAGAAGTGGTCCTTGTGCATTCAAAATGCTTAAATACATGGACAAACACGGATTACACCACAAAGAGTTGAATGCAAAACCGGCTGAAAATGGGTCAACAAATGTGAAAAAGCCAATAAACAAATCACTTCTCGGTATTGTTGCTATTATGAAAGGCTCTGTTTGCTTTCCACAAACTCAGTTAATATTTAGTCTACCCTATTCTGATTATGAATTGCATACTTTTCATTATTGCGGTGCATTGCTAGTGTTTTTGCCATTTTCTGAAATTCCACATGGATGTTTTCCCTCGACACGGACCTAATAAATAAAAGTCAACATTTGCATTGTTCCCGGCACCGGCACACACAGTCAAATGTACATATAAAAAACGCATTATGACGAATGGTGCTTGTACTGAAAATATTGCCTGGAGCCAAACTCTGGTTGTCCTTGTGTTGCTCAGGCCGCTGTGCTGTTGACTCCTAAAACTTCAGACTTGTAGACCTCAGTTTGTCCCTTGATAAGCACATTGGTCCCAGGCAAACCCAGCTACACAACGTAAGCGTGCTCTAAAACAATTAACCATAAACAGCATGTTGTAAAGTTATGAAAGATAACTTTACAACATGCTGTTGGTCACGCAGATGGCCGATAACTCTAAAAGGTACGGAGCCAATGCAATTTCATTGTCACGTAGGACACGGGGATCAGTTTACACGAGCTGATGTGAAAACACGTAGAGTAACAAGACACTGATACAGAGACCTGGTGATCACACTGACACTGACAGACCAAAGAGTGGTGGTGGCTTATGTTTTAAAACACAGATAATTGGAACTTGCAATGGTCACTATAAAACATATTCTGCCTCAATGACACGAATGGCAAACAAGCTTAAATCAACATCTGAATTTTAACAATATTTTCCAATATTTCAGGCACCTGCGACAGCCAATACAACCATTGTAAAAGTAAAATAAGTAAAATGTTTATTGATTCCATCAAATCACTACAATAGAATATCTGTCAGTGGTCAAATCAATAAAAACAAAAACCACGACAATTCATATGATGGAACATGGAAAAAAGACATTAGCATGGATATTATGTCCTCTCACAGACTTTGGAGACAGGCGGTGAGGGTACCTGAGGGGATAGTGAATGTGGGCTTCGTGGACATGTAGAGCTGTGTATCATCGGCATAACTGTGAAAATTAATACCATAGTGCCAGAAGATGTTGCCAAGAGTATGGAGGTAGATAATGAACAAGAGGATCCCTAACGCTGAACCTACAGCCCTTCAGGGCTTCAGTGAGTTTGGTTGGTGTAGGTTGGTCTGCGTTGTGTTAACAGAGACCAGCTGTTCGTGAAGTGTGTTGCTTTTGGAATTAAAAGGAAGCGATTGAGAGGTTGCTGCACTTGGTGGTTTCAAGTGGTCTCAGCACTGGAGAGTTCTGGTATTTCCTTCCCCGTGTTGATGACCCTGTGTTGTATAATAGGAGCTTTTAGCTTTTGGTGGAGAATATGATCGTGACACATTTGTTATTGAACAGCCAAGTCCAGTCTTGATGCAAAGCCTCTGTAGGCGCTGACCTAAAACCTCGAGTTGGCGTAGTTCAGCTGTGTACCATGGAGGCGTATAGGCAAATGAGACAGAGGGGCAAAGGTATCAAGCACAGAGGATAGACTGTTCCAGAGGTAATGAGGTGGGAGCACCACTGAGACCTTCATTGTTTAACATGTATGTTGCTGTAATAAGATATGATACGATGCACCCTCGATTTACTCACTGGTAGGTTGGTGTTGAATAACACAGCTTCACAGTCAGAGAGGTGATGTTATATAGTGTAACGCCAGAACAACAGACTAAGTCAAGAATACGCGCCTCGGTGTGGGATATAAAATTTACATATTGTGTTAGGCTGAAGCATTAAAATCCTGAAAAAAATACAGCCAGTGTTTTTAAAATGAACTTTTAAACACTGCACTAAGGGCGGTTAAAACAGTCGAGGGTTCAGTGATAAAAATATTTGATGGCTTTGCTGGTCTGTACGGAACAGCAGTAATGATGTGGGTGTAGTTTAAAGCAGGACTGATCAGGTATAGGGGGAGAGGTTGTACTGCAGTGAATGTACATTTTAATGGGAGCTAATTTGTTTTGTAAATTCCAGGAAGCCAATTCTAAGGATTGTATATAGGTTACAAGATAATAACGAGCCAAACAAGGACATAAGTTGTCATAAAATGGAAATACAAAAGTACCTCCAATGTTTAACTTCAGCATGACTTTGTTCTGTTTTTCTGTACTGTAAAATCCCTCCTCTCTCCCTCTCTCTCTCTCTCTTTACTCCGTGGCAGCTCATATCAAATTCAGAACCCTGGCGCTAATGGAAGTGTAACCTTGTATTGTACATGTTTTCAGTCAAGCCCTCTTCTCTCTGTTATAACTGGCAGCTCTCCCCTTCCCCATGGTGGCCTGGACTTCACTCAGCTCCGGCTTCAGACCTATTCTACCTGCCTCCCCCCCGATGGCCGAGCGACCTTCCTATTTCAGGCAGGACTGCAAAGTCACAGCCTGTTTTCAATGATATGTACATAAGCTGCATGTAGGGGGGGGGACTGTAATACCGTCTAACTGTGCAGCTGTACATTGGATCTTCCTGTAGTCTTGTTTATGTTACATTAAATGTATATATTATATTCATCGCCGGCGATCAGAAACCAGCTGTGTTGGTAATTATCTGTCGACTACGCTGTGTGCCGTTTAATAACATCACCTCGCACCATTTCTGGGTAATGTGGATTTTCTTAGCAGCTTCCTCTTCGTGCTATCCTGCAATGCAAATTTCCTGATATGACGAATGCACACTTTGATGGAATACTGCCCCTTTTGTCTTGTACGGTTTTATGGAGTTAAGCTTGATTTATGGTTTGTGGACACATGAGACACATGGTAATACAGAGAGACGTCGGACTACCGTCATCATTACAGAACTGGACTCACATCCAGTATTTGTCCACTGCCGTGCAGCCACCGGGTTTCTTACATTCGCTTTGAGAGCAGTGGTGGATGCGTCTTTGTCCGATGTGTGTCACTGCAATTTTGTCGACACTCGGTTATCTCTATCAGAAAGTTCTTTCCACGTATTGTCTCCATCGCAACCCTAGCCCCAACTTGTAACTCCACGGCGGTTATGTGCATAGGCTATGAATCTCCGCTGTGTTCTGGTGTGTAGGATTTAGTGCCATCTAGCAGTGAGGTTGCATATTGCAACCAGATGAATGCCCCTCGCCTCACCCTCCCCTCCGAAACGTAAAGGAGAGAGGATGGTGGCTGGACTGTAGGAACATTGTGGTTAAATATGGCAGACTTCGTAAGAGACGGCCTCTATAGATGTGAAGGGCTCATTTTAAGGTATGGTTATGGATATTATATTCTATTTCTCCCAATAGAGCCTCCTAAATGTTGCACACTGGACCTTAAACACAGCGATGGAATCCACCTTTACATGCAGTCGAGCTAACGGGCTCGAAGTTTCTTACTGCTGATGGTTTGATTCTGTAGATTTGAAGATGACTTGTATATCAAAAAACAAGGTACTATTGTCTGGCTGCAGCTTCTCTAAGGATTAGGAGGGGTTTTTTTAAACTTATTGAACTGTGTCTTGTTATCCCGCCCTTGTCTTAGTGTCAGCGTTGATTGCCTGGCCCTCTTCCTGTAAGGCAACTTTCCTTTGTTGTGTTACCTTACATGCACAAACGTAACACTAAGCAAACTTTAAAAAGTCTAAAACTGTAGTTGAATCCATAAAAAAACAAAACCGTAATCATTAAATTCATTCTTTGAACCAATGCCCACCATTGCATGAAGACCAGGAGTTCTGGTTGAAAGCTCAGAAAGTGGACTTTGTGGATTTGTGTAATACAGTGGGGAACAGAGCAGAGCCAGCCCTGAGGCCTACATATTCTCTTCCCAAAGGTCAAAGAATTTAATCATTTTCTCTTATAAAACAAACCCTGAAGAGAAAAAAAATGTTCCATTCACTACACAGCACTGCTTCTAATAATATTAAATTGGCTGCGATATAAGCCCTAGATACATTGTGATCTCAAGAAATGACTAAAAGTCCTGTTATCTTGATATAGTGGAGAGAGCTGCAGTACTTAAAGACACAAGCACTTGTTTCAAGGAATTCTTTAAATGGGTCAAAAAGCATTGACTGAGCTCACTCCCCTGGATCTTAATTGTTTTAAGTAAAAGAATTACGACGCGATGTAAATACAAATCCTGATCTCCTTTCCAGGCAGACAGCCTTGTTTTCTAAGCTTTGCATGTGCAGAAATAAAAGACATGTAGCGTCTGGGTGAACAGAACTCAACACTTCACTGGCTGGAGAGTTTTGAGAGATTTTGATGTGCAGCAGAACAGCCTGTTCAACCTCTGAAGACTCTTTATTCAGTACATCCTTCACTGGCTAGCCATCCACTGTAACGTTTTATGAAGTGCAACTGCAGCAGCTGCTGTTACACCAAAGGCACAACTTTCAGAAGTGATGCAGGAATTCAGGGTCGGCTGGTTCCTGGTCTCGGCGATATTACCCTCTGGAGGGAGGGAGGGAGAGGAGGGCATCAATCGTTCTTGTTTGGAGGAACAAAAGCCCGTGTCCACACCTGGAGAGGTTTTTTGTTTTTATTTTTTAATTTATATTTCCTCTCTTTTTCGTCCAAAACCTTCTTCTTCTTTTCAGAACTCTGTGATCGAAAAAGAAAATATCTTCAACAAAATGAGAAAATCAGAACATTCCCTCTGAAGGAAGTGGGGTTAGACTCAGATCAGATCAGCAGACGGTGGAATGATTGCTGGACAGGCATCAAGAGGAGAATTAATGTGATTTTAATCTCTAAATTATCTACCAACAAGATGCTTCACTCGGTTAATTTTCTCAAATTAACTTAATTGACCCAAAGATGTAGAGAGATTAAGTCGGGGTCACGCTCGCTTCCAGTCTTCTAGTTTGTTTTCAGTCGTACCAGTTCCCGGTGTTCGGTTTTTGGCTTCCTCCCTTTGACCGCTCGATGACCACATTCCTGTGGCGCTCCCTGCAATTACAAATCATGATTAATTCATTTAGTTTAGTTGCCGGTTGGTGTAGTGCATCCCGAGGCCTGATGAATATGATGCAGTCTGTCTCTGCCAGCCTCCCTCTTTCTCATTTACCATGCACAGCAACCTTCCGCTCACAAGGTCAACTTTTGTATGTGATGGTCAACAGTAACTGGTTCAGCGTCCTACTCTGGGGGGGAAGTCAATGAAGTCAACTGTTTGCAAACGGGAGCACCATCAGTCTTAGTTTACTCCAATTATCCACTCTGCCTTCTTCCTATAAATACACTGGATCAGTCATCGCATCGCTGGGAAAGCTGAAAGGGGGAAAAAAGCAAAGAAATGAAGTGGGGGGTCTGCAGGAAGTGACAAAGCAAGCTGGGAAAAAGCATGTGGGAGGGGAGAGATAAGTGAAGGTGTGAAATCTGGAGGAAGACATGGCAAGGGGAGGAGAAGGGATGAAAGAGACGGGAAGGGATGACGAAAACGCCGAATACTTTTGAGAATCAAATTTCTCCTAAGCTGCATCGGATCTGCGGGAAAAAATAGATTATTCTCTGATCATTTTCTCTCAAAAACAATCGAGGCGTCTCGTGATTAATAGCTCAGTACCCCTGGGAGAAAGATTTAAAACCTCCAAGCTGCTTTTTGAACTCTACGTGCTGACAGAACCTCCATGACGGGGGGCAAAACGTTGTTTTGTGATGACAGGCTCCTGCACCGTGGAGCTTTTTCAGAGATTATTCCAATAAATAGCCTTCACACACACACACACATATTTGGAGTGCCCTTAACTCAAAAGAAACAAAACGAGCCTGACGGCGCTGCGTGTGTGTGTATTTATTTTATTGTCCTCCTTTTGAATTCGGTCATTATTCTGCACGGAGCTGAGAGGGTAGCCGAGTGTGGCAGGTGAGAGCATCTCGACGAGACAGCTGTCAAAGCCACTCCGGATGCAAGAGCAGTGCAGGAGAGGAGAGCAGCATCAGCAGCCAGGGCCTCGCTGGAGGGGGGGGCAGGTACAGTCAGCTTACAGCAAACACACAAACATACACAAGCTGATGGCTAACACACACACCTGCATGGGTGGTTTCATTGCCATGGCAACCGGTGATTGATCCCCTGAGTTATGTAGCGAGAGAGATGGATAGAAAGAGAGAGAGAGAGAGAGAGGGAGAGAGAGAGAGAGAGGGAATATTAATGACAGAGAAGAAGCGGCGGCGGAGGATGGAAAGTGACGGCGTAGTGGGTGAGAAAGCAGCTAATACACACACAGAGCTCACACTAATACGCCGAGGGAAGGATCAAAGAGGAAACAGCATGTAGAATGATTTGGGTTTGAGCATGTCTGCGAGGCGACACCGTCACACTGCAGACTTTCATGCCCGATTTGATTGTGTGGTTGACTCTGTGGTTTGTGCAGTTCTCTATGAACCCACATGGCCATGTGCAACTTCAAAATAATCCAGCGTCGGGTGGTAAGAGCTGGTCATGCAGGGTTTGCAGGTTCCATTCCCGGCTCCACCAGTCCAGTCGAAGCATCTTTGTGCAAGATACCAAACCACAAAATTGCTCCTTCAGCATGAGTGTGAACACTTTGCATCAGTGTGTGAATGGGTGAATGTGACAAGTGCAGCAGAAGTGCTTTGAGTGGTCGGTCGACCAGAAAGGCGCTACGTAAATACGAGTCCATTTATCGTGTTTTTCTGTTTAAGAGGCATCATGAAGATCCTCTGGTTGCTCTGGAGGATATTCATCAAGTCAGAAATCTTAACCCGGTGATCTCTACAGTTCGGATCTCCATGTCTCCCCTCAGGTAGTTTTACAGTCACTAGAAGCACAGTTATGCCCCTTGGAGAGAGTTACTGTGTGTAGCTGCAGCTCGTCTTAACAGAGGCTCCTCGGTGGGGAGTGGCAGTATGTATTCATAGCCACGATGTCAAAATGTTGTCATGTGTTGTTGTGTTTACTGTCACAGAAGAAGAAGAGAGAGGAAAGCCTTGTTCACATGTATACAGATACTTCTGAAAAGCAATACTTTGGCCTCTCGTCCACACACAAACTTTTCTCTTAAAACTGTTTCTGTGTGTCCATGTGGACGTCCACCTGGGTTTGCACTTGGACCCAGCACGTGGTGGTTTGGAGTCTGTTTTGCATTCTAGTGTGAACAGAGATATTTTGTCTCTTTTATGTCTCTGCTCTTTTTGTGTATGTCATGGTCCTTTGTGAATGCTTGCTAACACTGGTTATCTCCACTATTCATACTTGGTAACGACAGAGCCTCTCACACTTTCAAAGTAAGAAACCTCCAAGCAGCACCTTATACAATTTGTAGGGATTAAAGAATTCAAGTTTTAAAACGACTGTTTTTAGTCCTATGCTAACAGACTATGCAAGAAAGTCTACAGTGACAAATAATTTTAGTTTAAAGGCTGTAAAGAGGAAATATTAAGGTGAATTATGTGAGTTGAAGGATCCAACATTGTTCAGATTCGACCCACACTAAAGATGAAAAGTCAAGAAGTCTTGCCCTCTTTTTTATTACCTGAGTCTTGCAAGTCATTTAACTTTTATGGAAGTTCAATAGTAAAATGCTGGACTCTCTTTAAGATGCATAAAACTGCATCAGAGCAACATAAAAAAAAATACTGTGCCCCTTTATTCACAGCTGAATCCAGGCTCCCCTTTTCCAGAACAACTCCATTTTTCAAAGAAAATAATTTGCAGTTAAAGGAAACCGAGGTGGCACAAAATCAAAGGTGTACCCCTCCGGCCACAGACAGTTATCACAGTAATGAAGGTTATTGCACTAACATGAGGCTGCGGCCGGTTGGGTGAGAATCATTTACTATTTTTGTTATTACTTTATCAAGGTATAGTATATTGTAATATTGATTATTATGCCAGAAACCATAATTGGATCATGTAGTGTCACAGACACATTTTTAAAGTTCTCTTTTCTTTCTTGTTTCCACATCTCGGAGCATAATTTGTGGTTTTGAGGTTGGACAGTAATGAGGAGACTTTTTCAGTTTTGTCTTTCCACTTTTAGTGGGTTAACACTCATGAGGACTCCACATACATGAGTTACCGGAGCTGAGACCGATTTATTAATCTTACCTGCAGCTATAAAACCAACATGCAGTTTATATAAATCAGAGAAATATCTAAAGTAGCAGCTAATGTGTCCAATTTCCATCCACTCATCCATTACATCTACAGTATTTATCCTGTGCAGGGTCACGGGAGCTGTATCCTGTGCTGGGCAGATCACCAGAGCTAATATGATTACCTATAACCTGCACGACTTTTGCCATTTTCTGCTGTATTAAACAGAGACAGCTGAAAGAAATGTGCAGGAAATGCAGTGGGGAGAGCGAGGAGACGACAAGCAGCCGCTGAGCCACCGTGGTAAGGACTCGGGCTTGATACATGAGGCGCATGCTCTACCAGGTGGGCTACCGGAGCGCCCCACCTGCACGTCTTTAACTCACCCACAGGGAGCCACAGTGCTGCCCATGTTTCATTGTTTAAATCATGTGAACAACTAGTTGGAATTGATTATTTCTCTGAAGGAAAAAGAAAACAGCAGCAGTGCTGGTGTTGTTCCTACACCCACAGACGTTCCCCCACAGGGTAAAAGTCATTTTAAAAGGAAGAAAGATAATTTAATCATTTTTAATGATTGATTATTTTCCTGCTCTTAGGCTTATTTTTTTAAATGACTGATTGTTTCATGCAGTTCAATCAGGAGATTAAGTCTAGAGATGTTTGTGATCGAGGCGCGGCAACCCCGGAGAAGCTTCAAGCTAAGGTGGAGATGTATGCAGAGCAGTAGCAGCATGAATGTAGCTGAAGGCAGAGAGCTATTCAAACAGACAGCAGGAGGATGATAGGCTGACGACGCAGGTGTGTCGCTGTGCTATTGGATAGCTGATGAGAGAGCAGCATGCATGAGAGGACAAAAAGTGACTGAGTACAGACTTAGCATGCGAGCATGCAGAACTTTCCCTGAACTAACCTCCAGAGTCTTCTATGCAAATAATAAAATAAAAAAAACGTTCAGATGTGGTGCGGGTACAGTCAACGCAGTGGCGGGAGAGGACATTAAGAAACAGAGCCTGCAAGATAAGAGAAGTATCAGCCGTGAAGACGAAAGCGATAAGTGGGATCATCATTCCTGGAGAATCTTCTCAGAGATGCATCAGGGGAACCGGCTTATTACCATAGAGCACTTGTAACGAATGCAAAAATCTTTTCATGGGAGAGTCTTATTTAAAAAAAGATCTGCCAATCATTGGTCTATATAGGAACAGACAGCGCAGACCATTCCCTCTGATCAAACACTTGTAATCCTGTTGTAGGAAATCAGCCTGCATCAACACCACGTGTGTAAAAATAACTCCTGTGGCATCATGAAAGTCGCTGTCAGTCACGCCTGCATAATATGCAGTACCTGATTTCATACATATGGAACACATTAATTATTAATGTGTTTCTTCCTCTGTAAGCAGTTATGAATGGATGGTTTCTTTCTTTGAGGACACTGAGGCTCAGCATGCTGAGACCTCCAGGCCAACCAGCGCTGTAACCCCACAGCACCAACCTGGATACCCGCTATCCCGCAACTCGTTTATTTCTCTTTTTTTTTTCTGCTGATGCGCTTTCCCCCCGTGAAGAAGAAGATTATTGCGCTCCTGATAAAGTGTTTAAGTTGCCGCAAGGTCAACGTAATTCCTGCTCCAGATAAAGCAACACATGGAGACCTGGCGCTCAGCTTGGGGGGCTCTGAAGCCAGCTGATAAAACTGCACCGGAGAAAGGATTCTTAAAAAAGATAAGGGAGGGAGAAAAAGAAGAGAAGAGAAGAAGAGAAGAGAGAGTTGGGGGAAGATGGATCGCCACGCTTCCACAGCCAACAGAACGTCATTTGTGATTGCTGCAGGCCACCCACACAGGAGCAGCAGCAGCGACAGGCCGTTTACTTATCTACCTTGGCCCACTGAGCTTCAGGGGTCGAGGATTATTACAGATAAATGCTACATTTTCCTCCTGATGTTTGGCGCTGCCGTGCGCTACATAACCGTATCAGTAATTGTTCTGTTTGTCCACACGGATCACGTGTTGAATGAGAAATAAAAAACCTCATTTTAAACCAAAGCAAATGAGCAGAATGGATAAGTACCAAAAAGTGTCAAAAGTGTCAGCTGTGTCTCCTGTAAAGAGTTTCACCATGCAGTTGGTTGGATTCTGAAACAGTAAGTGTCAGGCTCTGTCACTGCATCTACTGAGTGATATGACAAAGCAACTCTGCCCTCTACAGTCTGAAACCAAAATTACACACACAGCACACCTGGTTTGGCTTTGACTCAGATTTGAGAGAGAACGGGCAGAAAAAGTAGTTCCCCGCTGACGTGAAATTAAAGCCAGTGCATTTTTTTTTTTAAATGTAGAATTAAAGTCTGTGATATTTCAAAAGAATAAATTAAACTGTCAAACATTTATTCAAGACATTTGCATTTTCATAATGCACTCATACCTTGTTCTGTGCGTTGACGTTAAAATATCAATCAAGCGCTTGAAAAGAAAGAAAAAGTTAATGGCTTGAGTCACCTCGAAACTGTTACGTGTTTCAGACGCTGAAATAACAACAATGGAGAGATTTTTAATACCACGCCAGCACGTTCTTGATTTAAATGTCAATCAAATAGAAATGCAACAAAGATGGAGTTTAAAAGCACGTCGGGAACCTTTGAGCATTTCATTCAATTTAATATGCAGCTCGTGTGAATGTGTCATTTAAAAAAGAACCACGGTGTAACATTTATGTAACGTCTATTTTCAAAACATTCATAAATACGTTTTGATTTTCCTGATTTAAGCAACATGTGTACATGATGTGTAATCAGGTCAATGGGGTCATTAACTCTGTGATATACAGAGTTTCCTGATGGACAGTGAAGTAAACTGTTGTGAACTACAGTTGCTGTTAGAAAACTCTAGCTCAATTTGTTAGCTGGGCTTCCCGAAATGTGAGCTCAGAGCACCACAGTTGTTTTGGACAACTGGGAAGAAGAGGAGGTTTTCAGGCCTTGGGGTTACGGGGGAATGCTGACACGCAGTGATGCCGGTGTCTTGCCAGAACTGGCACTGGAAGGAGCTGGGTGAACGGGCAATGTAACCAGGCACGGAGGCCTCCATGACATAGTGACAGAGGGAAAAAAACCAAAGGGGATGCTTGCAGACGAAGCTAAGAAGAGAAAAGTGACTAAACAAGAAGCAGAAGACAAAATCTGGGACTGACTTTGGGAACTTTATGAAATAAACGATAGATGCTTCTTGCTGTCGGACTAGTACGTATTAGCTGGCTGCTATGTCTTGTGCTGTTGACTTTGCCTGATATTTGGCTTTTAGCAAAGTTGACGACTTGCTTGTTTTTGATCATAAGTTTCAATTTCTACACATTGTTACTGGTTTGTTACCTTAGATTGACAGATCGACAGATGCAGCAGACCTCTCGTTGCACAGCCATGTTTCTTGCATGTCTTCTTTCTACAAGCTTGGAAGGTTAGGTATTCATTCGGTTGCAATCTGCAACCTCGTTGCTCGACGCCACTAAATCCTGCACACTGGTCCTTTAATCAGTTTGGAGAAAATAACACCGTATGGCAAGATGTTGTTGACCTTATTTGTAGGGGACAACTGCACTTCACATTGCGGAGCGATACAGATCGGTGGAAGTAGGGTTCAGTAAGTGTTTCAGCGTCGTCCGGGGGGCCGTTTTATTTGCCATCTTGTATCAAGAGCTCCAGGATTACTGTGCTCAAGGAGCTGTGAAATCTCTTCCGACACCTCAGGCTACTGAAACAACTGGTGTCCGCTTCTCCTATCACAGAAACACACACTGGTCAGCGTTCATTCTGAATAACAAGGAGACAAACCTACCGCCAACCTCAAACACACACACAACCTCTTACTGTTTCTCACACACACACACACAGTTAAAAGAATCGGGACCTGTCCTTTTTAGACTTCCAAACACTAACCTGACATGCCACCAATCCAATTTGTGTCAACAGCCCCTCCGCCCGTCCCCTCGACAGCAACAACAAAAACAGCAATTCGTGTTGACAGCAGTCAGGAGAATACTTACTTGACACATTGTCGTAACCTTCCCTAAAACAAATGTCACCGTCAATAGCACGGCCCGTCTCAGCTGACACAAGCCATGTCCAATCTTTCAACGGAGACATTTAAAAACTGAAGATGACACATGAGCAGGGCGAGGAGCGCCAAATTCATTTAAACCCTCCAAATGGAACTGTGGACACATGTTTCTGATTTTCTTCTATGTAATCCTTTATCTATATGACAACTTTCTGTAGAATAAGAAAACCTGTTTTTCCTTATGCCGTTATCTCAGACTGGTTGCCCACGTTATTTTCTAAGGCCTGTGCTGACATTTTGATTTGCAAATGCACAAAAAATATACGTATATCAGCTTATGTTTCAGGGGCTTCCTGATAATGTATTGGAAAGGCAAACAGCCCGTGCCCAGCGCCAGAATATTTCACATAAATAAAGAAAAGCGCTGCCACAAACCTCTAAAGACACACAGCACCACAACAATTCACAAATGATATACTATTCACAAGGATATACTGGGACTGTGCAAGTGTTTAGACTAAAATACTTGTTTTTGAGGTTACTAATTGCTATTTGTTACTAATCAGACAAACGCCTTCTTCCGTGAAGCCTTGATGTGATTTGGGAGTGATAACATTATGATTCTAATTAACTGGAGACGACAGTCAGAGGGGATTACCTGAGGAGACTTGACAGATTTGACATAAAATTGCCAAGGTACGGCATGACCTCGAAAAATGTTCACACCAAGCAGACTGTCAGTGGGTTTTATGTTTTGCATATTAATACATCTAGGGAATAAAACAGCTCCCTTGTGAATGGGGAACATACAGTGTGTATGGTTGGATCATATATTTGCTGGGAGATTGTGGGCATGTGCAGACCAGAATAGATAAACACCACCCTCACTCACTTGTTAAGGTGGGATAAATCACTCTTATTGATCAGTTTGGTCCAATCAGAATGATTGAAAATACCTGTCCAGGTGTGCTGGCCCTTTAACATGGGTTCATGTTGTCACAGAAACGCTGTCCGTGGTGCTGATCCCGTAGCATTCTCACAGGTATTCCCACATGCAGGTAACCAGACTACATTGACGAAGTAAAACAATCAGCTGTGTGCACATATAGACAGTCTGTAGAGCTTTCTATACCCCACAGTGGTTAACAAAACACAGGGCTTTCACCTGGGAGACCCACATGAAACCAGAAAACAGTGATGATTTTGTCAAGTATCTTCTTCAAAACCTAATCGAGTAAGTCGAGGTGAAGATTGTGGTTGAATCAGGAGGTCATGGCAGGGTGTTAAATGGCCCGCACAGTTAGAACCAAACAATGTGACTCTACAGTGCCATTCTTTCGTGAACTGAACCTTGAAAAACATGCCGAGGCCATCAACAATCACTCAAAGACTCATGGTAAATGTTTCATGGCGACACATAGTGATGTTGCAAATGTCCACTATATGCGGGAGCAACAAGAGCAAATTCTTTGGATCCCTTTATAAATTAAAAGCATGCAGATGTCTTCTACTGCAAGTCAACACTGTCACGGAAGATAATGGTGAGGCGTAACAGTCTCCAAAACCTTCACTCTACCTGGACTTCAATAAGAATTGAAACACATTGCTTGGGAATAACTGAGCGACTAAAATTATGTCCCCATCACAAACGGGCTCATGAGAGGCAAGACAGATCCTGCCACTTTAAATCACCCCACCATTTTTTAAATCTCAGTTTTATAACTATGTCCTCTAACCAGTGGTTTCTCCTTCTCCTCAGTACTACTTGGAGTAGAAAACTTTGTATGTTTTTCTCAGTCTTTGTGCACGGAAGATGTATTTGCATTTCAAAGCAAGCTCTCAATCATTTTGACAAAGTTTCAGAAGACAGTGCTGCAGCACCAAGAGAAACCCAAAGAAAAGAAAGCAAACTGTATGCGTGATTGCATCCTGTGACAGCCAATCGGCAACCTGAGTCATGAGCGTAATCAGGAATGGCTGCCGGATCCGCCGTGTCCTGCTGGCGAACCGGTGATTGTCCACTGGAGGAGGAAGGGTAGGGTGGAGGTGGAGGTGGAGGTGTGGGGGTGCGGGGTAAGGAAATGGTACAGCCGACGAGATTCATGACAGCCTCTCACGGAACCTTGTGGACTGATTACATGTCCAAGAAAATGCATGCGGCAAACGGATATTAAATCAACACAGCTTATTGCCATGCCAGTGTAGGACCGAGCCCGAGCGTGGGCAAAACGCATTTGCAGCTCAGCCCTATAAGCACTTTAGGCAGTGAGAGAATTACATTTCTATGGCGGCTCGGGATGAGTTAGGCAATCTTCCGCTCCACGGCAATGATTAATAGTGATGGCCCCATAAATTGTTCTGTCTGAGAAATATATTGCTGCCATAGTATCTGTTGTTTTGCACTGGAAGGCCACTCTGCCTTTTGAGGGCAGTGGTTGGATAAGCAGTCAACAACCGAGTTCAGATTCCAGGAAAACGCAGGAGAGCTGGGCTCCATCTATCACAAGTGATTGTCACTTGCCATGCACAGATTATTATTTTTTTTAAAGCCTCCTGATGTAAAATAAAGCTCCCGGAGACCAAACAAATCTATCTCGCTAACCCTGTATGTGTCTCTTACACAGCATGCACGCTGTCGTCTGAACGAAGGATATTTTTAGCTCCTGGAGGGCGATAATCCGATCCCCAGACCATTTTCTGACGTCTTTCACAGGTGTTATCTGGCTTTACCTTTGTTTGCAGTATTGTACTTCTAGCTCTACATTTTGTAAATGTACGTAATTACATTTAATCACTGACAGCTTTGATTTAATGTATGAATGAAAGGGGGAAGTCACGAACCCCTTAAAATTGGCAATTAAAATTTGTGAATTTAAGTTTTTTTTTTTTTTTCAAATTAAAGTATTTTAAGGGGTTTAGTTTTTGTCTATTAAGAGTCCCTTGTAAATCTTAAATTGATCTTTTGTGGGGTTTGTCAGATATTTCCAATAAAAGTAAAGAAATCCATTTACGAAAACCAACATGAAGGCTACAAACTCCACCTGCTGTGTTGCGTGAACCACTCCGAGCAACATTATTAAGTCCCATTCCCAGGACGTCAGCTACTGACGTAAATGGCAAACAGCCAACCCCCTTTCTACAATATGACTAATCCCACCTTTATTGGCAAACTAATGGACAAATGATCTTTGAATTTAGGAGCACATGAAGGAGAACTTAATGGTACCTCTAAAAGAATCCTCAAATAACCAACTTTCTGCCTTTTTGATATTAATGGACGGATTCTCTAAACGACACCCAGTTTTCTTAAGCAGATACTTTGAAATCTATCTCATAAGATTAAGTCAACTGCAAGATTTTTGTAAAATTGATCTTTCTTAGTGTCTGAGGTTTCTATGCTGATATTTTTGCTCTCTACTCGAGATATTAAACTGGTTTTCCACCATCGCCTTCAATTGGTCGCTGCTAGAATTTTCATCGGTTCATGTAAACAAAAACCCGTTTCTGGGCTCATTTTCACATTGTTTTGAACATTTTATTGTTGACTTTAATACTTCCTTCATAGACCTCCTAACCCCTGATGGCTTTCTGGTTGTTCCGAACCCGACTGAGCTTTTTCAGTCTGGGCTCCCAAACTGTGATTTACCTGCTCAGATTAGACTTGATATTTTTATATATTTTATAAAACATTCTAAAATATATTTCTTACTACTTTACTATATTTTATCTTTTCATGAAGAACTTATTGTGGTTGTCTGCAGAAACAACTGGCCACTAGAGGGAAACAAACCATAATAATAATCCACAATTATGGAAAGTTGTCATAAGACAACTTTGTTTCTGGCCACCTGACAAATGTTACTCGAGCATTAACCATCATTTCAGTCTCCATTAACTTCTAAAACAAAATATTTGGCCCTTCGGCTGTGTGATGGTTGAGCAGCCAGCTGCTTACCATGTCTGTTTTTGTAGAATTTTTGCCAGAAATGGCTGAACCATCCAGTAAAATTGTGGCTAGAAACCCAAAAAGACTCCACTGAGTGAGAATGAGTTATTCAATTGAATGTTTCCATCAAAAATATAGATTATGGCAGAGCTGAATTGTATTTTTACATCTGGAGAAATCCTAGCTGCAGGTTTATCGCTGATGTTGGCCTGCCTTGGTTTTCTCTGTCCGTAGTGTTGGCTCACTCTTGACCCCCTTGGACATGGTCTTAAGCAGACCTGGAATCAACCCAGACAATCCTGACTGCAGCCAGCCCTGACTGACAGTTTTCTCAACACATAAAAATCAGGAGCCTGGCTGCAGCTCCTGACTGAAACTCGCACGGAGTGAAAAATCACAGCGACACACGCTTTACTTATCCGCATGATAAGTGCTATCGATTTTAGTGTTAGCTTATTGATGAACTGACTAAAAATGAGTTATTATGCACTTTGCCAATTGCCTGTTAAGCAGAAACTCCACAGCACTCAATCAAGCCATGGCCAAGAGCTACGCTTTGATCAATGGAGACTACAATTGAGATTTTTCAATAGTATCAAACCGCTTTGCCCTGAAGCAACTGCTAACTGTAGAGAAAATATAATCATGTGGAGAGAAACTGACAAAGCAAACATCTTAAGACTCGCCACTTTCTGTGCTCAAAAGCTGAGATGACAGAAATAAAATGATAGACGTGGTAAGAAATATTACATTGAGGACTGTTTGTTTTCACCACAAGTGTGCAAAAATAAATGAAAACTATTGCTCGTTCCATTATAAATCAAAATGCCTAAAGGAAACGCTCAATATTAAATTATAGGAGCTGCTTGTAAAAATGCCACAGTGACATCAAAATACTTCCCAAAAGTCCTGATCAGCTGCTCGGGACGCTCCAGTGTTTCCAGAATGACTCAGAACCAAATGTGTCATTAAGAGTTTGGTCATGTGGTGTGCAATTTGCCTCCATCGTTAACTTCCCTTTGTTCCCGTGGATAAAATAAATGTAAATGCACAGAGTGTGTCAGACAGCGAGGAGAAATCATCACTCCCCCCTCGCAACTTTTCGATGTCAGAAGCTGCGTCCGACGGATTTTTTTCAAATTAAGGTATTTTAAGAGGTCTATTAAGAGTCCCTTGTAAATCTTTAATTGATCTTTTGTGGGGTCTGTCAGATATATTTTAAATAAAAGTAAAGAAACCTATTCACGAAAACGAACATAAAGGCTACAAACTCCACCTGCTGTGTTGCGTGACTCACTCCGAGCCACATTATTAAGTCCCATTCCCAGGATGTCAGCTACTGACGTAAATGGGAAACAGCCAACCCCCTTTCTACAATATGACTAATCCCACCTTCAATGGCAAACTAATGGACAAATGATCTTTGAATTTAGAAGGACATTAAGGAGAACTTAATGGTACCTCTAAAAGCATCCTCAAATAACCAACTTTCTGTCTGCCTTCGCTTTCTTTTTTTTCATTCTTTACACAACTATTGCTGTCACTTGTCATGTGCACAACAGACACCAACACTGCGAGCGCTCTTCTAGGAGAGACTGTCTGCAAACGTGTGCTGTTATCGCCTTCCAGCGTGGCCGTTTCACAACAAATATGAACACTTAATACCTCCCTGTGGAGAACATGTACCTGGGTGTTTGTGTGGCTTTCCCTCCACCGAGCTAAAGATACATATCAAGTGGAATTGAGGTGCTGAATTGCTGATATGCATGAATGTGACAGTCTCTTCTTACTATCGCCGTGATGGACAGGTTTCCAGTCCATAAGCAGTCTCCCCTTCGGCGCGACATATGCTGGAGTCGGCTCGAGCACATTGTGATTTGTATCGCAAACAAGTGTTAAACCAGAACAGGCAGTGTCAACAACTCGCCCCACGCTGCCTGTAATTTGTCAAAGTGAAGCGTCAGAGGCCTAATGCCAATGAGATGTGTGATATAGATCACACTAATGGCTGCTCATTCTTTTCCCATGACAAATGATCCACAGCAAATGACAGCGAGTCTGTCTTCTGAATAATCTTTAAGTTTCTCTTAAAGTGACCTGAGCTTCTAATCTATTTATATGCTCGTTATCACTAATTATTCGTAACTGATGTCTTTCTATTGTGGTGTATGTTGTTTAACCAGTATCACAGCATTGGCATGGTCTTTCTGTGTACGTGGGTGCCCACATCTACATCAGGAGACTCTATAGATGCATTTCCTATTACATGTGTCATAAATTAGGTTTCTCTGCGGTGCTCAGCGACACGGTAAGTCCACCGACCATCAACAATTTGTCAACAGCCACCGGTTCCACATGTCACAATTTCATCGCAGCTTGAAATGTTTTTCCATGCCTCGTTACCGACATGTTTTACATGACGGGAGGCGTGCACGTTTTCCTCACTGCGGCTGAAATGGTATGTGAAATATGCCCGTCTGAGTTCTTGTCACTTTATAAGAGTTTTGGCCCGTTATCATATTAACCGAGCCGTTCAACACTCGTTAGTGTTCGTGCCTGTAGGTTTGTCTTCCTCCTGCTGGTTATCTCTAAACCAGAACTGGGCTGAAGGTGCCTCCATGATGAGTACATTTGACCAGTGACGGAGGATTTTGTCTGTTTCTCGATTTAGAAACACAGGATTTAGACGTGTCTCCATTCACGAGGTTGTGATGTGCCCTGTCAGAGATGGGTGTTGCCATGGCAACCCTTTGGCCAGCCAGTGGAAATCAGTCCCTTCTCTCACCATGACCCCAGCCAGCACAGGTTATGTTGGTTTACTGAAATCCTGAACAGAGAAAGAGACGATTCCAAGATTTGTAATCCGAACACACTCGCACTCGTATAAAGATAATGGGCCGAGCCTTCCCCCCAAAAGAGAGCGCTTAACCTCTTACAAGAAGAAAAAAAAAAGGTTTCACACTTTAAAATGTATCCAGGGAGATGAAGACTGCAGCTTAATACTGTAGCTCTCCCCGGCTCTATCAAAAAAAAATGACTGAGGTTGCAGAGATCAGCCGGACCAATCCTCCCTGTCTTTTATCGCATGTAGCTACACATTTTCGACCCTGACGCAATTCTCAGTGGTCCTTCACAACATTTCTGGATTTGTGTTAAGATATTACCCACTCCAGAGCAACTTCAAATCTCTTTGATGGCGTGAATCTATTCTGAAATGATGCATTTCTTTCTTGGCTTTGGAGAAAGAAAAAGAGAACGTATTTGAAGTGAAGCACTTTGGTGCGGCCTCATCAGACATCTTTAGATTTGTGACTGATTCCCAAGCCTGGGAGCCTATTCTGGGATAACATGGTAAATGGGAAATAGGTACTTCTGAACTAATGCATTTCCTCCTGCTTTTGGAGAGGGAGGGGAAATGAAAACCTTTGAGGATAAATAATCTGCATTTGTAGCAGCTTTGATGCCTGTGGTGTACAGACAGCGCTGATGATACTCGGCTGTATGTGCCCGTAAAGGCTGATGATCTGGGGGCCTGTATATCGGCTGTGAAATCCTGGATGTCACATAATTTCCTGCTCTTGCATTCTCAGAAAACAGAGATATTTGTCATTGGGCCTGCTTGACATAACAACAACCACTGACGACTGTGTGATTCCTCAAAGTTTAACAGTCAAATATATCAGTGTTTGATCCAAACGTCTCCTTTTTCCTGATGCAGAGACCTTCATGCATGCGTAATGTTCTGCTGTCTGGTCTGCCATGTGCTGATGTCTGATCTGATTATACCTTATATCCAATCGTGTGCGTTAAATCCCCAGAGGTTCCTATTGTGCCACTCTCCTCTGGAATAATCTCCCTGTTCATATCTGACAGTCTGATTCTGATGAGGCCTTAAATCTTTGTCGTAACTTTCAATCAATGCACATCCTGTGACACTTCAGGCCTTGTCCCTGTTGTCATTATCCTCATCCTTTAGTCTCATCAATCTCTTAACCCTAGTACTTAGGTATACTCTGTGTTTATCCTCCCAATGACAAATCAACAAATGCATCTCTCTCTCTAGTTTTCTCCTCTCCACTGGACCAATGGGAGCCTCTTTCTCTCTCTCTGTCTCTCCTGGCTGTCAGTGCCTCATCCAGACGCTTGGATGGATCATCATCCCCCAGGAGGTTCAGCCTCTCCGCTCTCCCTGGTTTACATGTCTCTCTCTCTCCCTCTGTGTAATTGTCTGTCTTTCCTCTCTCTGTTTGTGGAGCGCTGTGCTGCCTAATGTAATATAACTATTACAGACTCCTCACTCCTGTCAGAGTCTGGTACTAATCCTGATCGAAGACATGCACAAGTGGATTTTGGTGCATCGCTCATTACAGAGGCAACTTGGCAAGTTGGACCAGACAAACAGAGAAGACAGTCTCTTTTTCTTCGTCCTAATGTCTTTCAGCCTGTTACGTTCATGATAAGTGTACTGAGGGTGAATTTTTATGTAACTCACCTTTTCAAATTATATCTAAGACTTCAAGTTGTGCAGAATTAACAGCGTGGCCGCTTTGACTGACAGGTGAGTGCCATTACAGATGAGTTGTTTGAGCACCTAGACGTCATTTGGCTCGCCTCAAGTCCGCAGATGATCCACGTCTTTGCAGAAGAGGCAGGACTGCCAACAGCCACATATTTTCAGCTTCAAGACGGCTCTTCAGACACCTACGGGTGATGTCACACAGACGGCATCCATCCTTTAAGCTGTCAGTGGCTGCCACATAGTGGTTAGTGGTTCAGTACATGGCTCAAGGACACCTCAGCAGTGCCTGGCAGTGAACTGGCACCTCTCCAGCTCTCAGGAGGTAGAGCGTGTCGTCCACTAATCAGATGATTGGCGGTTCGATCCCCGGCTCCTCCAGTCTGCATGTCGAAGTTTCCCTGGACAAGATGCTGAGCCCCAAATTTTAAACCTGCGCCATCGGTATGTGAATATGTATGAACGGTCAGCTCCTAGAACTGATGAGCTTTTGACACCTTGCATGGCAGCTAATCGCATCAGTGTATGAGCACACATAGTACGGTCCATTTACCATTAGTCCTCACTCCATACTGTGGTCTGTGCTGAAGTTGAACCAGCCACCCTAAGCTACTGCATTCGTAATGTAATATATATGCATTTAACCCTAGAACACTAACGTTAAAATTAGTAACACCATCACAAACGTTGGGCATATTTTACCCGATATAATATCCTGGATAAAATACAGTTTTCATCAATTTATGTAAAAGTACAACACCGTATGCCAAATTGTAGTACTCTTCTTTAATTTCCCAATATACAATATCACATAAAATAAAATATAAAAAGGTACCATGGGGGACCCTTTAAAAAGGCAGCAAAATGATTGAAAAATCAGGTAATCCTTAAGGAGAAATTTCCAAAACAAAACAAAAAATAATGGAGCTGGGAACTTCTTCTTTGGTCCAAGGCACAAGGTCTGGTGAAGGCACAGTCTTTCTGCATCAAATTGTAGATAGACAAAAAATGGCACTCTCTATCACGAACATGCCTCTTGAAAAAAACATAGATGTGAGGAGGGAAACAAACAATCCCATTAATGACACCAGTGAGCAGCCTGAAGCTACCCAAGGACCCATGCAACTCAGCAGCAGCAACACAATGAACATCACATGACATCACACTGTATAATAACAGCTCATAATTTACAGTCACTGCACATTTCTCCTTTCTTACTTTGCACCAAATCAACACTGCCAGTTTGCTGTATATACTCTTGTACAATATGTTTTATTTACTATTGACATTTTGATACTTTATTATGTATAGTTTTGTTCTTTATATTTGTATTCTTATGTTGTCTATTGTCACTGTTTGTAATGCTGCTGCTGCACTGTAATTTCCCAGCTTGGGATGAATAAACTATCTATCTATCTATCTATCTATCTATCTATCTATCTATCTATCTATCTATCTATCTATCTATCTGTCTATCACATCCTACTTTAAAATTACATTCATTGTTGCTAAATAATAAATAAAAGTGAATGTGATTTTGGCTATTTCTAACACATAGAAAAGAGGTAAACATGTTGCTTTGCCTTCAGAGAAATCTCAACTCTGATCAAAAGGATAAATTAATAACAGCACCAACTGATTATGTGAAACAAAGTAACTGATAATTAAGCATTTTTTTAAACTTTCTATATGGTATGATGAACATAAATGGATTCTGTGGTGGCTATGTTTTGTTTCCACGTCATTCAGACATGATCATTTGAACATAAACAAACACAGAGACAGAGATTTCTAGAAAATCCACACCTCTTTTTTATGAGTTCATACTGGTACATACTAGAAATATGCAGAGTTTAAATAATACAGACGTCCCTCGCTATATCGCGGTTCATTTTTCGCGGACTCGCTGTTTCGCGGATTTTTTTGTGTAATTTTGCACGCTTTATTTTTACAGCATGCTGTACAGTATGAACCGCACATGTGTTCTGCGTCCTGATTGGCTAAGGGAGAACCGCACATGTGTTCTGCGTCCTGATTGGCTAAGGGAGAACCGCACATGTGTTCTGCGTCCTGATTGGCTAAGGGAGAACCGCACATGTGTTCTGCGTCCTGATTGGCTAAGGGAGAACCGCACATGTGTTCTGCGTCCTGATTGGCTAAGGGAGAACCGCACATGTGTTCTGCGTCCTGATTGGCTAAGGGAGAACCGCACATGTGTTCTGCGTCCTGATTAAGGGAGTACTGTACAAAATGCGTGTAAAAAGGTGTATAAAAGTGTGTGGTTAGGGGTTTTACGACCTTAAAACATGTATAATAATTGTAAAAACTTACTTTTCGGATTTCGTTTATTGCGGGTTATTTTTTAGAACGCATCCCCCGCGATAAACGAGAGATCACTGTATATTAGACAATAATAATAAAATAAAAATGTTCATAAAGTCAGACCTGGTTAATTAACACATTGCCTTTTCTGTGTAACCACGTGACACTCTTTGTTGACTACGTTCAAACTGCGGCTTGCGTCACAAAGTGCTTCCGGTGGTCACGTAAGGTAAGCTTCCATAAACACAGTGCATAAGACACGAGGTGTGTGTGTGAGTGTGTGTGTTAGTGTGTGTGTGTCTGCAGACCTGTGCGTGCACTAACCGCATGTTTCACCCCGGACAGCAGCTCCTCTCTCTCTGGCTGCTCTCTCACTGTCTCTCCATGTTGGCTCGGGCTGGATCTCTTCCCCGCGCGGCGTGGACCGGCTGCCGAAGGTCATTCCCGCTGACTTCACTAAAAATAATTAATAAATCAAAAACAGGTCGTTATTACGCAGATACAGAGAGACGCTGTTAACGTCAGGACACAGAACAACATCGCTGCTTGTTGTTGTTGTTGTTATTGCTTCACGAGGCTAAGTTAACGTAGCCCATTCACAGAAGCGTGCGTAGCGTAACGTCACCACGCAGAGCTGACGTACTCCATAAGAATTTAACATGATTTAACGTTTGATTTGTTTTTAAGCCTCATATTCACACATAAACACACTTTAATTTTAACTATTAAGACTCAACCTGCTCCTGTGGATAATTCGGCATGCATGTGACCCGCCACTAATTAATTACTTAATTAATAAAATGTATTTTTGTCCTGATTTAACTGAAACACGAGCTGGAAATTGTCTTAATTATGGTCACCTTTTGATTAAACATTAACAGCCACGGTTTACAAAGTGTTTTCCCTCCTCACATCGCCGTTAAGTCTTTATTTCCCCACATTTTAAATGGACTTCAACAAACACAAACAATCGTCTCTGTGTTTGTTTGTTTGATTTGTTTTTAAGCCTCATTAACACATAAACACACTTTAATTTTAACTATTAAGAATCAACCTGCTCCTGTGGATAATTCGGCATGCATTTGACCCGCCACTAATTAATTACTCACTATTTTTGTCCAGATTTAACTGAAACACGAGCTGGAAATTGTATTAATTATGGTCATCTCTGATTAAACATGAACAGCCATGGTTTACAAAGTGTAAGTCTTTATTTCCCCACATTTTAAATGGACTTCAACACGTCGCCTACCCCAATATCAAATCTGAGCTAATTACCTGTGCATGTGTTACTCCTAATCCTGGATTACACCCGGCACATAAACCTTATTGCAGTTGTAGATCAGGCGTCATAAGCTGTGAAACGACTGTTACAGTCGACATGGGTGTTTTCAGAGCAGCATTTATCCTCCAGTTAAATCTGATTTTATTTATTATCAGCCTTCACTGCGTGTCTCCACGTGATTTCTTCACGTTTTTAAGGTCACTGCAGGAACCTGGACGTGCTGTGCTGTGTGAATCCTTGTAGTGTGTGTGTGTGTGTTCTTTCTAATAGATGGCAGTGGAATAAATGTGACTTAAAGTGCTGCATGTTTGCCAATATTGTGCTTTGTCTGTTTCAGAATGGGGAATTACACATCCTCCTCCACTACAGGAGGCTCCGGCACATCCTGCGTCCAGTATGTTCAGGTAAGTGAGATGCTTGTTAAATAAACCTTTTGGTATGTAGCAGCGTGCCTCAGATCTCTCGTGAAATCATCCTTCCTTTTGGCTTTGCAGTGTACGGAAGCCCTCAAAGGCCATACATACATTTTATTCCACCTGTTTTCCCGTAATGACGAGATAATTAATTTGAGATCTCAAGAAAATAAAACGATAGTCGAGCGTATTAAATCATTGCAGGAAACTCAGAAATTATGGACCCAAGAGATTTTAAATTAAATATTGCACATAATGCCCTTTTTCAATTCAAAATAATGAACTTTGAGGCTGAATTGCTCCAAAATGATACAGTAAATATGCTTTATACTGAGTGAGTGAACAGTCAGGATGGTCCTGAGATCAAGTGTATCAACCTTTGTCAGAAATTATGGATCATAGAGATTTTACAGTGGCGTAATAGGTTTGCTCGCTCCGTATCATGGACTACATGCATTTGCCATACATTCTGTAATACGGGCGCACTTGAAATCAGGAAAAGACGAACGTCTGCTCACTTGACCACAGTTGACATTGCTACACTAAATGATGTTTCCTGCAATTATTTAATACAATAGACTATTGTTTTGTTTTCTCGAGATCTCAAATTAATTATCTCGTTATCACGGGAAAACAGGTAGAATAAAATGTATGTATGTATGTATGTATGGCCTTTTAGGGCTTCCGTAGCAGTGTGCTCCAGTGTATATTAGATTTTGTTTTCATTTACATTTTTGAGCATGTCAACGAGCAACAATATCCCAAATCCGCGACAGACGAGGCTCTGAAATATCACAAATGTAGCGCGCCGATTCCACGTGAAGTTTCTGATGAGATGTGAGCTTTAAATTTGAATTGTAACCTTTAGAAAATGTATGATTTTTAAAAAAAGTCATTTGCCCACGATGTCTATATCAAGTTCTGTTTGTGCACGAACTGCCACTGTTGATTAACCTTGGGAATATTTAATAAAAAAGTTTTTGCCTTTGCCCAGCAGCTCACTTCAAGCCTGGTGTGTGCAGTCTATTTCTGTGTTCTGCTGATATTTAATTAAATCTTATTTTTTCCCTGACCTTTCAGGAAGTGGTGTCACAGAACTGTGTTGTGATATTTTCCAAGACCACCTGTCCTTATTGCAAAATGGCCAAAAATGTGTTCAGCGAAATTGGCGCCACGTACAAAGTGATCGAACTGGACGAGCACAACGATGGGAGGAGACTGCAAGAGGCCTTAGCTCAGGTGACCGGTGCCAGAACGGTAAGAGCCTCGTGTTTGTATTTGGGGATCAGACTTCACAAGCTTATTTCAGCATCTATTTAAAAAAAGAAAAAGAAACAAAACATGGATATTTGAAAGCTTGTTTGTTCTGGCAGCTCGGCATCTCGGTTAAATTTGGGTTGACGCGTTCAGTGTTTTTGTTTGGAGCAGCCAAGAATTAAGAGTTTATCTTGATGTCTGAGTCAAGAAAAAGAAGCGAGCAAGCTGCATCGTTTTCAGACTGTAGTCTTTAATCGTAGCAAATTTACTGCAGTTTAAGAAAAATAACATTTTGATATCAATGACAAATGGTGTCACATGGGATATTAAACCTGGTATCCTTGGCGACAGTCTTATTTTTGACCCATTCATCCACTACAAACTCCACCTTTCATGGACTTTGTCACTCTTTAGCCTCCGTTGGCTGACTTCCTAAAGGTTTGAATCAAACTTTGTCGCTCTGCAAACCAGCAAGTTTCGTCTCAGTTTCCTCCTCTTACGACTGCAGACGCACTTGAAATTCTGTGAGAGAAGAACAGTTTGAAGCAGCTCCTGTGCTTAATCAAGTGCATGTGTGCGAGAGTTACTATTAGACCTGGTGTGAGAGGACCCCTGTGTAGATGTAAAGAGCTCATTCCATGGTGTGAAACAATGACTCGGGTGAATATATACTAATGAGAACAAACTTATGTGCATTAAATATGTGATATTCTGCCAATAAATCCTCCTAAGTCCTACACACAGCGTTTACTTTATTTCACTGCAGACTCCAACCCCAACATTTTGATGAACTGTTGCAAAATTAAGCACAAGCACAGGACAGCAAAGCATTTTTTATTCATCACTCTACAACACGGGCTTGTACGACCAAACACACGCTGTAATCCTGTGTTAAAACAAACTATTATTTATGGCGGAGTGCGGAGGATGACTCGTGGAGTCTCACAGCCTGAGGAAAGGAGCTGCTCTGTAGTCTGGTGTCATGGCAGCAGATACGTCTGTATCACTTTCCAGACGGCAGCAGGGTGAACAGGCTGTTACTTAACGCACAGATTATCTCTGATGCTCTGTAGAAAGTTTTTTTGACCCTGATCCCGATCCAAGTCTTGGCTGACACTTTTTTTATTTACCCAAATGTTGATTAAATATATATCTGAGATGTTGAACTGCAGAACTTATTCTGGCACACCTTTATTCTTCATGAGCTACTTGGTCCAAATACTGAAAGTTTAAAGTTTGCAATCTTCAAAATGTGGCTCACATCGTCCTATAACGTGATATGATTTGTGTGCTTCAGGTGCCGAGAGTCTTCATTAACGGGAACTGCATCGGGGGTGGCTCCGACACCAAACAGCTCCATCAGCAGGGAAAGCTGGTGCCTCTGATCGAACAGTGCGCCCCCTGCTGCGCCGCCACCGGCTCCGAGGGCTCCGGGAGCGGGCGGTTCGAGTCCGCCAAATGACTAGCGGTTCTTGTAGTCTTTTTCAATCCTGTATTTATGAAATGCACGCTTGATCTTGTGCTACAAGTTATACATTGTTTGAACATGTTATTTATTCATCAAAGCGTCTGGGTTACTTGACGATAGGCTGTGTCCTTTTTTTTTCTTCCATCCAGGGATGTACAGTATCATTATTAAAGCTGCCAACCTGTGAATAGTGGAACTGCTTCATGTGTGTCTTCTGCATGGACAGTGAACATCATGCGGTTATCGACTCATTTTAGATCATTTTGTTTTACATTTTAGTATTTTGATGTTGCATCATATCCGGAAATGTTAGTTATGTTTTTAACTTGTTGAAGCATTTTTTTTTTATGTGACTGTGTGTGAGATTTTTGCAGCAGTAGCTGTTTGTCTGAGTTTCTTTGATTTTTATGCAGATAGTCGGTTTATTAAAGTGTAAAATGAATCCTGACGCCGGTTGGTGTTAAGAACATAAACTTTTATTTGCCTGTGCATTAAGTCATAACCGCTCTTTAATGTTTTCTCAATGCCTTGAATGTTTATTTATGGTTAATAAATATGAATGAAAGTCTCACCACCTGCCTTTATTGTATCTTTTACCGAAGAGCGCTTCATTTTGTACTCTTCTCCTCGCAGGTGGGCGGGTATTGATATAATTTCACAAGAAATCTGCATTCAGCGGTGTGTTTTTCATAATTAGTTTTTAATTAGCAAACATAGAAACGTGTTTATAATTCATGTTTGATGTTTGGAGTCACGTTTTGTTTGGTCCGACTTATGCCCGCCTTTCTCGCTCTGCGCTAAAACGAGCGCACCCTCACATACCCGCCGCTGCTGCATCACGCTGGTGACGTCACTCCGGAGTGAAATTAGCTTCTCGACTAGCAGCGGCTGAGCTGAGACGTTAGCACCTCCGTTACCGGGTTTTTTTTTAAACTAAACGTAAACGGTGAAGCATGGCCGGCAGCGCGGGAGAGTGGTGCCTGATGGAGAGTGACCCCGGAGTGTTCACGGAGCTCATCAAAGGTTTCGGTGAGTGAGCCCGTTAGCTCCCGGTGCTAGCTCATTCAATGTAACGGTGCTAATGCTAACTAGCCGTTAGAAAGCTAACGGTCACTTTTTTTTAAATAATGCGAGAAGGGAAATGTTATTTTATTCATATTAATATTATATTTTAGAGCATGTGGACTCTCGGCAGTGACGCCGCTCTCCAACATGAAGGTGTGATGATAATAATAATTAGCCAGATGAGTTAATTAAAGCTAACTAGCCTAGCATTAGTCAGCGTTCAAAACAACGGCGCGTGACGTGAAGCTCGGTTTGTTGTTGTTGTTGTTGTTGTTGTTGTTGATCTCTGCAGCCGGATCATCAATGTTTCCAGGTTTGGTCTGCACATTCTTAAATCTGCACATTCTACTTTAGTACTTTTTGTAAATATCAGGGTTCCCACGGGTGCTTGAATTCCTTGAAAATGCTTGAATTTCAATTCAGTGTTTTCAAGGTTGTGAAAATGCTTGAAATTTGTGTGATGTCCATTTGTCACTGTTATTACACAATACACCGCTCACAAGCTGACAAATACAAGCCAATTCACAATTAGTTAAAAATCTAAACAGTCAATCTACCACCATATGAAATAATGCTAATTAGACCCATATTATTATTGTGCCATACAGTGGCACCGCTGCGCTTCCCATGACCATCATGGCAAACACAACTAGTAGGCTACCTATTTAAAGGTGCTGGAAAAATGGAAAAACTGGTGCTTGAAGGTGCTTGAAAAGTGCTTGAATTTGTTCATGAAAAAGGTGTGGGAACCCTGAAATATGTTTCCCTCCTTGATTTTATTTTTTGCTGCTGTTAACACGTGAATTTCCCCGTTGTGGGATAAATAAAGTATTATCTGTATCTTATCTTATCTTAGGTTGCAAAGGCGCCCAGGTTGAAGAGATCTGGAGCATGGAGCCGGAGAACTTTGACAACTTGAAGTAGGTTCATTAACATTACACACATCAGAAAAGAAGAGATGTGTTTTTAAATGCATCTGTTCTGTTCCAGACCAGTCCACGGGCTGATCTTCCTCTTCAAGTGGCAGCCAGGTGAGGAGCCAGCAGGGTCGATCGTTCAGGATTCAAGGCTGGACCACATCTTCTTTGCTAAACAGGTAAACATGTTTAAAGAGAAACACGTAGGCTGTATCTGACCAGGTGCTTTTATCAAAAGTAAAAAGATACCTGCCACATAAAGATCTGGAAACTGTAATCCATGCTTTTATTAATACGAGATTGGATTACTGCAACTCGCTTTACTTTGGCCTGGACCGCTCGCTCCTGCACCTTTTTACTGTTTGTTTTTAAAGCTCGTAATGGCTCAGCCTGCACCTTTTTACTGTTTGTTTTTAAAGCTCGTAATGGCTCAGCCCCCCGAGTATTTGACCGAGCTCCTCCTGAACTCTGAGATCCTCTAGTCAGCTGCTACTCGTCGCCCCTAAAATAAAACTAAAAACCAAAGGTGACCGAGCCTTTGTGGCGGCGGCCCCTAGGCTCTGGAATAACTTGCCATGGCACATCCCATGCCATCTGCTGGATTGAGGTTTTTAAATCCTCCCTAAAAACACACTGTCTCCCTGGCTTTTAACCAAGTTTAAATATCTTAGCATTTATCTTAACCTTTTCTAATTATGGCATGATGTGTGTTATATGTATTAACCTGGTCAACCTCAGTTGTTTTATAAATAAAGGTTGAGTTGAGGTGCATCTCATGAATCTGACACAGAGTAATAGCTGCTGACTTATGCATATCTCCAATAAGAAGAAGAAGAAGAAGATATTTGGGCGGCAGTAGCTCAGTCCATAGAGACTGGGCTTGGGAACCGGAGGGTGGCTGGTTCAAGTCCAGCATGGACCGAAAACATGGAAGGTGGACTGGTAGCTGGAGAGGTGCCCTTGAGCAAGGCACCGAACCCCCTGCAACCGCTCCCCAAAATGCATGTAATTTAAAAAATTGAGTAAAAAAAAGAATTTCCCTGTTGAGGGGATTAATAAAGTATATCTTCTTCTTCTAACTTTTATTAATCCCTTTAGGGATCACTCAGTCTTACATGCATTTTAACCCGAAATACATACACACACATATGTTTATGTACACGTGCAAATGTGGAGAGAAGGTGGTGGAGTGATGGGCAGTGCCCTGTGAGGGGTTGTGCGGGGGTTCGGTGCCTCTGCAGTGCCCAGGAGGTGATCGGGCACCTCTCCAGCTACCAGTCCACCACCATACTTTGTTCCATGCTGGACTTGAACCAGCCACCCAAGCCAAGTCTGTATGCACTGAGCTACTGCCGCCCATATAGAAAGAATAAAAAGGTGCATCAGAGGGTAACTGCACTGAGAAATTGGCCGGGTCTTTGACACTAAGCCCACATCAAAGACTCTGCAAGATCTTAAGGAGTATTAACGTGCTGCTCTTATATTTGAAACTTTATTTTATAAACACGTCATGCATCGATCTAATGTTTCTTTTCTTTTAATCTCTTCACTTTATTAATTTGTATTTTTTTATCTGTGTGTTTTCAGGTCATTAACAACGCCTGTGCCACCCAGGCAATCGTCAGCGTTCTGCTCAACTGCTCCCATTCTGACATGTTGCTCGGCGACACGCTGACGGAGTTCAGAGAGTTCTCGCAGAGTTTCGACGCTGCTGTACGTCCACGGTATTTTTTTGTTTTGTTTGTGCTCGGGATTTGAATGTCGATGCGTTTCATCATATAGTTTGTGTTAGTTTTCATGTAGGAGAGACTCTGAACCTTCCCTTTTAACTTACGTGACATCAGCACTCAATGAGAAATACATAATTCATGACTCTTTCTAAAAATAATGTTAAAACTGCTTTCCCTTTGGGAGCAGTAATTTACTGCCCGACTCCATCTAGTGATTTTCTCTGACAGTTTTATCCTCTTACCTTCAGAACCATGATGACTCAGTCTGTCTGTCCCACAAATATTCAGAGAAACCGGGCGGAACTGATTTATGATGCTCAGTTTCTGCTTTGGTTTTGAAAAATTCAAAAATCCAGAGACTTCCTCCGCCTAGTCAAACTACTTTGTTGTATTTTTGTCTATTTGTTTTAATGAGTTTATGGCAGCAACTAATTAAATGGTGAAAACAAGCAGGCCGTGAACGGCTGCACACAAGAATCAGTATATTGATGAGATGATGGCGAAGCAACAAATGAGTCATTTATTTTAATTAGTACTCTTTAATGTTACTGAAATTGAAACACTAATTTGATGCATGAACATATCACGCCTCCCGTGCAGCCCGTCATAACACTGCTGCATGTTTAAGTTCAGCGGTTTTACAGTCAGCGTTCTAATCCTGCATCTCCCGCTCTCCTCAGATGAAAGGTTTGGCTCTCAGCAACTCCGAAGTCATCCGGCAAGTTCACAACGGCTTTGCCAGGTAAGCTCCCGCTCGTATCGCATCCAGCTGGAGAGGCTCAGTTTGATTGGCTCCGTGTTATTTTTAGCTCCTCGGACGAACTCGTTTGTTGCTAATACAAGAGTCTGCTTTTTGTGAGACAGGTGCGTGTGTGAGGTCGGTCCAATTGTTGGTAACTCCCAAAAATAATTTCTAGTGTGTCAGATTTAAGGGACAGAAATAGAATCTAACATGCAAAGCTCTGATTTCATTAGTGTATAATCATCTAAAAACTAGAATCCATTCCTGGACTTCTCCGGGCCTCCAGGAAACAGCGCCATCAGGGCCACGCCTCGTCAGCTGGGGACCAATCAGGGGGCCCGGTGATCACACACCTGAATTGGCATACATGAGACAGCACACACAGTGATGTTGCAGGGCGAGACGACGGCCGGCGTAACATTTAGAATGAAATTATATCCACAGACGCCACAAGTTCTCTTTCTACAGTAGAAACTAAACATGTTTCGTGGCCGCCGTAGTTTCTCCTTCACACTGGGAAGGAGAGGGTGAGGCGACAGGTTTGCAATTAGAAACTAACCCACTAGATGCCACTAAATCCCACACTGCTCCTTTGAATAAATGAGAAATAAAAGTGTTTCATCATTATTAAGGACACAGATGTACATCACATTTGTTTATTAGCATAAGTGTATGCAGTCCTACTTTCCTGCTCCAGGAGAATAAACAGAACACATACATCATTATTTGTTGGTTGCATGATAATTATCTCAGATTCTGTGCATTGTTTTTTTTTATTTGCAGACAGCAAATGTTTGAATTTGATGCAAAGTCGTCAGCAAAGGACGAGGACGCCTTTCACTTTGTGAGCTACGTCCCCGTAAACGGTCGGCTATACGAGTTGGACGGACTTCGGGAAGGACCAATTGACCTGGGTAAGCAGAAAAAAATGTCATTTTGTTATTGCTTCATGTTTAAGGTCAGTCAGTGTGATTTCTGTCTCGTTGGCAATGGCTCCATTTCTCCTAAAACAGTTTTTTTTATGATGATGTACAGTGCTTGTAGTAACCGCACATATGAACATCTACAGTTTTATTTATACCCGTCTCGTATTTTTCACCAGGTGCGTGCAACCAGGATGACTGGATCAGCGCAGTCCGCCCGGTGATAGAGAAAAGAATACAGAAGTGAGTGTCTTCGTACGTGAAGAGTATTCTCTCTGTATGTAGCGAATACTGTACTATCTTTATTTTCTTGACAGTGTCTCATTCTGCACCCGTGTAAAACTGTATTGTTTCTCTCTGCAGGTACAGCGAAGGAGAGATCCGATTCAACTTAATGGCCATTGTGTCAGACAGAAAGATGATATATGAGAGAAAAATTGCAGAGCTCCAGACTCAGCTCACTGAGGTGAGTGGCAGCCTAAAAAAATCCATTGCACACATGACAAAGAATAATGTATCTTTTTACTTTCTCCCTGTGAGGCTACATATGTGAAATGTCAGCTTCCAAACGCGAGATCATAACCACGTTACGCTCCAGCAGACGAACAGTGTGGTGTATTTTAGGGACAGCCCTGCTATGAATCATCAAGATCCTGCAATGTTTTGAAACAGGAGACCTGTCTATCAGCAGCTTTTAGTGTTACAGATGTGACGTCATGAAGGTGAACACAGTCCAGAGGCTGGATATTTAGATGTGTGATGTTTCTAAGAGCTTTTCTGGATACTCAAACACATCGAAGCAACATAAAACTGCACACCAACAACACATCAGACTGAGCTAAACATTAAAAGCTATTTTAAAAAGATGTGTTTTTGTCAGAGATTTGAGTGTTGGAAGGTCGGTACAGTCATGGATCACATGAACGGAGGCTACGGGACAGATTGTGGCGATGGAGTAGGTCAGCGAGGTAGGAAGTGGCCTGGTTATGGAGGGCTTTGTGTGCAAGAGGAGGAGGAGGAGTTTGAACTGAATGCGCCGTGAAACGGGGAGCCGGTGGAGGTCCTGGAGGACTGGGGTGACGTGGGCGAGCAGTTTTAGATCTACTAGAGTTTAAATTTTGGGTGGTGTTCTGTAGAGGATACTGTTGTTGTAGGCGATTGTGAAGGTGATGAAGGCGTGATGAGGGTTCCTGCAGCAGAGAAGGAGAGTGATGGGCGTCGCGTAGCGTTTTCCTGCTGCATACACAGCCCACCTTTATGAAAACATGTTTAATAGAAGGATCAAATAGTTACTTGACCTGAAGCTGAAAATCTTTTCACTGACTGTCCGTTTTACCTGACGATGCCACACCTAGTGGAGTAAATACCACTGTTGGGTGTGGTTGGTTACAGGTGCAGCAAAGCAAACAATGTACTGATCACCACATCTGTATTATTGCAGCAAGGTGAAGCATTCAACCACTGGAGGTCAGCAAACACAAGGTTCAACTTCACTCATGAATAAATACAGTTTGGCTTCAGGTCCACAGTGATTACCCTCATGCAGACATATTTAAGGAGTTGAGCCTTATTCACTTATTATTAATGAAACTTATACATTATGTACTCGTCATCGCACTTTGTATAAAACCTTGACCAGTGGTTAAATCACTCTTGTTCAGTTGCTTGAGATGCATCCTCGTCATATCGAAACTTATTTTTTTGCCCCCTTCTGTTCGCAGGATGAACCAATGGACACAGACCAGAGCAGCACGTTTCTTAGCTCCATCCAATCAGAGATCGCCAAGTACCAGCTCCTTATCGAAGAGGAAAATCAGAAACTTAAAAGATATAAGGTGAGTTTCTGCTCGACAGCAACGGTGCTGCCTTTTTATGTAACGTTTGCCGTGATATGAAAACAATAATAATGTAATCAAAGTAAAGAATGATCTCGTTTCTGGCTCTTCGTTTCCATGGAAATACATCAAGTGTGTTCTGACTAATACCTGGAAAACAATCAGTCATGTCGGTATTTAATGGAATCCAGTTTACTACTCCAGCAAGTAGTCTGACCCTTCGTAGCGACCTGCAGCAGAGACAGTAACGTTAAAGCTCTCTAGAGATCTCACACATACGAACAAAACAAAACTGCCCTTGTTGCTCAATCCTGTGACTAAGATATGTGCAGATTTTTCCACGGACAGATTTAGTTACTACCTCCTTGACCGTCAGGTTTATTTTTAAGTTAGCTGTGTCACCGACTCACCACGCAGCTGACGGAGGATGTGATCCAAACGTTTCCGATAACTGCGTAAAGTTTGAAGTCCGAATGTGTTGGAAAAAGATGTAATCGTTTCTAAAATAGTTTTTACAAAACGTTCAGCTTCGTTCCGCGTTAGTCGGCCTTTAGTCGTGGTCACTAAACTGTTCTGCACGCGGACGAGGCGGCACCTGTGTTAACGGGGACGGTCTGACAGCGTGATGGAGTCTGTTCATTAAAGAAAGTTTCCCACTGCTTTTTTGGAAATGTTTTTATTCCTGAAAATAAACCAGTCAATTTTACTTCTGAAATAAAGAAACTTTCACATTTATTGTAGCCCTGGCAGTAATATGTTCTGTGATGAGCACAGTGTGCCGTCACGCCGACTTGAGCACGTCGGTCGGAGCTACTCGTCGTGCAACTCTGAATAACAGTTTACACCGAGGCTGTGTTTACCACGAGCTCAGCGTGTGCTCTAACCGCAGAGGCTCGCGTTCATCATTTCCTTTCGGAGACATCGGTCGAGCTCAGTTTTCCGCTCACTCGCTGGATTTATGTTTATGTTGTCTCTTAGATCGAAAACATCCGACGAAAGCACAACTACCTTCCCTTCATCATGGAGCTACTGAAGACGCTGGCAGAGTGCCAGCAGTTAATACCTTTGGTGGAGAAGGTATTCCTCTTTTTCTTTTTCTCTTTTCTTTCCACAGCATTTACTCTGTGTGTCGGAGAGATGATTCAAAATGTCATTTTTTTTAATGAGATGTCTTCCAGTAGTTTCTGAAGGAAATTAAATGATCACTGCAGTGATGTCTAGAAAATCAGGGGTGCGGTCGAAGAGTCTTAAGCACTTTTCCTTGACCTCAGTGTCACGAGGTCAAGGAAGGATGTGAAGGA
Source organism: Larimichthys crocea (assembly GCF_000972845.2). Classification (NCBI taxonomy): domain Eukaryota; kingdom Metazoa; phylum Chordata; class Actinopteri; family Sciaenidae; genus Larimichthys; species Larimichthys crocea. The sequence continues at coordinate 9,282,753 of NC_040027.1, read as the reverse complement.
CAGGTTATAAGGAGTTAGGAGAAGACGACACGAGAATCACACTAGACTACGTCATGACGTGATCTGTGGTAAAATTACAAAGTTCAGAAGATAAACTACAAAACGCTTCATCTGAGACTTCCTAGATACTGTCCTTTCCTTTTGTAAAGGATGGTCCTGTGTATCCTTTGCTAAAGGAGATAATAAAGGAAGCATTGAAGCTCCTTTCCATAACAATTCTAACAGCTCTGATCACGGCGGCTACATTAAGACTTCCGGGTCATTTCACTCGGTTAGGACCCTTCCTGAGCAAAACAGACTATTGGACCGCACCCCTATGCTTCAGTGTTTATTCTGCCCACTAGAGGGCAGACGTGATGTCTGACAAACATGCCATGAGTTCATTAATAAGTTCTTCTTGTTTTAATGAGCTACGCTAATTAAAACTGAAACGTCCGCAGAGTACAAGTTATATTTTGTGATTAGAGTCATCAAGACAGTTTTCTGAACTAATTTCTTGGAATTTTCTGGACACTAATGAAAACGTCTCCGGGTTGTTGTGTTTTTTTTCTCATCAGGCGAAGGAGAAACAGAGCGCCAAAAAAGCCCAGGAGGCCAAGTAAACAATGACAACACACCTGAACAAAGAAGCCAACACACACACCCACACACACATCCAGAATCCAGTCACTCTTTCATCACTGAGCCACATACAGATACTGTACATCATCTGTCATATTCATATTAAAGACCACGGATGGTCTGCGGCACGTCGCCGCCGTCGCATCACGTCGAAACCATCCAGACCTTAAGAAGTGCACTGCAGGTGTAGCAGAGAGAGACTGTCCATGTGTGTGTCCATCAGCTCTAATGCATGATAGAAGGAAAGATGTGCTCAGATTATGTTCTGTCTTATTTTCATAATAAAATGCCTAGATGTTTGTGAATTGTTTAATTTTTTTTGGAACTTCTAAATGAAATGTTTTGATTATTTTCAGATATTTATTTTAAAAATCTAAAAAATAAATCCACTCAGACTCTGTGGTAGATCTTTGCCACCACCTGCTGGTCAAACAGAGGAAATGTTTGGCAATGTGGCATTGTTTCTACACCACAGTGCAAAAACATTTCTTTTGTTTAAGTGAAGATCCTACAAAACATCTTTAGTAGGACGGATATCAAACCCTTTAAAAAAAAAACTTGAGCTCACATTCTCATCGGTGTTCAACTGTTTGACCTGATGAGAGCGCGCTGACGAGCTGCAAAGTCCTTATAAGTGCATCATTAAGAACAGACTCCTTGTGTGTTTGTTGGATAACTTCCCGTAGCAGCATGTTGTTTTGAACATGGGAGTCTGCAGCGGCCTGTAAATCAAAAGTTCTGATCCGTATGACACAAAGCGTCCATACTCATACACAGTGTGCGTCTCAAGTCCGCTGTAGTATGACGCATCTGCAGTCTGTTGACCGAAGCAGAACGTGGCTCCTTTTTTCTATTTTTGGCTCCAGTGTTTACATACACACCTTAAGTACTGGTTGGCTCTGATCCCAGTAGTCAGTTGCCAAGATCCTTCATGGCAACAAATGCAAACTCACAGGTTTTACTACCAGCAGGAAAGAGAGAGAGAGAACAGTGTGTCTGTTTTTATTCCTCTATCTGAGGTCAGATAGCATGATGAGCGAACCAAACATACTGACGGCGATGGTGCTTCCAGTCTGGCGAGGTGAATACCTTCGCTGCTTCGTTGTCAAACCCAGCTGTTATCAGCGTTTGTCATTCTTTTATTCTTCTCTTGGTTGACGTCACATAACGTGTATGGGGCGATAGGCAGACAACGGTGCGGATGCTACGAAAAAGAATTAGGTCTTTTAAAAATAGCAAAGACTTCTGCGTAACGGAATGTGTGCTGCGTGGTCTTACTTTGAAGGTCAAGGAAAGTTTATTTGTTCAGCTCATTATCTGGTACAGTGTCTGAAAAGACTTGAGAGGCCCATAAAAAGCAGCGGTCCCAAACCCAGACAAGGAAAAAGTCCTTGAAAAATAACATTAGCGTTAATGTTACAGCTATTAATTGCTTTTAATCGTTTTCCTGATGAATCATTTAGACTGTTAAAACATAAAGAAAAGGACCTAAGATGGCCTGAAGCTGCAAAAGAATAAAGAGTTGCCAATTTTATAATGATACAAAACAGAAAAGCAGTAAAGTCGAGAAGCCGGAGCCAGAAAATGTTTGGTATTTATTTGTTGATAAAGATGATTAATGGCTTTTCATAAGTAGCATTCACAGGGAGAAAATGAAACGATGAAACCCTGAGAGAGGCGATTTAAAGAGAAATCCTCCAGCTGCTTATCGCTTGGTCTTTTCTTAGCTTCCTCCGTCGACCTCTTCTCCTCTGCCATAATGTCCACAGAGGCTGCTGAGCCCGGTTACATCGCTCGCCTGCCTATAGCTCCAGTTCTGGCACGAGAATCACTCTGTTCCACGTCAGGATCCGCTTGTGCCTGGAACTGAAAACCTCTTCCTGGTGGTCCAAAATGCCTGTGGTACAAACAGTAACACTCCCCACGCTGCTCTTAGGTAGCAGCAGCTACATTTGGCATTTGGAAACTCTGTAAATCACAAAGAGTCGAAGCTCAGCATCCGGAGGACGTCAGAGAGAAAACAAGAAAACATTTTCTTCATAAAATATGATCCAGTTTCACCGGAATCAGTAAAAAAGTTTGCCGGCGTGTGACTTAGTGCCGCGAAGTGTTGCGTACTTCTCATGCTTCTAAAATCTGGCAGAAAAGGTACACGATGTTGCTTTAAGGGGTCACTGAGTTTGTTACAGTTCATCTTGAGGGGGAACATGGATGTCTGTGGCAAATTCAATAGTAATCCGTCCAATAGCTGGTGGTGCTGGAAGGGGGGTCATCAAGGTCACTGATCTTAATCCTCTGAGGATCATGACTCATCATGTCTGTAGAAAATATGGACCAAAGAGGTGGGACTGAGAACGGGATTTCTTATAATTCCAATACTAAAGAAATAATCTATTATTAACACAGTTGCACATATTTCCACAGCAAGTCTGGCTTTGTTGATGTTCAGATCATAAAGCTCCTCCTCTAACCTGTGGGCCAGCGGAGCATACGGTTCTGGAGAGCTGCTGGTGTAACAGATGATCTCATTACACCTCGACAGCAGGCCACGGGTCTGAGGAGAGAGCAGAAGCTGTCAGCCTGTCAGAGCAACGTCCGGGTGTCTGGCCACTGTCAGCCTCGACTATGAGTTCACGACTGGAAACAGACTCTGTATCAGAGAGGAGACACACACACACACACAGTGGTGGTGTCATTAAAGGTGTTCTTTATCCGTCTTTTAACTTTAAACACCGTTACAGAGCGGGAACCCGGTGATGTCGTGGCCTGCCCCCCCCCCCTCCGTCGGCTGCACAAAGTAGAATGAAATGTTCCAGAAAGATGAGGAATGTTGTTTTTGTTGTGCAACTGAACATCGAGAACGTTGTTTCTGAAAATATCAGTGTGTACAGTATGTTGACGTGTCTGACCTCTCTGTTAAACCAAACACCCAAAGTGCCGGAGGACATTTGCGTTAAATCATTTCAAGTTCTGATGTTCAAGATTTACAGGCAGTGGAAAATACATTTTCTAAGTTGCAAAAATATTGTTTCACTTTGCTTTAGCAGTAGACGACATATTTTAGGTCTGTATGAGACACGTTTTAATAAAATCTATTTAAAGCCGCTGTTATTCATATTTTAGTATCAACAATGGATCAAATAAATAAAAACCACGAAAACTATCATCCAACTCTTCTTCAGAGCTTTTTGTTTTCTTTTTATGGATCCTAACTGTACTGTTGATTCACTCTCACTGCTGTCAGCAATATTATTTTCAGTGAAAAACACTGATTACCCCTCTGTAGACTGCCTGCTCAGCACTGAACAGTGGACAAAGAAACTTAGCAACTAGCTTTGGAACTGGAAACAAAACCCAACCCAGGTCGTTTTAAAATAAAATACAATAGGTCTATATCTCATCTTTTAGAATAGAAGAATAGAATAGATCTTTATTGTCATTGTCACAGGTACAACGAGATTAAAAGTGGTTCTAGTCAGTCAGTGCAACATAAATAAAATCCTAGCGTTAAGTGACTAGTAAGTGTTAAGATAACTAGAATAAATAAGAATAAAGATACCTGAGACATTAAAATGTACTAAAATAAATAAAATTAAACATATGCTAAAATCAAAATAAATACTAAATATGCTAAAAGGAGCATACACCCATTGCATAAAACATTAAAACATTGTGCACATAATTCAATTTCATTTACATAAAGCTTGAGGGCTCAGCGGAGACCTGAGCTCAGGTATATTCAGGACCTCTTCTTCCATTAGAAAAGTTAAAACAACCAAAGAGCTCACAGGAAATTTATCCTCATTTGACACAGACGTCGTTCGGTTATTGCGTTCATTATTTGTGTTGATTGCACAGTTCATCAGTTGTCCTGTTGTCCATGTAACTTTGTCAATTGTCATTGTCTAAAGTAACAAGACAACAAAATGCAGTTTAGCATCTAACCAGAAGTGCATGTACATATGATCAGGATATATAAGTATAGTGCAGGTATAAATATAAATATTCTATAGGATATATACAGTTTATGAATATGTTATAGGATATATACAGTATAAGCAGCATGGACAGGTAAAAAATAAAGTAATTAGGTACAATCTGAGTTATTGAATAGATAATATAATAGAAAATATCCATAAAAAATATCACTTAGTCAAGTTGGGAACTGTTGATGTAAATAAGCAACTGTTTGTTGTAGCCATAGCAACCTGAAAGGTGTTTCCGCTGCCCCAACATGTCGACGGTGAACCGTCTTTGCCCTGAATTCAAAAATAAGTCCATCAGAGACATTTCAGCATTGAAGATTACATTTTTTATTTCTCGAGCAGTCCAGCTGCCCTAAAACATAAATTTACATTCAGCATGTTCGGTGTCACAATATTTACAATACATAACATTCTCACAGTGATTTCAAACCAAATACAGTCTTCGGTGAAAATGTGAATTTTGTCATATAAATTAAAATTGCACTTTGTTGCGTAAACAGAACAAAACAAGTCTTCAAGTGGACATCGGCACACAACAGACATTCAAACAGCATCGTCGGCAAGACGTGGACAGTCTTATTTGTGTTGAATGCATTTGCACTACAACAGATTTTCTTGAACTGCATCGTTGCTAAGAATACCAAATTCTAACAGCGTGGTGAAGAAAATGCAGGTAAAGGCCAAGTGAAGAAAATGTAACCTCAGTCCTATCTGGTGGAAATGCTCTGTGTGCTGCCTGCAGCAGCATATAGCACCCAGTCTAATCATCCCAGCTTCATTGTTGAAAGCTCTCAGCAGAACGGAATAAAAAACGGCTTCAGTTTTGCATTTTCCACCCTCGCCGGTAATGTTTATGCTCGCGGATTTGCATTCGGGGTCTATTATCCCCGAGGCGGTGCTTGGAATGAACATCATCAGTGGTCTATTCACACAGTCGCAGCAGTAAACAAATGACTTCAGGACCGGGCGGACTCAGTGTGCTTTGCCCTCTCTCCTGGCGGCGTCACACAGTTCTTTGTAGAGGTCGGAGTGGATAAACCTGGGGTAGGAGTTGTTCTCCATCAGGCTGTAGACTTTCCTCTGAGCTGCCAAGAAGCTAGTCACAGTGGGCTCATGGAGGCTCTGTATGATGGCATTTTTGGTGTGGAAGTCCAGGTTTATCTGTGACCAAAGAAACATCACAATGAGCATTAGATATAGATTCGTAATAGAGAACATATTGTGTGTCGATGAAGCTTTAAGGTAAATACAGAAACTAATCAAGTAACTAGCTGTTACCTCTTTGGGAGCTTCGTTTTTAATGAACTCCTCGTAAATGCTGTTGGCCTTGGAGACCATCTCTTTGTGCGATTTGTGGTTCTTGAAGTCCTCGCAGGCTGTCCAAAACTCAATGTTCTCCTCGCAGAACTCAGACTTCAGGAAGATACAAAAGGCTGCTTTCCCATCTGCAGGAGGGAGGACAGAGGAAAGTGTTAAAGCAAGCTGAGGGACGCATCGCTTGTTTGCCCATTAATGTTAAATAAAGTAAATGCAAAGACATTACAGTGTTTTATTGAGGCCAATAAACCGCCGTCATTCAGAAAGGACAGTCACCGTGTGACCTTTGAGGCTCTTTTATGTAACCGTGCACCAGTACTCCGTTGAATGATACTTACATTTATGACTGAGGAGTGTGTCGAGTGACTGTGCCCATTGGTTTACGTCATCAGCAGTTGGCCTGAGGGTGAAGGAGAAGGAGTGTGTCAAAGTAAATATGAAGCAATCACTGCTTTTACATGCAAACTGAGGGAAACGATGCAAAATCCTCAAATCTATGATCCGAATTTGGTCTAATTAAAAGAATACTGCAAAAACTTCCTCTTCCACTGAAGTTAAACTAATTTATTTGAGGTATAAAATTCTAGAAATCTGGTTTTATTTAGTCATAAATTAACATATTCATAGCAGTCAATCCATGAAGTGTGGATAATGGGTACACAGACGAAATAAAACCTGATTAAACTAGAACTACCATAAAGCACGGACGAGATGTTATGCATACAAATCAGATGTTATGTAATCCTCAAAATAAAAACGGCCTTACCTGTACGTTCTGTTTCTCATTAGATGGAGTATCGAATGGGAATTGTTTGACTTCAAGAGAAATCCTATTCTGTTTCTCCAGTTTCTCCTCCTGGAAAAAGAAGAAATCATCAGTGGTTTAATGGCAGAGTAATATTGTTTATAAGGTCCATCATAACCAGAAGCATTCCTCTCATTAAACACCGCATTAACTTACTTCATTCCCTTCTTCTCTGTGGGCAGGTCGCTGGGTTTCATGCAGTCGGTGGACGCCATGTTTTGGAATGACACAGTGGCAAGGTTCTCTCTCATGGTTCAATCTCTTCTCCTTCTCCCTCTTGACTCGTCAGGCAACCTTTATAGTTTCTCTCCTGCCACAGGAGCATGACAGGGGAGAGGCGGGTCTTGGAAATGTCAGGTCTTTTGCGCGATTGGCTCTCGCTGTGTAAACAGTGACTTACCCTGGTATGACTCTCAGGGCCCGAGGCAATGATAGGCTGTCACTGCATAAACATTCTCTCCCTAACTTTCCTGAGGGCTTCCTTTTTAAAGCATAAGGTCACGATGTGACGTGCATGGCAGGCTCAATGCGCTTATTCTTAAAATAAAGTCCTGTGATGGAACTTTTCCCACCTTCCTTCACGGTTTTTCTTTCTTCTTTTACGTTCAGAGTGTTTTGCAAAGCCGGAGCAGCTCTGCATTTGTCCAGGCACTGATTAATACTTTATATTTTACTTTCTAAATGAAAGGAATACAAAAAAAACAGCTGAGCCTCATATGTGACATGTGACACGTGTCACATCTCTAAAGTACAATTGATTCATTGTGACTTTGCGACACTACCTGCAGTGTTCACATTCAGTGAATGAGTCACCAGGGTGTGGACGCATCAAGAGTTGCTTAACAATGGCATGTCGAGATGCGTTGGTACAAAGATAATGGTGCAACATCCTCTTCAGCTTCATCAGGTGTTTAAAAACAGAAACGCCTGCATTGCTGAATGAATTGTTTTACATTCCTCTAGTGTTAACTTCTCTCCGTAGACCACACTAAAGCAGGTCAGTCAGAAACGCTTCAGTCAAGGGATTGACCTTTTATAGCAAAGAGTTATACGGTTTAGATTTGGCGGAAAAATGGGCTTTGCTCTTTGAAGGACCTCAAAGAATCCGTTGCTGCTAGGAGAACTGATCCCCCCGTCAACAAACACATGCACGGACGCAAGATTAATGTCAACAGTACCTGAAGCTTCAGCACCATAGGGGTGGGGGGGAAGTGTGCTGGCATGAGGGTATCAGCAGCAGTGGTGGTGAGAAGTTCACACCTGTATGCTACTGGTCAGCTGGTAGCCGTTCAGCCAATGATTGACGAAAGTCCAGTGCTATGTCTGAAATCTTAGTTTTACATAACCTAAACGTCGGAAAACGTTTGACCATCGACCAGTTCTAAGCTCAGCATGTCAAAGTCTTCTGGTGTACAGTTAAAGTGTTTGAAAAAATCCACAACAAGCTAAAAACAAGCTTAGACTTGACTTTCCTCAGCAGCTCAGTCAGTAACCTAGGAAAAAAACAAACCGCTCAGTCAGTCAGAATCTGCTAACAAACTTCAGAGAGCTGCAGAATTTGGCGATTCTCTCGTCGGTTCATCCAAGGCCGTAGTTTTGCATATGGATGGTAGAGATGTTGCTAATATTTTGGCAGGACCGAATCGTCCCTATCAATGTTTGAGCGAACTCGTTAACATTATCTTTGGAGAGAAGCCCGAGAGGGGAAAAACAGAGACAGCGATAGTGCTTGCAAGCCGCAAACAGCTGTTTCTACGTGCTTCTCCTGCTGATTTTGACAGAAAATATAAAGTTTCTCCCTCTCAGCTTCACCTCAGCATCGCTGCCAGAGGAGAAAATGCTATGGACACTGATGTGCAGATTGGCTCCAAACTCTTTCAAATCCACATGTATGCATAAATCATTCACTCACCACCCGCCTAAAAGAATTATTATCTCAGATTTAGAGACCTGAGCCCATGTGGACTTTGAGTATTTTTAGTATAATTTTAGTAACTTTAAACGTTTCTATGCCAATGTAGCAAATAAACAATGTTAATACTTAAACTGTACACTGTGCAATCTTAAAGCAAAAACCTACATTTGACTTCTTTCACCTCAGATTTCATCTACAGTATTTGTAAAATAAAAGTGCAAATCCATCCATCCATCCATCCATCCATTCTCTATGACTGCTTATCCTTATGAGGGCTGCGTGGGGCTGGAGCTGATTCCCTGACACACCCTGGGCAAGTCACCAACACACACAAACAACCATTCATGCTCATATTCACACCTGTAGGCTTTTGGACTGTGGGAGGAAGCCGGAGCACCTGGAAAGAACCAATGCAGATGTGGAAAAACAGGGATCAGGGTTAGGGATGGTTACTGTAGATTCAAAATAAAGATTTATCTTCACCTTCTATTATGTTATGATATTAAATAACTGCCTCAGGCCTTTAGCAGCAAATGTTTTCCACTGGTAGCACACTGAACGTTGTTTGTCTTTCATATAGATCATTCAGCAGTTCACTTTGATTAAACCGCAGAACATCAATTTGACTACCAAACGTGACAGCTGTCGTAAATTGAAAATACATCTGCACTTTACCACCATTATTTACATTTTCTCTGCGTATCAAATGCGCAAGTGTTGTTCAGCTAAACCTGCAGGTCCGGTTTTTTATGCACACTGGCCACCGTGCCGTGTTTTCCATTCACTCATTGTTTGCATGCAAAGCTGCGTTCATGAATTTGCCATTCCGTTAGATGCACAATTTGTCTACGAGATGCAGCAGTGGAAAAGTAAGCACAGATCCAAAATAATTCCAGTGGTTAAAAATAAAAAGAATGAATGCGGTCGATGTTATGTCTCTGTAAATATTATCATAAAGTGTACGTCCAGACTTGCTCTATATGGAAAAGTCATGAGATAACGTCTGTTATGATTCGGCGCTATATAAATAATATTGAGCTGAACTGGATTGGATGTTATGATGTTCACAGAAGTGCAAAAATAACAGTTAAAAATGAGAGAACATTTGCAACACGCTGTCTAGGTGGCTACATCTCATGATTTGCAACACGTCGTGAATCCGAGCAACGGTTTAACAATCTGCACACATAACTGGACAACATTTTGAAGGTAATGTTCCAGCCTGTGCTTGAGAAACCGACCATTTATGCACACTGAACTCCTTATTCCAGTAACATCGACATCACATCCCAAAACCAGTGAAGGGGCCATTCCCATTAAGGAACAGGACACGCATATGTCAAGAACAATCACGATTTGTTCTCGATTATGTGACCTATATGCGCCTGCGTCACCTGCCATTGTTGTGTTGTGATCATCACCGGCCTCCCTCTCTCTCTCCATTGCACCAGTTTGGAGCTCTTCTGGGTGAAAACACTGTGTTCGCCTCGTGTGTTTATTATGGTGTGCAGACTAGTGTGTAAGCAGCCGTCTGTTTGGAAGTGGATGAAGAGCAGAGCCAAGTTTCCACTAAGGCACGAGGTCCGTCCAGAGGGCCTTACGCAGAAGGTGATTCCCAGCAGATTTTGTCCTCTTTGTGTTTGTACATTGTGGTATTCATAAAGCCTGGCTGCACTTTTAACCCGGCCAGGGTTTTCGTTTTTTTATGCTTAGCGAAGTGCCTGAAGCTACAATGAAGCTTCAAGTGCTTGAGGAAAGGTGCGAACAACAGCGTGCATGTCAAGGAAGACCACCAGCATAACTTCAACGTGGCAGAGTGGAAAACCAACACAGCTGTTGTGTGTAAGTGTTTACTACAGACTGTGGAAAATACCCATGCACTCAGCCCAAAACAATTAGAGAAAAAAGTCATGCTTAGTAACCTCTGTGAAACTTACTTTCCATTGTGGCAACTTGTGATTAAAGTTCAACTAACAAACATGGGATAAAACCCCAAACAGGACAGCTGCGCTTGATTTCTGCATGTCTCACGTGGATTCCCGGTCATGACCAACTGGGCTTGTTCTTCAACACCTTATTTAGCCAGACAAGGTTCAACTGAGGGGAGACAGGAGACAAATTTAAAGCAGCTTTATGTAGAAATTGGTATTTTTCCGATTGACACATTACTTACTAGTCCAACTGCAAGAGGCCGAGCTCTCGCCCAGTCCCAGAAGCCTCTTGCTGGGACACTCTCTCCTCTTTACCTCTGTCATTATGTCCATAAAGGCACCTGAGTCCAGTTGCATTGCCCACATGCCCAGCTCCAGTTCTGGCACGACACTGGCTAAGCTCCCTGTCAGAATTCCCCCACACCCTGTGGGCCTCTTCTTCTTTGTGGTCCAAAACACCAGCTGCTACAGTTGACAGCAATTACTTTACTTCCCATCAGGAAGAAAGTAATTACCCGGTAATTATCCAGAGATGGAGCAGTTACATAGTGTGAGAACCCGAATCACAGTAGCATGAACATGATTTAAAATCTGTTATTTTACAGTATAAAACCGATAAGGCTTATATTGATTTGGATCAGCAAAGGTGTTTCGTTTATGTTTTTATTGAACCCGAGAGACACTGAAAGAAATAAAAAGGTGCTGGCAGACTTTTAAAGACTACATCCTCATACGGGTTATTAGAGGCTACGTGAGGATGACACCCGCGCATCATCAACTTCCCGTGTCTCACATTTACATATCTGCTAGAATACAGAGTTCATTGTGTTAGAAAAGGAACTGACTGATCTTATTAGCTGTGTCCCAGTTCAATAATACAATTGTAAGCAGATTTTCAATCCAAATCAAAGCACAAAAAAATGAAATAACAACTGAGCTTAGAGGCTAAACTTGTATTTACATTGCACTTCTTCTGTTCTACCGACCACTCAAACTGTTTTAACGCGACACGCTCATGCAGTGTTGGCAGATGCAAGGTGCCAACTGCCCATCAGAAGCAGCTTTCTGTCCAAAGTGCCTGCGATGATACAAAGCTCACCCGTACACACACTCGTGGCACATCGACAGCAATCTGGGGTTCGGTATCTTGCCCAAACACACCAGCAACCCGTTAGATGTTAGTAGACGATCCATTCTGCCAACTAAGCCACAGCTGTTCTGTGTGACAGCACAAATAAGTATCAAGTCTCTGGAGGGTTCCCTGCCATTCCGAAATTAGAGTTTGGATTGATGTTTTCTGGCACAAGTTTGTAACTAAAAACTGAAAATTAGTATTATGGATGATGATAACTGGAGAGTACAGTCAAGGAAGTGCAGATTAAGGGTGTATTTTTGTCATTGTCATGTGAAGGTATACCTTCATGAGTTATTTGCTTCTGGCCTCGTCATGCTCTACGTACAGCTTGTGTGTTGCCTCTTGGCTTTGACCTCCTTTTCCCGTACTTCACAACATGAGGGCAGGTTAAGGCAGGAACAGTAGATACCAGTCTTCCTGCCCTGGGCAATGCTTGATCTTGGCGTGTCAACGTGTCTCTGTGTTGACTGATACATACTGTTATGTTGTTTCCACATCAGAGCAGGCAGCACAGTTTCTGCCTTTTGACGCTTTACTGAGCATGTTCGGCCCTGTTACAAGATAAAAGTGAATCAGAGCCACAGTAACGTACTGTGAGCCTATTGTATTAGCACAAACAAAGCCTGGTAACTTCATCACCTTAAGGGCTGACGTGCTGGATGCAGAATCCAGTCATGGCATGGTCTTACATGAAGATTCAACTGCAGGAAACAACTCTTCTGGCTCAGATAGTTTGCAAGTTTCAGCAGGTTGTACACAACTTACAATGATAAAAGTCACATTTGCTCATTGACAGTGGTAAAACATACACTTCATTGATCCACAGGGAGAAATTTAGTCAGTCAGCAACACATAAAGGACAGATCACACCCATAAAAACATACAGAAAGAGGAATACGAGAGGATATTATACTGCTCTGGAGCCAGCCAGACACTAAAAGTACTGTGACACCAATAAAATACAGTACCAATAAACACAGAAACATTTCCTAAGTGAGTACAATACAAGCCAGGACACAGTCAGTACAGAAATGTAAAGAGAAAATACAAAAACAAGGTCTGCACATTACATGCAAGGTGAAATCAGCTGACAACACAAAAGGCTTATTGTTCTGCCAGTCATAATGCAGATGAAGGTTCAGCACTTCAGACAGAAAATGACCGATACAACTTTCATATCTGCGTGTGAATTACCAAGCTAGAGCCAGAACATTGCTAAGATCAGCTTCATATGAAGAATGGAAACAGAAACAGCTCTCTCTCTCTCTCTCTCTCTCAAGACCATTGCTGTGCCTTAAATTTGCATACTTCCATACTCACACTCGTTTTTTTGAGAGCATGAGAGCGTTCACACTGTCAGTTATGGGCAAAAGGCTGCGTACTGCGAGCGCCCAGATGGTGCACTGATAACGGTCAAAGCGAAAAAGTCGAGTGTGAAATGTTATTTCGGCTACGAAGCAGAAAGGAGGAACCATCCGCTTTTTGAAAATGGCAGCTGAAACTGATGTTGTTGTGATGAATACTGCAGTATACTTTCTGTGAAGGAGAGGAGCTCAAATGTTGCGTCATTTGCAGAAAGTGCACAATGGCTGTACTCGAACTCAGACAACACAACCCTACTGAAATATGTGCACGAACCAAGAGTACTAGACGTGTAACGGAGTGATTGTGTAACATAAATGATGTATTAAAAGCTTTAATTAACAAGCTTTCAGAGTGCTGGTGGATCAAGTTTCCCTTTGTTTACAGTCTCTACCTCAGGGGTCTCCAAACTTTTTTCGGTGCGGGCCACATCAACTTCCCTTTCTGTGATGGGGGGCCGGGGTCAGTCTATAACTGAAGTGATATCAGTCACACCAGGATTTCACGGCCTTTTTTGAAATAGTTGTGGCCTAAATGTCTGATGTTGCATGAGGTTTTCAAAAAAATTGCGGTGAAAGTTGCTTTTTACATTTTTGTCGCGGGAGGAAGTGAAAGTTGCGATAAATTGCGATTCGACAGTCGCGGAGAGGGCGCAGCGAGCACTAAGTCCACGGCCCCGGGAAGTGGCGAGGTCCGGGCAGGAGGGCGCTGTAAAGCTCGCGGCCGTAGCCGTGAGCCACCTTCACCCCGAGCCTTTCCAAGCCGATCCAGAGCTGGTCGCGGCGCACTGCCGCGGAGGAAATGTGCCCGCGGAGGCCAGCCAGTGCTGGAGGGAGGTCCCACGAGGGGATCCTCCCACACCGTGCGGCCGTCCCTGACCCACCGAGTTGAATCTGCGCGGAAGTTGATCACGAGCAAAGTCACGTCAGAATATACCATTGTGTAAGGCGATGAAAATTAGCTAGTACTGTAAATAGTTCGTAAATAAGGTAGATTTTAATTAGAATGCCAAGCTTAATCATTAAGTGTGGATATTTTATAATAGGAAAATGCAATTTTGAAAAATAGGCCATGTTTAAAGGGATCGTTAAGTGGGCCACTCCAATCGTTTAGGCGGGCCGGTTGTGGCCCGCGGGCCGTAGTTTGGAGACCCCTGCTCTAACCTAAAAATGAAGCCAAAAAACAACGTTAATAGAGCTTAGAGCTGTTTTCAAGTACTTGCATTTCAATACTTAAGACACACTAACTTTGTGTCTGCGTATACGCCGATGACACTCTACTGCTACTCGTATCACCACCGCCCTCGTTGCCGTTCACAGTTATCATCCTCTGGGCTTCCTCTTCTTTTTGTTTTTTTTTTTAAAATCTTTTGTGTTTTGTTGACTTACTTTCCATTGTGGCAACTTGTGATTAAAGTTCAACTAACAAACATGGGATAACCCCACCAACAGGACAGCTGCGCTTGTTTCTGCATGTCTCACGTGGATTCCCGGTCATGACCAACGGGCTTGTTCTTCAACACCTTATTTAGCCAGGCAAGGTTCAACTGAGGGAGGGCAGGAGACAAATTTAAGCAGCTTTATGTAGAAATTGGTATTTTTCCGATTGACACATTACTTACTAGTCCAACTGCAAGAGGCCGAGCTCTCGCCCAGTCCCAGAAGCCTCTGCTGGGACACCTCTCTCCTCTTTACCTCTGTCATTATGTCCATAAAGGCACCTGAGTCCGGTCATTGCCCACTTGCCCAGCTCCAGTTCTGGCACCACACTGGCTAAGCTCCCTGTCAGAATTCCCCCACACCCTGGGCCTAAAAACCTCTTCTTCTTCCTTGTGGTCCAAAACACCAGCTGCTACAGTTGACAGCAATTACTTTACTTCCCATCAGGAAGAAAGTAATTACCCGGTAATTATCCAGAGATGGAGCAGTATGCGTGAGAAACCCGAATCACAGTAGCATGAACGTGATTTAAAATCAGTTTTATTAACAGTATAAACCGAGAAGGCTTTTGTATATTGATCAGACAAAGGTCGGTTTGTTGTTTTTTTATCGAACCCGAGAGACACTGAAAGAAATAAAAGGTGCTGGCAGACTTTTAAAGACTACATCCTCCTACGGTTATTAGAGGCTACGTGAGGATGACACCCCCGCATCATCAACTTCCCGTGCTCACATTTACATATCTGCTAGAATACAGAGTTCATTGTGTTAGAAAAGGAACTGACTGATCTTATTAGCTGTGTCCCAGTTCAATAATACAATTGTAAGCAGATTTTCAATCCAAATCAAAGCACAAAAAAATGAAATAACAGCTGAACTTAGAGGCTAAACTTGTATTTACATTGCGCTTCTTCTGTTCTACCGACCACTCAAACTGTTTTAACGCGAAACGCTCATGCAGTGTTGGCAGTGCAAGGTGCCAACTGCCCATCAGAAGCAGCTTTCTGTCCAAGTGCCTGCGATGATACAAAGCTCACCGTACACACACTCGTGGCACATCGACCAGCATCTGGGGTTCGGTTCTTGCCCAAACACACCAGCAACCCGTTAGATGTTAGTAGACGATCCATTCTGCCAACTAAGCCACAGCTGTTCTGTGTGACAGCACAAATAAGTTCAAGTCTCTGGGGGTTCCCTGCCATTCCGAATTAGAGTTGGTATGATGTTTTCCGGCACAAGTTGTAACTAAAAACTGAAAATTAGTATTATGGATGATATAAACTGGAGAGTACAGTCAATGAAGTGCAGTTAAGGGTGTATTTTTGTCACTGTCATGTGAAGGTATGCCTTTGTGAGTTATTTGCTTCTGGCCTCGTCATGCTCTACGTACCGCTTGTGGTTGCTCTTGGCTTTGACCTCCTTTTCCCGTACTTCACAACATGAGGGCAGTTAAGGCAGGACAGTAGATACCAGTCTTCCTGCCCTGGGCAATGCTTGATCTTGGCGTGTCAACGTGTCTCTGTGTTGACTGATACATACTGTTATGTTGTTTCCCACATCAGAGCAGGCAGCACAGTTTCTGCCTTTTGACGCTTTTACTGAGCATGTTCGGCCGTTACAAGATAAAGTGAATCAGAACCACATTACGTACTGTGAGCCTATTGTTTAGCACAAACAACCTGGTAACTTCATCACCTTAAGGGCTGACGTGCTGGATGCAGAATCCAGTCATGGCTGTCTTACATGAAGTTCAAACTGCAGGAAACAACTCTTCTGCTCAGAGTTTTGCAAGTTTCAGCAGGTTGTACACAACTTACAATGATAAAAGTCACATTTGCTCATTGACAGTGGTAAAACATACACTTCATTGATCCACAGGGAGAAATTTAGTCAGTCAGCAACACATAAAGGACAGATCACACCCATAAAAAAACTACAGAAAGAGGAATACGAGAGGATATTTACTGCTCTGGAGCCAGCCAGACACTAAAAGTACTGTGACACCAATACAATCAGTACCAATAAACACAGAAACATTTCCTAAGTGAGTACAATACAAGCCAGGACCCAGTCAGTAAGAAATGTAAAGAAAGATACAAAACACGTCTGCACCTTACATACAGGTGAAATCAGCTGACACACACAAAGGCTTATTGTTCTTTGCAGCATCTGCCAGTCATGATGCAGATGAAGGTTCAGCACTTCAGACAGAAATGACCGATACAACTTTCATGTCTGCGTGTTAATTACCAACTAGAGCCAGAACATTGCTAAGATCAGCTTTCATATGAAGAATGGAAACAGAAACAGCTCTCTCTCTCTCTCTCAAGACCATTGCTGTGCCTTAAATTTGCTACTTCCATACTCACCTCGTTTTTTTGAGGCATGAGAGCGTTCACACTGTCAGTTATGGGCAAAAGCTGCGTACTGCGAGCGCCCAGATGGTGCACTGATAACGGTCAAAGCGACATGTGTGAAATGTTATTTCGGCTACGAAGCAGAAAGAGGAGAACCATCCGCATTTGAAAAATGGCAGCTGAAAAATCATGTTGTTGTGTGAATACTGCAGGTACTTTCTGTGAAGGAGAGCAGGCAAATTGTGCGTCATTTGCAGAAAGTCACAATGGCTGTACTCCGAACTCAGACAAACACAACCCTACTAAAATATGTGCACGAACCAAGAGTACTAGACGTGTAAGAGTGATTGAGTGACAGCACATTTTAGTCACGCCCACAAACTTGTAATTTATATATATATAAATAAAATGATGTATTAAAAGCTTTAATTTAACGAGCTTTCAGGTGCTGGTGGATCAGTTTCCCTTTGTTTACAGTCTCTAACCCAGGGTCCACAAACTTTTTCGGGCGGGCCACATCAACTTGCCTTTCAGTGATGGGGGGCCGGGGTCAGTCTATAACTGAAATGATATCAGTCCCACCAGGATTTTGCAGCTTTTTTGAAATAGTTGTGGCCTAAATGTCTGATGTTGCATGAGGTTTTCCAAAAAAATTGCGGTGAAAGTTGTTTTTACATTTTTGTTGCGGGAGGAAGTGAAAGTTGCGATAAATTGCGATTCGACAGTCACGGAAAGGGCGCAGCGAGCACTAAGTCCACGGCCCCGGGAAGCGGCGAGGTCCAGGCAGGAGGGCGCTGTAAAGCTCGCGGCCGGAGCCGTGAGCCACCTTCGCCCCCGAGCCTTTCCAAGCCAACCCAGAGCGTCGCAGCGCACCGCCGCGGAGGCCAGCCAGCGCCGGGGAGAGGTCCCACGAGGGGACCATTGTGTGAGGGGATGAAAATTAGCTAGTACTGTAATTTCGTAATAAGGTAGATTTTAATTAGAATGCCAAGCTTATCATTAAGTGTGGATATTTTATAATAGGAAAATGCAATTTTGAAAAATAGGCCATGTTTAAGGGATTGTTTGGGATCGTTGAGTGGGCCACTCCAAGGTTTAGACGGGCCGTTTGGCCCGCGGGCCTAGTTTGGAGACCCTGTTCTAACCTAAAAATGAAGCCAAAAAACAA
>NC_040027.1:9137794-9264707 GCF_000972845.2 Larimichthys crocea | reverse complement strand
GGGTTCTCTTGGTCCCGCCACTAACGATCATATTATGAGTAGACTAATTATATCATAATACAAACCTGAGCTCTCTCGCTCATCTGCTGCATGACAGAGTGCCAGAAAGACAGCGGGCCAGAAGAAGACGAGCCACACTCACTTAATGATTTCATTGCATTTCTTATATGTGGTTTCTGCTGCTCTGCTTAAACCTCTTCTGGCTTCACAAATATATTCCAAATGATTTTATTCTCAGTATAAGAATGATGGACAAGTGCAGGCTGTCTGCATTATTTTTGTCACACATGAGCGAATTTATTTAAGGGCATAATTTCTTGCCACAAGACACGATCATGTGCTGAAGACGTTACTCATTTAGCTGAAAAACACTCAGCCAGCTATGGCAAAGGCCGTTCGTAAGACGACGTTGCCAAAATGAAAACTCTACAGTTGGCAGCTAAGCTGTGGTGTGTTCCAGGGAATCCTGAAATCTGATAGGGAGGCATCAAATGTTTTGTATGATGGCTTTTATGAAGAAAGAAAACAAAGAGTTTAGGTTGCAGGTTCTGCAGGTTCAAAGCTGATTCAGCTTTGTCCCTTTTCACTGAACTTGTGTTTGAATTGTTTGCATTAAAAAACTTCGGCTAATCTAGTAGCGACAGTTACAGGGCCAAATAGCACATTTATCGTGTTGTCGTTAACAGAGCTTAGAGCTGTTTTCAAGTACTTGCATTTCAATACTTAAGACACACTAACTGCTTTGTGTCAGCGTATACGCCGATGACACTCTACTGCTACTCGTATCACCACCACGAGGGTGGGCTTCCTCTTCTTTCTGTTTTTTTTTTTATCTTTTGTGTTCTCTTGTGGTCCCGCCACTAACGATCATCATTATGAGTAGACTAATTATATCATAATACAAACCTGAGCTCTCTCGCTCATCTGCTGTATGAAGGCAGAGTGCCAGAAAGACAGCAGGGCCAGAAGAAGACAGAGCCACACTCACTTAATGATTCATTCATGCATTTCGTATATGTTGGTTTCTGCTGCTCTGCTTAAACCTCTTCTGGCTTCACCAATATATTTCAAATGATTTTATTCTCAGTGTAAGAAATGATGGACAAGTGCAGGCTGTCTGGCATTATTTTTGTCACACATGAGCGAATTTATTTAAGGGCATAATTTCTTGCCACAAGACACTGATCATGTGCTGAAGACAGTTACTCATTTAGCTGAAAAACACTCAGCCAGCTATGGCAAAGGCCATTCGTAAGACGACGTTGCCAAAATGAAAACTCTACAGTTGGCAGCTAAGCTGTGGTGTGTTCCAGGGAATCCTGAAATCTGATAGGGAGGCAGATCTTTCCGCCTAAAAGACACTAACGCATCAAATGTTTTGTATGATGGCTTTTATGAAGAAAGAAAAATGATTGCACAGGTTCAGCAGGTTCAAAGCTGATTCAGCTTTTTCCCATTTTCACTGAACTTGTGTTGAATTGTTTGCACTAAAAAACTTCGGCTAATCTAGTAGCGACAGTTACAGGGCCAGAATAGCACATTTATCGTGTGTGTGTGTGTGTGCACTTTATGTGGAAGTTAATACAACTGAGGAACCTCCCTTTTAACAGAAGCTGACATTAAAAAATTAACAGCGACTGTAAAAGATAGAAATGTTTTTGGACCTGTTTATCTGCATGCAGATGGAGGGTGTATCCAATGTAGACCGACCAATTATTAAAAACATAACAAGGATGTTTTGGCAATCTGTTGGAAGCAATTTTATCAATCACCATACAGCTCCTGTACTACAGTTGTGTTGACAGCAGCTGCACATCCGAGGTACCTGACCTGTTGCATGCGTTTTTTGCATACAGACGCGTTTCCAAGGAGGAAAAAAGTAGCGACTGTTCGATCATAACTACGCGATTACCTGCCGTTTACTCTAAACAGAGATAGAGTTGTCCAAGTCAGAAAGTTGCAAGGTCAGATTGTAATCAAACTTCATGTTTCTTGAGATTTCAAAGATGTTGTGTGTGCATTTATGAAACAGCTGGTTGAACAGCTGATCTGTGGAGTAGTGCACGGTGCAGTTGGGCTACAAATATGGAAGGTTTGAGGTTAAAAACTCTGTCTGATGGCAAGGTCATCCAGTGAAATATTCTTAGCATACACTTAAACTGTATGGATAAGTATATACTTCAAAACATACCTGAAGTTTCCCATTAAAGAGTGTAAGATCTATTCACATAAAATGTGGAAGTGGAATGGAAAATGAGATGCATGAAGTTGTTTTCCGTCCTTTAAGTGTGGAAAACAGTAACTGGCAAGTGGTACAATGGAAGAGTCTCTCAAACTTTTACAATCAGTAATATTTTATGGGCCGTTTGCACAAATGATTGGTGCGTTGCATGTGCAAAGGTTTGTGCACTTCTACCGATTCAGTGACAACGTTTGGAGCGTTTGAAAATATGTCGTCGGGTTAGAAGCAGATTCGGAACATTTTTGTAGAGCTGGTGTAAATGTTTATGACGTGTCAGCGGGCGATGGTGTGTGCGGAGCTGCTTTCGATGATGTTGTGGCAGGATATCGCATGTCAGTGACAACAGTGCTCTCATTGTGCCTTGTTTTACGAGCTGTTTGTCACTTTGTAACCGAGTAAATACAGACATGAAACTTGATATGACTTCTCATCTCTCGAGTGTTGTACAGTATGTTTCCACCTCGTGTGTCATTTTGTACCTGGTGGTGTGGATGATTCTATGTATAATATAGAAACCGTGCAATCTGTATTAGTCATATAACAGGTGTTACCTTTTTAAAAAGCAGAGGTTGGAGGAGGACTTTTAATGTCTCACCTAGAAGTTGAATGAATCAAAGCACAGAGAGCTTTTCAGAATAAAATTCAATTACGGGTTTTAAGTGAATAAAAGAGCTTTTGTCCTGGTTTTGAAGCATTTAGTAGCTTTTGAATGTATATTCTGCTTCACATGTAGTCTGGAAACAGAAAAGCATTTTTCTTTTCTTGTTAATCTGTTCAGCTGGACAGCATTCCAGCTGGGAACAGAGAAAGTACAATTCCAGGCTGTTTCACTCATAGTTCAAAAGTCTGACTGTGTGTTTGTTTGTTTGTGTATTTCAGAGAAAGAGAGAGAATGAGACCAAACAGTATTTAACGAGTTCTGCTCACACATCCATTACTGTCTTGGATCAGAAAATGGAGTCTGTCCATCCTCCTGCCTCTATGATCGCTCCAGCGTTCTGTACAGTGAGACACTGATCGTGGGTTTCCTAGTCTTTGCCAGTCATAAAGCTTTCAGCCATGTGCACTTTGGCTAATGACAATTTCAATTTCTTCCAGTGTTTTTCACCCACGGGTGGACTGACTCACTGATGTGTTCGAGGCAATGTGACTCTCTGCCCAAAAAACCTATTTTTGTATTTTTTTTCATGACTGTAAGCAAAAATAACCTAAGTCTTATCATTCCTTCTGTCGAATAGTACAATGTTTCATTATGCTGTGTGGTTACATTTCAGAGAAAATCTCATTTCTCACAATGACTGATTTCATAAGAAACTGGAAGTGCGGGCCTTCCTGTTTCTAAAACAGCGCATATCACTTGTGCGTTTAATTCTAAAGTCAACAGATGCCTTTCAGTGATTAAAAAAAAAAATGATAACAGGAAACTCCAAGCACCCGATATCTTTTGTCAGATAACATACGGTTTGAAGACAGAAACTGAAACCCAGAGCCGCCAATACAAACGCAGGATTCTCTTTTTAAACATGTTATCCTGCTGATCTTCTTATTTATCATGTTTTTGTACTCACTTTAACATTTTGAATATCAACCTTCTCGGTGCACAGGCGTTAAAATACTGAAAATGTTTGACTATGAGAAACCAGGAGCTCCATTTCTAAAAAAATATACTGTATATATTCTTTGTCACTGAGGAGGATGGAGTGTTGAGTCTTGCCAACAACTGTAGTTGCTTCTCCATAACAGTGAAAAAAAATAACTCTTCGGGCCCGCCAGAACTTGGCACAGCCTTTATGTTTCCATCCTTATGCGGTGGAGTATTGCTTTAAACATATAACAGACATTCATTATGCAAACATCTCATTCATTTTCCCATGCCATGTTTTAAGATCTATTTCACTGCAAGTGTGTTGCTGTCCACTTTAAACAGACCACGAGGCTAAAGCCGAGAGCAGAAACTAGAAAGTGTGTGTGTGTCACTGAAAAAAAGTCAATTTGTTCCAAGTAGGCAATTCAAATAATTTAATGTCATTCAAATCACTAACATTATAACAAGCACTTCAACACTGCAACAAACTTTGTGACAATTAACAATAAATAATACATTGTTGAACCTTTAACTTAACTATCGACTCCTAAAAACACCAAAGAATGCATTCAAACGACAACAAAGCAAGAACAAGGCACATTCTCAAAGTATACAAGGAGTTTGAACATCCTATCATGCAAGGTGAAACTTTCTATCTCTACAGTAATCCGGCTTAAATAGTTTAATTATGTAATGTCACAACTCTGGACACTTCAGTGCTGTAAGAATTTTGTTTAGATTATAAGACATTGGCCGGCGGCGGTGCACTGAGGAATTAAATTCGACTAACTCACCGGCTGGAAATTCCACACAAGAAATGTGCATTATTATGTTCTGTTAACATGAAAAATATATTTATTCTGGATGTTTATTGGATTGAAAACGACTTTTATCATAAAGATATTTAATATTGGCACAAAAAAACGACTTTTATCATAAAGATATTTAATATTGGCACAAAATATCAGCTTAAATCTATCAGGCATCAGTTTTTTAAAACCTCACATCCAATCTAAAGAAAAGAAAAATCTCTTTTTAAAGTTTCCCAGAAAAACTAAGTGGCCTCCTGCAGCCCTTTCCTTTAGGATGGCTTATCATTATTGAGTCCTCTGTCTGTATGGATTTGTTGGCTTCCTTATTGCTGTCATTAGATAATTGGCCAAGTCTTATTGTGACAGCTTATTCTGTGTCAGTGGCAGTTAAAAGCAACAACTAAATGCTCTCTCTCTCTCTCTCTCTCAGTCACACACACACACACATAACTAACAGAGTGTGACCGTTGCAGCATCTTACATCCGCTTTCTTTATCTGCACAGGAAACACCACAGCAAAGAAGGCCGAAGGAGGTCTGCTGCATGGTTTGCTTACGCAGCTCCACCGTCAGAGCGGGCGTCAGTCGCCCTCCTGATTCATTCATTGTCCAAAGTGGTCAACTCGCCTACTTGCGCAGTCTTATCATCCAGTGCAAACACACACACACACACACACACTAGAGTTCATTATCATAAAGGATGGTAATGTTTATTCTTCTTATTGTTCCAAAGTCCTCGAGTGTGAAGTGCTCAGCGTTTGGTAATCCATCCGAAGATGGGATTAAGGCACTGTTCGCTTCTGGATCTAGTGACACCAATGCCGCGGTCTTGGACCTCTGCATGTGTCCGTGTGTGTGGAGCGGCGGCGGGTCGAGCCTCCTTCCTTCTTTGCTGTCAGTCCTTCCTCCTGAAGGAGCTCAAACATTCCAGTTAGGGGGTTTTATGTCCTTTCTCTCTCCTCCTCCTCAGCGTGCCTTCATCCTTTTGTGGCGTCGGCGGCGAGGTTTTCAAGGAGAGTCCTATAAATGTCCGAGCGGAGGAACCGAGGGTACGAGTCTCTTTCCATCAGCCCGTAAACTATCTTCTGAGCGTCGTCAAAGCAGTGCATGGTGGGAGTCTTGACGTTCCTTTTGATTTGTTCTCGGGTGTGATAGTCAATGTTGATCTGGAATGAGGCACACAGATAGGAATGAGGGGATTTGAGCCAAGAGCGAGAGATCTGAGGTTCAAACATTTGAGCAGACACTTTTCCTATTTGATATTCCGTCCGTACTGAATATGTATCTTCACTTTTCATCTGATATAACAGTATAGAAAGATGAAAGAAGTATATGTGAGGCAGACAGAGTGTCTGTGCATGAATGTGGAGTTTCTAAGTTACCTCTTTGGGAGATTCTGCTTTGATGAACTGCTCATAAATCTTCTTGGCTCTCGAGGACATTCTGAATGATGATTTGATCTTCTTGTAATCCTCACAGGTGAGCCAGAACTCGATATTCTCGTCGCTGTATTCAGATTTGAGAAAGCTTCGAAAAGTAGCCAGTCCATCTGAGGAAACACAAAGCAAGCATGAAGTACAGATAACACCCTGTTTTTAGCTTCCTTAAAAAAAAAAAAAAAAGCATCATCCTCTGTAAACTGTCATTCTCACAAACATAATTTTCTGTTCTACCAGTATTCTTGTCCTCAGGGGAAAAGCAACCTACATTTAGACTCCAGAAGCCTTTCCAGTGACTGTGACCATTGTTGGGTATCTTCTAAACTTAGCCTGCTGGGAGAGAATGCAAGTTAGATTACTCAACCAGAATCAAATTTGGGTAAAATAAAGCCAGGGTGAAACTTGCAAGGGGCTGCGAGGACACAGGCATAGTCAGATGAAGAAAGCATTAGCAGATGTGCTTATCAAATTCATACAAAAATGTCATAACCGTGGGATACGTTGTCGTCCGTGTGTGTGCTGTGCCAAAGCAAACATGGTGTCTCTAGTTCATTTGAATGCTTTCATGATGCCATAGATGGAAATGATAGGAGCAGGCTGGCTATTTTAAAACTGAAATGTATGCAAAACACTCCATAAGTCTCCTTACCTCTCAGAGCCCGATGAGTGTGAGAACATGCACTGGAGTCGGCACATAAAGTTCTTCCCGCTGCGTAGAGATAAGAAATGCATGAATATATATCCGTGTTGGATTTTGGTGCTGTTAAATTGGCTTCGAGTGAATTGGTCGAAGCATGTTGGGCATGTTAGTAATTAGACCAGAGAGCATGTGGTGTGGTAAAGTTAGATGCCGTTATTAACTTTGACTATTTTCAGGAGATACAACGAAGCATCCGTGATGACTCCGATGTGTGTGCTCTCATGACAACTTTTAAAAAAAAAGCAAAATATTGATACATGTTTCATTAATAAGCCCCGTGTCAGCACGTTTACAGGAAACCGTCGAGAGCTCAAGTAAAAGTTTCACTCACATGTTCTTGTTTCTCGTCCTGTCATCTCTGTCCATGATGAAGTGCTGTGTGTTGAGTGGTTCGGCGATTAGGCTGGGCATTGTTTTGTTAAGTCCAAACTCTCAGGCTCTCGGTCCTGGTCATGCTGTGGCTGAGAGACACTTAGGAGGGTTCCCCCTGCAACGCGGCTTTATATACCAAGGTTTCCTGTTGCTACAGACCGGGGCTGCTGGGATACATCAGCCCAGACTGAAGAGGAAGCACCCCTTCCTCCTCCTTCTCCTGTTCCTCCTCTCCTCCTACCTCACTGTTAGAAACAGCACATACTCACACTGAGCTGCATGAATGCCTCCCTCCTCTCGATGTTTTACTCCCTATTATGTCTCTCTGCTTTCTTTTCCTACTGCTGTTGCAGATCTTTCCCTCCTCCCGACTGGATGAGCCAAACTATCTGCACCCTTGGCTGAGTGCATGCTGTGTTTGCATTATTTTTAGTCTACCAGCACAGATGCAAATTACAGTAACAGTGACTCTGATAGGCAAATTGTGACCTTCACACACTGTGTGCTTTGGTCGTTTGGAAAAGTGAAGCCTGTTGGAGACAAACGGGAGCATTGCTCTTCTGTCTCGTGAGTGTGCGGATTCAACTTCAACATTTATTGATCCCACAAAGAGAATTTTCAACAAAGAATGTTGTGTAGATTTATGCAACTCATAGCTACAGTGCACATATGTCAGAAAGAGGAAACTGATTACAACATAGAGTCAGCAAGGCAACAGGAAGTTAGAAAAAATGCCTGTTATATCCTACATGGTCAAACTGTAGGCTGAAATCTTTATTTCGAGGGTTGAATTGGCAAGTTTAATATCCAAACATCCAGTAGAGAAAGGCTTAGAAACAGTAGACTTTTTAGATCGACATCACAAGGGAGTTAATATGTTAGAAAATGAAGTAGAGAAGGTATTTCCCAATCTGTATACACACTGACGTTGGCATTTAGACTCGTTTCATCAGGCAAACTCACCTCAAATTTAAGACATTAACTAGATGGCTGACGAGGTCAACTGCTACAATAATGAACAAGGATCCTGATGCCAACGTCAACACTGATTCACACAAATTTGACGGATTTTTACACTTTACATTGGAGCCTATTAGATGTTTAAGGGACTGGGAGCAGACAGGGATGAAGAGAAAGAACACGGGCTTGGCCAGAAATCAAGTTGTGGTGTGAGAACTTGTAGTGAACTGGACAGTTCCTTGGCGAGTGACTAGCATTAGCTAAACTTAGCATTAGTAACGCTGACCCATGACATTTTATGTTTCCTTTTAATCATTGTTGGCCTATGACATATTTAGTCTGGCACTGACGTAAAGGCTGCCACCATGATTGAAACTAAAGAATGAACTGTGGGAATTTATAGGCTTCTACGTCCAATCCTGAACTTCTGTCTTATCTTAAAGTGAAGGCTGCTTGGACCGAAGTATTGTGGGTACCATGGGTAAAGGGAGACATACTTACCATGGGTAAAGAGATGTGATATTAGTTCAAAGTTTGACAATGGTACACACTCTCGGACAGCCTCTCTTTAAAGGCAGTCATGCTTTTACACTCAGTTTTAGACAAAACTAGATGTGTTCAAATCCAGTGAACTGTCACACCTCAGCACACCTCGCCATGGATGGATGAACTTCACGAAAGTAGGAGTAAACCTCCTAGAGTTCCTTTGAAAAGACTGACATGGCAGATACCATACAACATATTCTGTCAGAAAGAGCCTCAGGCATCAGGTTGCATGACACTTGTCTATGACTCATAAGCTGTTGACATCAACACTGATTTATAAACATACTAACAGTGTGACAAGGACAGCGTTGTGGCCCAGGGTCATGAAATAATGATTGACGTCTAGGTTTGGTAGACAATGCTGGGACGATTCTGGACAAACCAGGACTTGTTGTTTGTCCCAAAATCTGGAGTTAAAGTTTGTTGATATTTACAGTTAGTAGATGGAGTTTACGGAGAACTGTGGCTGTCGTGCTAACGATGCATTCACAGGTATCACGTTGATAGATTTAGGCTTTGGGTTAGGTAACAAGTGTAGTAATATAACTTCACATGGAAAAGAACAGGGCTGTATCTCAAACCTGCGTCCTTCTGACTGCGAGGCCACAATTACGCTGACATCTACTGAGGCAACGTGGCACGTACCAAAAAAACAACACCAAAACATCACTTTTGTCAAGAAATCTTGATAGGATCGACAAGAGGCCTTGTATTGAACAGAGAATCCAAGATGTTGCTGTTTTATTTAAGTTTCTTTCACTTCAGGAGTACCACAACTTTCACTCTGTCTAAAAATTGTGTATCGAGCTGCTATGATGAGTTTAGAAGGAAAGACTTTATATCCCTGGAAATACCACTTCTACTCGTAAGCTTTGGCTACCAGTGTGACAGAACATGCCATCTGTGTCTCTCTTCATATCAGTCAGATGGGTTTTTAATTTGGGATGCATCATTTTGCTCATTCTTGCTTCCTAACGCAGCAATTTATTTTCCATCTTCCCAGATAAAAGTCACAAAGGTCGACAAACGCAGCTTGAGATTGACGAGGAAGTCGTTGCAGGTTGACAACATTAGATAACAATGGCGTCACGGTCTGGTTTCTGTGGGTTATTTATCATGAATACATTTTAACATTTGCCGGCAGAGATGTGCAGGTCCAATGCAAATCTAACGTGTAAACTGTCACGCTCAGTGAGTTTTTAGGTCAAAACTCGTTGGTTTCCGAGAAGATCTACTTTTTACCGTATCTTATTTGGATTGTAGAGAGATAAAAGTTCAAAGTTCATTTCAGGGAAGGTAAAATTAGCTATTTAATATAATCAGACAGCTACTCAACCTGAGAAACCTAGAAGTGTAAATGCAATCAACCATGGTGTTTGTTTTGGTTTATTTCCCTACAAATACAAGTTCTAATGGGTTCAGAGAGGAAGGAGCAGATTGTGGCAGTAAACTCAAAATAAAATAAATGAATGAGGATTCAGAAGATAATTAAAAACACGTCTGTGCTATCAGAAACTAGACCGAATCAGAATTTGAGCCTGTCGCCTGTCACTGCTGCTCACCATCTGATGCCCCGGGCCATTCTGTTACAATCTGCCCTTTGGCTTGGCTTCACCGACACTGCTCTCCCTCTTCTTTTGCCCAAACACGGTTATAAGGAACTGAGGCGTTACGAAGAGTCACCAAACACTGTGAACTGAAAGCTGTCACTTTCATATTTTATCAAGTGTCTATATGGAGGAACAGAGCAGTATAGAAAGCACCGTGCGATACATTATCCTGTAACATCGAGATCTGTCAGTGAAGTTCCCCCAAGTGTGACTTGTCTTGACTAACGACGTGCCATCGACAGTACTCACTTCCTTTTTGCTACCATGGTAACTGTGCCGGGCTGTTGGAAAACAGACAGATTGTGTGTGAAGAGCAGCGCGACCATGTGATGCGGGAGATGTGAGATTTGTCATTTATCAGGAACAACCCCTGACATGTCGGGGCGTACTCGGAGTTATTAAACGCTTTTGACATGGAGAAAAGTGTGTCGCTCGCCAAAATAAAAGCTCACAAAGCTGCTTATTGTGATACTTGCGAAATAGTTCCAGTCTGCAGCCTTTAAAAAAAAAGAAAAGAAAGAAGAAGGAAGCAAGAAATATTGAGATGCCTGGATTATATTTACCATCAACATATTGAGGACCTGTTTAACTTTATCCACAATACAAACTCATGCAATGCAACATGTGTCGAAACAACTGTAACAACTTTGTCACTGTCACTGAAAGCACTTAATTAAAGTTAAGAAATATGTTATGCAATATCCGATCTAGTCTCCAATCTAGTATAGGCTAGTTCAGTACATGTGGGTGTGCAGGGAATCAAATGATAACAGCTACGATTATATCATGTGGAAGTTATTGAGGTTAAAATAAGATGTCTGCAAAGTAAGCACAGAGGTTCTGTGCGATCTTGATAATTGTATACGTGACAAAAGAAATTAGCACTACGCAGACCATCATGAAACCCGTCAGTCACATCGTAACACATCAACTCCATTTACTGATGAGTAACATGGTTTAAAACGTTGATTCCTGCTACAAGGCATCGCAGAGATATTGGCCTACTCCCTGTTTGGCAGCTTCGCCGCCGATTTGGATTGGCTGTTACGGCAAAAGAGTTTGGAGCTCAGACATGAAACTTCAACCATCAGCCAGCCATGGTCTGATGACCATACCCATTAAGTTTCATGTAAATCAGACAAAGTGTGTGCCCTCTGTATTCATAAACGTGGCCAGGAATTTGCCAGGAATTTCTAAATAAGCAAAGTTTGACCTTAACACAGAGGAGAGATACTTAATGGTGCCATTTTATCCATAAAAATGTGACTGAAATTAGGATTTTTTACTGTTCTCTTTACCAGATCAGGTTCAAAAAACCTTTCATATAGCACTGTATGGTGGTTACTCATGCTCAGAATAGAATCTAGAGTGCAGCAGGGAATATTTTATGGGCACAAAGTCAGAGTGAACGTTCTTAACTACAATATAAGCTTACTTTCATTTCATATTTTCTTTAATTAGATAGACTACTTGGAGCAAGCAAAACAAGCTTCCAAGGGCCTGGAGACCATAACAACAACCCATAAAACACAAGTCTTCATTTATGTGATGTGTAAAGATGCTCTTTCTCCACTTTTAATACGTTTACGTGAACTCTTTCAGGTTACTTCTCTAAAGCAATGTATCTCTGCCGTCATTGTCCGTGCGTGATGAGATTATTCCCCTAACAAGGCAGCACATTCAGGCTGATCTGTTACGCATCAGGTTGTCTGATGACTCCAGTGTTGTCGTTTAAGCCCCTGAGTTATTATTAGCTGCCTCAGTACTCCTTTTTAAGGCACATTTTGTAGGAATAAGGCCATTTACAGAACTGAGTGGGATCAAGGGTTAGCGTGGGGTTACTTTTTTCCAGTTTGGTAAACCCCATTGCCGGTGTGTGGAGTTATCTCTGCACCTAATTAGAGGATATATCAGACATGTGACCAAAAACAGAATCTCTTTGCCAGTTGAGCTGTGGAAACTTCTCTCTTTTTTTTTTTTTTTTGACTCATGCCCATCCCCACACCTCCAGTCAGACAGTCACTCAGATAAATATAAACCTCTGTTCTGTGACCTAAAGCTCTGACTATATGGAAACAATCAGAATATTGAAAAAAGTAGTCATAGACGAAAGTCCCAAAGTTGGTCAAGAATTTTGAATTCACTGCCCATTTATGAAAATTAGATCATTTTATTCTGCATGTCAGAAACAGTTTATCATTTCTTGTCATTTATACACTGCACCTTAACTTTCTTAGACTTTCACATACAGTATGTCAAACAACTCCAACACATACCAACACCATTTCTTTTCCTCCCCCTTCATACACTCAGTACACCTTTTTCCACTCACAATACTTTTCTCTTTTGTGCTTTATTTTCCATCCACAGTGCATCATCTTCACCTCTCGCCTCTCATACAGTGTGAAATAACTTTTCAATTCAGTCAAAGAGAGAAATAGCGAGAATTTTTTAGTGTCTCAATGGCATTTTTTTTTTGTTCTTTCTCAAACTAAATGTACCAAAGAGACTTGGATTTGTTCTTTAGACTCAGGTAGGCGTCTGAGTGCAAGAATCTGGGACAAGAGTCTCTCTCCATCAGCAGGTAAACTTGTTTCTGGGCCTCATCGAAGCAGGAGAGGCTCGGTTTCTCCAAAGACTTCTTAATCTCCTCTTTGATATGGTGGTCGACATTGATCTGGAGAGCAAAAACAAAGAGAACTGTAAATACAGAGACAGTCACACTAAATGTTTCAGTTTAGTTTTTGAGAGCTTTCGACCTCGTCTCAGAGTCTTCCTTAAAGAAGTTAATATAGCTGCAAGCAGCGATGGGGGTGCGTAGCATTATAGAAGCATAGCAGGCAAGGCTATGCTTGCTCAGGAAGGCGTCATGAGTCCATACACCAAGTTTCGTGGCGATACATCAAGGCATCGCAGAGATATTGGCCCACTTCCTGTTTGGCGGCTTCGCCACCAATTTGGATTGGCTGTTACGGCAAAAGAGTTTGGAGTTCAGACATGAAACTTCAACCATCAGCCAGCCATGGTCTGAAGACCATACCCATCAAGTTTCATGTAAATCAGACAAAGTGTGTGCCCGCTGTAATCATAAACGTGTTATTACACAGTTCTTTACCAAATGTACTGGGATGTCTGAGAGTATCAGTCAACACTGGAATCAAGGTTAAAGTCCAAAGCATTATGAAGACATGAGCTAAAATGCATTTTGGCTCACTACTTATAGCGCCCCCTAAAGGTTAAAGGTCACCAATTTTTTTAGGCCTCTCATAGAAGTGGTCATGAGTCTGTGTTGGAAGTTTGGAGTCCAAACATCAAACTGTTGCAGAGATATGGCCTCACTTCCTGTTTGGCGGCGTCGCCAGTGACTTTGATTGGCTGCTACGGGCAAACGGAAGAGAAATTAAAAAATCCACATGATAACTTTTGTGCGGCTTGGTCTGAAGATTCTATGTGTCAGGTCTCGTGGAAATCGGACAATCTGTGTGTCCTGAAATGCTTTTTGAAGGTTTTTGCTAAAATTTGGACTAACGGGTTCAAAGTGAAATGAAACTTTGACATGCTGGTGGCGCTAGAGAGTTCAATATACAGGCGTGACAATTCTTGAGGTTGACCATGGGTCCTGAATACGTGTGCCAAGTTTCACCATGTTTTGTTCTGATTGGCTTGCTTTTTTTTACATCAAGAACATTCAATATGTGGTACAGTAGTGGAACATGGTAACAGTTCCCTTCGCCACAAATTGGACATTTGATGAAGGTCAGTTAGACCCCACAGCCTCTCTGTGTTAAACCAACACTACAAAACTTCAATAACAGAAGTCCTAATTTATTAATTTGTTGATCTGGGAGGGTAGTGCGGCTTCTGAGTCATACAGCTCAGGAGCTGAAACAGAGCGTTATGGTTACATTTAAGAGGTTCAGAGAGTCAAAAAGTGCAAATGTAATAAGCAAGTTCTCCGATTTGATAAAATAATAATAATAATTATAACTTTATTTATGTAGAACCATTAAAAAACAGAGTTTACAAAGTGATTTGACAGACAAGCACAAGCAAGATACTTAATGACATGACAACAGAGAGCCACACACTGAAACAAAGGCAAGACAACATTAAGTGGCACTAGCGAATGAAGGAATAAATAAGACAAAAATATAAGAACAAAAAACATATACACACATTCACACACCTATTTGTTTGTGAAAAGTAGATGACATTACGTGATTTAAAAGATGACTGAGTCTTCGAGCACTTGATCAGTAAACTCTTAAAATCAACTAATAAACTAACTTAAACTAACAGGAAGTCAGAAGTGGAGTTATGTGATGTCGTCTGTTAAAACCAGTAAGAAGCAGAGCTGCTCTATTCTGAAGGAGTTGGAGGCGAGAGAGATAAAATGCGATGGAGCCCCACCCTTTGAATCACAGCACAGGGCAGTGTAAACAGAGAAAGTTGTGACATTTAGCCGTCATCTATGTTGCTTCACTCAGAATCTTTTACTCATTCTTTGTGTGTATACGAGTGGCTTGTCCTGATGCAAAACCTGTGATAGCAATTTAAGTGAATGTATATGTGGGTTTTCATCATATTTAAGAATGCTAATGGGCAGCAGAGTTTATTTCTGCTGATCCAGCTCTGTCTCTTTCCAACAAGAACCATCATCAACCCTGACAAACTGACCTCTCTGCAGGCCGTAGGCTGGATGAACTCCCGGTAGATCTCCTCGGCTTTCCAGCAAAGGTCGTCCGGTGAGGCGGTGGACTTAAAGTCTTCACATGCGAGCCAGAACTCGATGTTTTCCTCACTGAACTCAGACCGCAGGAAGGCATGGAATGCTGCTAGATATTCTGAGGGAAAGATTCAGAAGAAACATCGTTAGATCACGAGGGTAAACTCAGAAACAAATGTACAAAATATGATTTCTAACATATGTACTTCACTCTTACTTTTATCCCGCAGCAATTTCTCCAGTGTCTGGTGGACTTTATGGTTAGTCTGCCAGCTGTAATTAAGAGAAATTTGAGTTGTTAATTTTCACCTAAATTAATAACAGCTGTAACATTGAGATATCTTTAATTGTGCGACAAACACTACCTGAGTTTTGAAGGATGAGCCTCATCGTTTATTTTTTGCACCATGAGGCACTGGATGTCTTTCTTGTGTCTCTTTCGATTAAGAACAATATCAATTCTGCAAAACAAATGAAGTTGAATGTTGTGCTGTAATGTGAAAGAAGAAGTAAAATCACTCATGAATCATGAATCTGAGTCTGGCTTACCTTCTGGGCCGCTTCACATTTTGCATCAGATCCTTAATTTCATAGAACCGAATCTTTGAAAACAAATGTTTTGGCATTTTAACATCCCTGGTTATGTCCTCTAAGGGGTTCCAAGAGTTTGTTGCTGTGTCCGTCCGTTGTCTCCCATAGGTATTACCCCTGTACTGCCATGTGAAGGCAGGAGAAGTGAGTACTTATGACGCTCTGGACCTGCTCGTACAGGTATCTAAATGCCATTTGGATAAGCACACAGCTGGCTGCTGTTTAGACTCAGTTACTGTTGTCACTGACTCACAGCTGTAAAATTCCAGTGGGGAAGGACTTTTCTGCCACTATGTGAGTTTGTAGACTCAATGAAAAAGCACCCAGAGGTGGAGAGAAGCCTCACAACTATTAACTGTCAAACGATGTAGCTATACCAGTTTTATTGAGGTAGTTGATATGTCAGGTTGTATTAGGAATGTTACAGATTGTATCAAAGTGAAGACGTAGCTTCATTCAGTGAATTGCTCATCTCACATTTGTGAGTTTCTAGAAAATCTACAATTAAAAAGAACAAACCAGATTCAAACTATAATAATAATAATAATGAAAACTGGTTCGATTTACCAAAGTAAAAAAAGTAACTCTGTAAAAGCTTGGGAAATGTTTTCCATTAAAAGTGATTTAAAGGATAAGTCAAGTGATATCCTATAATTCTATTATTGTCAACAAATCCCATGAAAGAGCACGAAACAACAACAACGTATCATACCAACAATGATTGCGTGTGTAGCTGAAGTCTAACATGTCTTCATCTGTGCTTCATCTCCATTGTTGTCCAAAAACTGTATTGACAACAACAGGTCAGGCTGTTTTTTTGGGGGGAATTCTTTTAGCCTTTTTCTGAAAATGAAAGTATATATTTGTGACCTTTGAATGGGAGTGATTTTATATCATTTCCCAGAATGTGTTTGTTAAAAGTAAAAGTATTTTGGATGTTCTGGAGACCAGCAATTGCCTTATAACATAAATTATAGCAGTGCAAGTGAAAGGAACAAAACCTTTCTCAAGGTCTGAAAGTGGTCAAATATATATATATATATATATATATATATATGTATGTATATACGTTTTTACTGTCTTCAACTGAAGGAAACATGATTGCACTACCCAGGTACTTGTCAAACTATAGGTTATATACACCCCCTCGGTTTGCAAGCAGACTATTTTATACTGGGTGATACACGACCAGAGTAGAGAAACTGTCGAGGAGCAGAGACTGAATAAAAAACTTTAAGATTTGAATTGATTCAGTTGCAGCAAAACACAGTTCAAGTAGTACAGGCGAAGATTTGCAGTGTCACCAAGTTTAAGTTTAAAACTGAAAAAGAAAAACTTAAAAATCTATAAAAGCACAGACATCGAAACATTTCTCTGAGTCAGAGATAGTTCGTGTAAAAGCATAAAAAGAGACAGGAAGTTCACTGGAAAGTTTCTATGTGTTCTGAAACCAAGCAACAATAATACCCAAACAATTCTCAGAACAACTCCTGTAATGAGTCCTCTTAACTTTACTGTCATACGTTTAATGCTCAAATGCATTAAATACACTCATACATGCATTGTTACATCTATTGACCGTCTGTCCGTCCTGGGAGAGCGATCCCTCCTCTGTGGATCTTCCTGAGGTTTCTTCCACCTTTTTTCCCTGTCAAGGGTTTTTTGTGGGCAAGTTTCGAACCGAGGGTCTAAGGACAGAGGGTGTCACTCCCTGTACAGATTGTAAAGCCCTCCGAGGCAAATGTACTTTGTGACTTTGGGCTATAGAAAATAAAATCTGATTTGATTTGATTCTCTCTCAACCTTGATTATATATGTAAATATGCATGACATGGTTCCTCTTGTCTGATTATATTTTACATCATATAAAACCTGTGCTTGGGTGGGGATGTCAATGTGGTGCTTTTCAGGATTCCCTCAGGGGTCTATCTATTGTTTAAAGTGGTATGTTTGTGGTTAAGAGAATGCTGAAGTGAGTGTTTTTTACAAACTTTCCACACCAGAACTACAAGAGCTGCGGTGGATGCACGTGCGGGGTTAGGGAGTTGGCTTTTCGGCGGCCGACACCCTTAATATCGCATGCTTGGCTGAACGGTACTTTCATCAGGACCATGAGAAAGTTCAGATCATGCAAAAACATTCATCCTGATCGGTCCACTGAGCTTTTGAAATGACAGTTCTTTAACATCTACATACTGTTACGGAGTGTTAATTGTACGTTAATGTTTATTCTTTAAATTTTACTGACAATAAATGCAGTTACGTGCTCAACTTTTTTCATTCTGATTGAAAAATCATTACGATTGCAGATTCTACTTTACATGGGAAGTGATCTAATGCGCTCCGGTGTTTACATGCGGCAATGCATTCATTGAAACAGTTGTGTGACAAGTGGAGCAAAAAAAGAAGAAGAAGATTCAGCTTCATCAAACTTTCAGCACCACCCAAAATTTAATTGTTCAATAGTTCATTCATTTTTCCATAGACAGTCTACACTCTAGAAGTCCAATAATGTTAATTTCTTTAAGAGTTTCTATAAAAGACAGTGGTCCAGTTCATCACTGAAGCTGCCTTTCTTTTGGAAGTGAAGAATATTATATATTTTGGCATTGAACCTGATTATAATCAGAATAGTAGGCTCCATAGTGTGTGGCCATGTGAAAGGAGTGACTTATAGTGACGAGTCTACCAAGAATTATCATCTAAATCTGCAGCTCCTGCTTTTTAACAAGCTTATTCAGCTCATTGTTTGGCTGTCTGGCCCACAAGTATACTGTGTTGGTTCACTTCCAGTGTTGGGCTCAACATGCAGCTGTTTTTAATTTGAAAAAAAGCTTTAAAACCTCACTGTACACTACCTACTCACCACCAAATGACAGACAAACAGACAGGCGACTAGCTGTTGAACATCGTGGAGCAAAAAAAAAACTAGTAAGAATGTGCCATAATGAGAATGAAAGCTACCGTAACACGGGACTTACCAAACAGTCAATTACCAATATGAGGATGTGGTTTGTCTTTCTTATAACCTCTGTGATTCTAGAGACTAGTTCTCATCGGCATTTTCTTGAAACTCTGAAAACCACACTGAAAAATATTCTACTTCTTCTCAACATGTTTTCAACCTGCAGCCTTCTGTAGGTCAACTACATGCTGTTGTTTATCAATGAAAATTAAATGCAAATTGCAACAGACCGAAAAGGAGAGCGGGATAGAAGAGTCAATCATCTTATCTCAGTGATCCACATCCTCAGTCACATTATGTTGTATATAAAGTGTACACAGGATGTTCTTTGCCCCGTGTGTTTAATTTTAGATATCACTAGCCTGACCCAAGCTCATTGGTGGACGGTCATCCGCCTCGGCCTATACAGTAAATAGTTCTTCTGTCTTATTAATCAACTTGTGAGCCCTCAGATTTATCGTGTCGGGTCGTGGAAGCACTACTACTTCGAAGATTATTTTCCATTGGAATGGAAACAAGGTCAAGAATTGGATCGGACACTCTTGGAGGATATTTCTATGCAGATGACAGTAATCTTAAACTAAACATTAAAAAAAAAAGAATAAAATGAGTTTCGTAATCATCTCCAACGTTTACCACCAATTGGAGAAATAACTAAGACGT
Source organism: Larimichthys crocea (assembly GCF_000972845.2). Taxonomy (NCBI): domain Eukaryota; kingdom Metazoa; phylum Chordata; class Actinopteri; family Sciaenidae; genus Larimichthys; species Larimichthys crocea. Next base: position 9,245,497 of record NC_040027.1, on the reverse strand, counting down.
GCATCATAGTTGCGACTTTAGTTTCAACACTGCATGGCAGGGCACTCCCACTTGAGTGGCTGCCAGTGACACTTACAAATCATTGTGTCTGCACAGCTTAGCCTTTTTTAGTCTGTCCGAATACCTGACAGACGCGTGAATCAAACATGAATGTCATCATCTCTCATCTACTGTGGGTTAATTTCCTCTTATGTGGTGGTTGGCACGGTAGTGGAAAAATAGTTGATCCCTATCACTGATAGCAGATCACTGATAAGTATCACTTAACAGAACTGTACCACAATCCTACCCTTGTGTTCTACTTCACCGTGTGCCATGAAGGGTGTAAAGGTCACGGTTCAATTAGATAACAAGCTTAGACACAATATAATAGAATAACTCACAGTGAAAGGTATAAAGGAGCTTCTTTAACCTCCTGTATGTCAGGTATATCTAAAGTGTCTTCCTTTTTATTACGACTCTTGTGATATCCAGCAGTCTATGAACGGCAGACACCGAAACCAACTTAACAAAACTAGTTCTGTATCTTTTAAAATCCGCTTTACTAATGATCTGGCTTTAGTACTGTAATATGCCTTTTTTAAAACGTACATGCACAAAAGTGTGTAAGATGTCTATGAGTAAGTTTTTATTGGTGTATAATCACCTGTGATTAACTAGTAATTTGTCCAGGGTGTGCCCGGCCTCTTACCCAATGCCAGCTGGGACTGGCTCTCTGGTCATGGAAAATGAATGGACCTGAAAGTCATCCTCATGTTTTCACTACATTTGCAATGTATATATACACAGAGGAAGTGTGTCCTCCTCTACAGAGGCTGCCATGTTTCTACAGTATCCCAGAACACTTGGAAGTTTAGGTGAGGAGTATTCAGTCTATGCAACCTGCAACTAAATCTTACATACTGGAACTTTAGGTATCTGTAACTCAATAAGTTTTAAGCCTCTGGATCATAATGGAGAAAAAAACAACCAAATTATGAGGTTACATTATTCAGACTTGTACTTTTCCCATGGCATCTACAGTATGTGCTCTGAAAAAAAGTGCACTGACTGCATTTACCGGCATTCTTCTGGTCCGCTGCATAAAAAAAAAAAAAGCAGTGGTTACAGTATGAATGGCAGACTCTGTTCTGTGGTGACATCATAAAGAAGACAAAAAAAAAAAAAAAAAAAAAAGCAGTGGTTACAGTATGAATGGCAGACTCTGTTCTGTGGTGACATCATAAAGAAGACAAAAAAAAAAAAAAAAAAAAAAAAAAAAAAAAAAAACATGAGTCACCTCAGCAGTAACATTAGATAAAACATAACACTGACGCACTGTGGTTTCAGAAAAAAACAGTCATCTGACACAAGTTCAAGGACGGATATTTACAGACCTTCTTAACCTTTTTCTTTTCAGATTGGCCGTGTGTTGATCACATGTTATTTAACTCTTTCCATTTCACGTGAACACACCAGTGGAGGATCATACAAATCAGCCTATGCTGCACAGGTCGATATTTATGTTCCAATATTTCACTGTAATTTTTATATTTTCCAGAGTCAGTGTATTTAGTTTACATACATGCTTGTGTCTGATTTAGAGTTTTCCTCAGACAGCCGTGATGAACGCTGTTAAAAGTTCATACAAGTTAGCCGTTTCACAAAACATCCGTCATGTGGCTACACACACTTTGTCTGACTGTGTGGTTATAGTGTAGAGGTGCACACACTTCACATCATACGGACACGTGTGGTGCTGATAAAGACCGTGCGATATGGTTAAAAGTTAGTTTAGTGGCATCTGATGGTGTTGCAGTTGTTGATCGCAGTCCCCCGGCCTCACCACCTCCTCCACAACATGCAAAAGCACAGAGAAAGGCCTCATCTAGAGACAGTGTTTGGTTTGTCCTTTAACACTGCACGACTATCCAAACACCTATTTCATATGTGAAATTCAGCTGTCTTCTGTTTGACCTACCATTTCTCAAAGTAGCAATATCTGTTGCGTATGCATTTGCAGTGTGTTCACACCAGAATGTCCCCTTTCATCAGGCTCCTGTATGACACAGCACAACTTTCGGATGCTTTCAGAGGAGCTATTGTGACATTAGCGTTACATAATAATGGAAAATCGTGAAATATTTCATCAGACTGGGGTCTGACTGATTGACAGGAAGTGTGCTTCTGTGAGATATGAATACTTACAGCAGCAATAATCTACTGCAAATGCAACTGAAGACGATGCAGAAGTATCCTGTACAGAGAACAAGCAGCGTGTTCACGTTCTACCAAGTGCACTGTGTTATGTATGTGTCTTGTCTTGTCCATGTGTGTGTTCTGTGCTTGCTTGTCTGGGCAGTGTAGTTGTATATCTGACTCTTTCATCAAACCAAATGCAGACTAAACTAAAACTGGAGCCGGGTGAGTCAGGTGAATCTGCTGAGTCATCGTGCACATACTCCTATTGGCCATGTGATATACTGTATTTCTCTAAAGATGGTTCACGGTGGAAGGAACAGCTGGACTGTGAGTCTGTTCATGGAATATTGTGCCTGTGGACCACATGAACACTGATAAACAAATTTGGTCCATGGAACAAAAACATAAATAAATGATTGACATCCCGTTGCATTCAGGGGTCACGTATGAAAGCGCTGCAGTTGCAGCGAGAGGCGGAGGCAGAGCACACAGGGCAATTTCTGTTGATCTTGCCGAGGTTTCAGGGGAACACTAGCCATGGTAACTAGTCCACGTCTGTCTGACCCTGTGTGGTCAACCTTAAATCCCTCTGCTCCCTGAAATGAGCTTTTCCATCAAGCTATGTGAGAGACAGACAATCTCATCTGTAGGAGCGATAAACGCAAGTGTGTGACCTGAAGTGGAGGAAGCGAGGACTTCCAGTAAGGCTACTAAAACCTAGTGACAGGAATACTGTTTTTCTGCACTATTATTCATGCTGTACTTGTATTTTATTTACTACGGTAAAAAAAAAAAGATGTCTGTCACAGAGAACAACAAGTGTCTGGCATGGCCAAAGGAAGCCTTTGTTTAGGGTTTTGTTTCTCATGGATGACTGATCTTATGAGTGACCATGGTGGTAGCATGAAGTATTTTGTTGTCACATAAATACACCCTGAAGGATTACATTCATGTTTTTGTGATCAGTCTGTGTCCTCCCGAGGTCGACAGTTTGCTACAGAGCAATACATGGATTCATGAGCACAATAACATAAGACACCATGTTGTCCCAGTCCCCTGATTCCAACCCAAATGGTGAATTTATTGTAATAATAATTAAAATATAGCATGATGTTGCTCCAGAGGAATTTTAGAATTGTGTACCTTTGAAGTTTATTTAATAAGCTGGTGGCCTAATTCCACACAAAGCCCTTTTTATTTTGACGTTGTGATTGTCACATGCTAACGTAAATCAAGCGGCCGATGCAAAACCAGGCGGAAAGTTCATCTCACGCATGGAATGAAACGTGACAGCAACAACAATGATGGTGGAAATATTCAACCTTTACAGGTTTGTTTTGCCCAAACAGGAGTGCAAAATCCGAGAGTATTAAATTATAATGAAATTATTAAAATAATTTAAGAGAAAAAGCAGAAAAATCTCACATATGAGAAACTGGAACCATGAATGACGAAGATTATCAAAATAAATGGACTGTATTACTGTATTATTTGATAAGCTTCTGATGTTTTGTACGCACATATCTTATCTTGTAAAGTAACTAAAGCTCAAAAATAAATGTAGTAGTACTTTTTAAAGTACAAGTATTTTAAATTTGTATTTCGATATGAGTAGTTGTAATAAGTTACATTTCACCATCTCACAAAAGTGACATGAAAGCAGACATTTCAAAACCAAAACCGTCGTCGTCTCCAAAGATGTGATCATCCATGCCGAACACGTTTTCACTTCTTTTCCCCAAAGTGATTCACTTGGCGTGCTGTCCTTCAGATTGCTTGTTGAGGTTTCAGAGAGCCGCCGCTGTCCCTGCAGTCTGACAGGGTGGTGGTGGAGGTGGTGGAGGAGGGGAATCAGTGTCGCAAGTGTTTCACCAGAAGACTGTGTGGAAGTGAAACAGCTTTCGGTAGCTGAGGGACATCAAGCCGGGGCAGAATCAGGGGAAGTCAGACTGACAGGTTCCTATTATGTCGTCCACTGTCCCCAGACAGAAGTCCCTGCTTCGAGCGTCACACTTCAATTCCTGATCTGTCTGACTGATCTGTTTGTCAGCAGGAATCTGTACCACGCTGCTCTGACCACATTTTCCTGTTTTTGCAGCGCGTTAATGGATAAAACTTCTCATTTCTGTCAGCGTTTCCACCGTCGTGACACAAAATGAACACAGATAAAGAGCCCTAGTAAATAACGAAATCCTGTACTCGGTGTTCAAGTCGTTCATGCAACTTACCTTTTAACAACTCATTCACAATTCAGCACGTAGAGTATAATTAACTGTATTATGAGGATGTAATTACAGTAATTACTGTTCATGTCAATAGAAACATAATAAGGTGAAAGTACAAAGATGCCAAAGATACAAACAAAGTGGATGAAGAGGCTTCTTGTGCCAGGCATTTGTCTCCATCTAGTGGTCGTGATTTATAGAGACTATGCAGAGTGAGAGTGTAGGGTCAGTGTGAGCCGAGGCTGAATGACTGAGGCCTCAACAATGTATGTTTTTAATGGAGTTATTAGCTGATAGACAGCAAACATGGAGCCGACCAGGCTTCACTTCAATGAGAGAGATCAGTCAGATGGACTGTTTTTCTTAAACGATTTATTTGATGAGAATTCTTTCCTGTCCTTCGAAGTCCTAGATCATAATATTCCAAGATCGCAGTTTCGCCTTCAAACATTTCACTACTTACTCCAAACCTCCAAATAAAGACTCGGCATATGATTTATTAAATCCGGATCCATGGAACAGGGGTCTGATCTCTAAGACGTATAATATTGATCCTCCAACACACTAAAAACACGTGAGGCAGAAGGCTGATACAAGTACATTACTCCAAAATAAACCCATCTATTCGCTGTCGTTGGGCCACATGTTCTGGTCATGTCCCTCACTAGTTGATTTCTGGTCCTCCATATTTGACTGGGTACTTGACGGGATTAGGCTTTAAGAGTTTGTATGTTTGTATGTATGCTTATGTGCATATAAGTGAAAATGCCTTAAATAAAAAGGCATCCACAGCTGCTGTTTGGTTTCTTTAAACACAGTTCATAAACGGCTGAAGACATTTTTGCAAGTGTTCTATAAATCAAAACAGCATCTAATTATTTCCAGTATTTGTTTGTGTCTTCAGTTTTTCCTTTTTTTTCCCCCCGTGATTGCTTGTTTAGTCTATAAAATGTCAGGGAATAATGAAAAACACAATCTTCCCAGAGCCCAGAGTGATGTCTTAAAATTGCACAACTTTAATGACCTTGAATAGAAAGCTGTTCAGTCGACCAAGAATTAAAAGAAAGGCGAGCGAATCGTAATATTTGAGAGGCAGGAAAAATGTTGATAAATGACTTCAGACTTCACCAATTTAGAAAGTTTGCTGTTGATTCATTAGAGGTGCTTTGCTGTGTCTTGAAAATGACAAAAAGTTCTGTTGAATTTCATTGTTTCTCACCAAATGTCAGTCTAACGGACACGCTGAATCTATTTCTTCCTCGTAAAACACCTGCAGTGTCGTTTTAAAGATAAATATGACCCTGCTGTAAGGAAGATTTGCGATTGTGATAACCAGTGTGCTTCTATAATCTTCTCGGGGTTAAGCTTTGACTTAAAAGATGAAAATAATGTCAAATATTTATTACGCAGTGATAAAGCGAGGCTGCGGGGTCTTTCTCTTTCTCTCACACGGCACAGTCGCAGTGCACTGTGTCCGGGAGGAAGCTGAGAAAGAAACTGTTGGGTTCTTAGATTATACGATAGAAGAGGGGGGAAGAAAAACACTCCTTTATCACTCGTCCTGTATGTATTAAAGAGCTGCAAGTCTGCCACAGGAGGAGTTAATCTTTGGGAGTTGAGACAGTGTAAAGTTTCCTTCTGCCTGTTGGGAAGAAAGAACAGTTTGTGGCTGTCAGCAGAGACCCGGTCGCCTTATCTCCCACCCACTGCGATCTCTGCCACTCGCGTCTCCCCCAAACCCAAAGTCATGGGGCGTTATCTCGGCCTCTGCTGCTCACATCAGGTCAACCTGCTGGGGCTTTCGCTGCAGCTGCACCCTCCCTCACTCCCGCTTGTCATCCTTCCTTCCCCTCGTCCTGCTGAGCTTCTTCCTTCAGTCGCTTCCAGCTTCCCTGCCTTCCTTCTTCCCTTTGTTCTTTCCTCTCCTTTCCTTTCGGCCTTTCACCTCCCTCACCTTTCATTTTCTTCCTTCTCATTGTGCCCTTTCTGCAAATCCTCCCTTTCCTCATTAACGTCCTTTATTTCTTCTCCATACTCCTAATTCGACTTTGCTTTTATTCGTCTTTCTGCTCCCTCTCTGTGCTTCTTTCCATCCAGCCTCCTCCCACATTGACCTTCCACCACCGAACCCTTCCTCTCCTCTCCTATCTCTCCTGTGTATTAAGTCCAAGTTCCAGCAGGGGCCAGAAATACAATCAGATAATGCTGTAACTCCAATCAGACTGGCAGAAGGTAGCTCTCTGCAGAATCTGCTGCCACCGATTCAGTGACTGAACTCTGCAGAAGCAGAAGCAGACTCTCTTTGTGAGGTCCAAGAAAGGTTTCATGTATGCAGGCGAGCGAGAAAACATGCACACTGAAACCCACACACGAGGTCAACACCACAACACGAGGAGACGCCGGCAGAAAAAAATGTAATAACCTTATATTTCTATCATAAAAAAAGCAGAATGAATGAATTTCACCTCAATTTTGTTTCAGGTACTTCTGTAAAAACGTGGAAGGGCACGTTGAGTTATGTTGCCTCAAGGCGTTTTCATTGGTGGAAACTTTACCAGTGTTACGTCTCCCCTGAAACAACAACCGACTGCACGAATTCCCCCAAAGATTCAGGATAGATTAAGTCTTAATTACCATATCACCTCTTGCTTTCGGCGAGGTTTCATGTTGATTTCTGAGTTTTCTATCAAAGCAGATGTTTTGCTTTCGCCTCACAGTAATATATTCACATATGTTCTTCTTCCATGGAGGTTGTACAAAAAGTAAAAGTACTGCAGATCACTGCTGTCACAGAAACAACATGTGCAACATGTGGCTGCCAGAATTTCACAGTAAAACATGCATTGTACTTTTTCTAATATCATTATAAATGGATATTTGTTAATGTTTGTTTATGTTTATGGTGTTTTCTTTCCATATTTTGTACTGCCAAAGGAATGCTGTCGTGACATATAATCAATATAAAAAACTGTACATTTAAAAGTCATTTTAAATGCTGCTACCATGAGTATGCTGTATAAATAAAGGTTTTGAAATATGAATATGAATGTGTGTTAGAATTGAATATGCCCAAAATGTATTCCTTCAAATCTTCAAACACATGTTTTAATCCGAGTGTGAAGCCTGCAGGCATCAACCTTCAGAAACACACCGAAGAACCGTTCTTTAAACGCCCCAACAGGAAGTTGTTAAATGGCTAAGATTAGAATATGCAGGGATGATGTTTGTGGTCGAGATTTTGATCTCTGCAATGTGCCATAAATGCTGCTCGATAACCTCAATTTACTTCATTCCCACCGGATGTTTGCAGTCCGAGAGCCAACAAGAATGGATTTTCCAGTGTTGTCAGCAGTCACATGTGGGACGTCTACATTATAAGCAATCCACTGTTTCAAGAAATCTTAAGAAATATATTATAATTACATAATACATTATACTTTTTAGACTCTTTACTCCTTAACAATATACACAATATACAATTTCCTGAACTTTAAATCAAATATCTCCTCAGTGTCACAAGTCAGAGGTTAAGAGTGTGAGAATTTAGCAAAGATTAAGACGTCAGCTTTAACGACAAACTTCGTAACATCCACAGTGGAATTTCTTCACAGCGACTCACTGAACTAAGCACATCCTTTTTTTTTATTAGTCACAAGAAGTTTTTTTTTTTTTTTAATTTCCAGGAAAACACCTCTGGAACAAAATGCTATTTTTGATAGACAGATTGTTGAAATAAAGAAAGATTACATACTTTATATGGTATTCCTACGAAATGAGTGAATATAGTAGAAATAGAGAAGTAGCTGTATCTCAGAAACCACAGAGTTATTAAATGCCGGTAACGTTAGATTCAAAACAGTTTCAGCTTTCTTTGGGGCTTTTCCTGAACACACTAAATATAATGGTATTTTGACACAGCTGTAAATAATTAAAATGAATAATGGCTGAATTCCATTCGGCTGCTTCAGTTTCAGGATCCTGTTTGTGGATGATACCATTGTTAAAGATGAAATGACAAAGTACAGAGATCTAGCATACTGTATGTAACAGGACATGAGCAGCAGTTTTGATGAAGGATGGGCGACAACTGCTGGACAGGGAGGGAACGGCAGGCTGTGAGAAGAGAGAAGTGGCTAGTAGAGACAGAAAATAAGGCACAGGAGGACTGGTGGCTGTCGTGACAATAATTCAGTTTTGCTACAATTTTTATTGTTCATATTTCACATTTTGGATACATTTCCTACCCAGTCAACCAACAGCTCTCTCTCAGAAACAGAAATAAGCTCACAATCATAAGTTGTTTTCATTTATTTGATATGAAATGTGCTATTTGTGGCCAAGTTTGAATCCAAACTCCAAAACAAAACATCAGAAAGAAGAAACAAATAAAATGTAAATAGCTGTTTCCTCCTAATCAACAGTTCTGCTGAAAGTCGCTGCGCTGTCAGTCGTCCCTGCCGACTCTTTGGCGAACTCAGAAAACAGCCTCTGACTCGGCAGTGAGAGTTTGTCTACGGTGATCATGTGATAACATTTTGAGCAACCCACGTCTTTCTAACAAACAACAGTCATGTGATAGTAGGTCATGTCTTATCTGGGAAAAGATTTTACCTTATGTGGAAGAGTTGGTGCGAGACGGTCAGTCCTCCCTGCCAACTTTTCGGCGAACCACCCACAGAAAACAGAATCCTGTCTCCAGCAATGAGAACCAGGTAAGTCCAGGAAAACGCTTGAACTCGCGGTGTCTTTGTCACTTTTCTTATGCGCGGTGGCTCAGGATCTTACGGCTTCCGTAAGGTTGTAAAAGGAGTTTGTTGGCAGAGACATTTTTAAATTTACAACCTGACACCGAGTGGAAACTCACAGAAAAAATGCAGATATTGGCATAATGATGCATATTATATCATCATAATATCTGCAATACAAAGCTCAGGCTTTTGTTTTCCATGTTTTGAGGCACTATGGTGAAATACAGAACAGATGTTAGAGGGTTAAACTCTGACTGCTGCCGTTAAATCCCACGTCCCTACATGAGCCTGACTCAGACGACACTTTGCACGGTCAACACGATAACCCATCATCATATCTGTTATGATGCAGCTTCTGACGCAAACTCCTCTTTCCCTTATTTTTTTTTACAGATTGTGCACCGTCTGTGATTGCACGCTGCATCTCTGAGTCATTTTTCATACGAAGCTCATTCCCTCATGACGGTGTCACACGGATGCCTTTTTATGTTCCATCAGTCTGTCGCTGCCTCGAGCCACCTTCCACCTCCCCCAGGCTCCACTATGAACTCTCCAGACCTGACATACAACACCTGGCCACCAGATGCCCTTGGACATTTCTCCAGATCAAGATCAGCCGATTCCCACATCCACCTGTTCACGTTCTCAAATCATCCCCACCTGCTCGCACATATATAACCATATATAATCAGCTCACCAGCCTCTTTCCCTTTGCCAGCGTGTCACGGCGTGCATTTGTATTCCAGCCGGTTGTACTTGTTCTCCTGATCTTGATTTTCTGCCTGATATCTGCTACCTGTGTTTTGACCCGCCTGCCTGTTTACGACTTGCCCGGCTGCCTTGCCATTCTGAATTTCTTGACGTGTTTGGACCGACTTCAAGTCTGTTAATTTAAACATTGGTTCAGTAAAGTCCCTTTTTCTTACTCAGCCTGCTCTGCCTCGGTGTCTGCATCCTCAATCTCGGTGACAAATGGAGCCGGAGTCTACAGACTGGATTGTGCCACAGATGCCTGAGGCGTCCACGTAACTATATTTGCTCCTGAAATGCTGACTTGACCATAATCTAATAGTTGAACCAAAGCCTTAGTCAGAGCTGGCATAGCATTGAGGAATGAGAGATTATGTACTCTTTGAATTTTGCTTCACAAAAAGTGCACGGCATACACCATACACCAGGAAAAAAAAGTCAGAATTTTGAGGAAAAAAGTCAAAATTTTCAGAATCAGAATTGTGAGATTAAAAGTCACAATTGTTGAGTTAGCTGAATCAGTAGAGCATCGACCCCATGTTCAAAGGCTGAATCCTTGCCGCAGCGGCCCAGGGTTTGAATCCGACCTATGGTCCTTTACTGACAAAAAATTAAGAATAATTCTAAGTTTTAAAGTAAAAATTCAAAATTTTTGAGGGAAAAAAGTCAGAATTTTTAGGAAAAAAGTCAGAATTTTGAGAATGTTTTTCTTTTTTATCTCATAATTATGACTTAGCATGTGATTTATTTTTATTTTTTTACTGGCAGAAATGGGCTTCCATACAGACCAGATGCAATGCTGGTAACATTTAGAAATTTAACAAGATAATAACGAGTAGTAACAAAAAGAATGTTTGTTAAAGTTGCATATAATGAGAAGGTGGAGTCACTCATCAGATATAACCATATAGAATTTTAACAGACAATGACGTCACACTTTGAAACCATACCCAGATAGCAGACCAACATTGAATCAGTGTTGATGTTGATGCGAAATGAAACTATTTTATTATTTTTTTAAACCAGGGTTGCACCCTGAAATAATTAATAAATTGATTAATAAATAGCTATAAAGATAATAACTTGAAATCAATCATTAAACCAACATTGCCTTGCTATCTAGGTACGCTCTTATAGTGGGCAGTTTGTTCACAGAACATTTCAAACCCCCTTTATCATAATTAATTTCTTTAATGGGACATATCACTGACTTGCATGCACAAATAATCCCCTCTTTACCGTTGATACTCGTCTTTCCAGCAACCTTACTCAGAACTTCCAGGCCTCTTTGTGCAATCCAAACAGAAATTGACATCAAAAGCTGCTTAATATATTATTTATATCATGTTTGGCTTTTTAAATCCTGTCAGTCCCCGCACCTACAGCTTCGCATCTCCTTTCACTTCTGCTTCCTCTGACAGACAAGCCTTTTTTTAAATTTATTTATTTTTTTAACCGAGATTCTAAGCAGAGTCGGCTGAAGTGCAGAATCAATCATTCAGAGGGGCGTCGGATGATTTCTTCTCTTTTCCTCGCGTTGCTTTCATTGCTGTTCCAGGAGAGCTTGGTAGATGTCTGATTTCAGAAATCGCGGATAACAGTCGTTTTCCATAAGACCATATATCAGTCTCTGCGCTCTGTCGAAGCAATTTGGCCCCGGCTGAGAGAGATTTTTACTGATTTCTCCTCTCGTCACGCAGTCAATGTTTATCTGTGTTCAGAAAACAGCAACTTTTACTTCACTCATGAGTTCTTTGGAGATATATATATATATATTTTTACATTATCATGTCTTTTCATAAAGTTACTACTATATGTGTTCATATATAAAAGAAAAAAAAACTGTAGCACAGAGCAACACAGGAAGGGAAGGTGGTCTACAAACATTGTATCACATTGTAAAAGTAGGTAAAACTGTGCAGCAACAACAAGCCGGCAACTGAGGTTGATTTCAAAGTTGCACAGCTCTCACTTCATTCTCGTTTCACTTTACAAAAAGTCGTACCTGTCTGGGCGCATCAACCTCCACAAACTCTGCATAAATCCTTTTGGCAACAGCTTTCATTTCACTTTCGCTGGTAATTTTCTTGTAGTCCTCGGAGGCCAGCCAAAACAGAAGGTTCTCCTCGCTGTATTCTGTCCTCAAGAAGTTCTCAAACACCAGCTGGCCCGCTGCACAGAGGAAACACAAACACTTTAAAGCCTTCGTTCAAACGTTCAACATACAGATCTGGATAGTCTGTTCTGATAAAGTTGGAAAAGGAGCAACAAAAGACTGTAAAAGCTGTAGAATGATCCAAAAACACGGGTTCAGATTATTGAATCAGTGTCGATCAGGTTTGAACCCTGAAATAATAAAAGAAAAATATCTGAAGATCAGGTTTGAACCCTGAAATAATAAAAGAAAAATATCTGAAGACAGACATAAAATCAATGTTAGTTCAACTTAAAATCAATCGCTGTTTTATCATTGAACCAACACTGAAATGACATTAATTTAACCAATCCCCAGACGGCAGACCAACACTGATTCAATGCTGCCTTCATCACTAATTATTCAAAATGATGATTCTGATGGAATTTCAACACTGAATCCATGTTGCCGAGTTATCTGGGCGGGTTCGTTGGTATTAGGATGGTGATCAGGTATCATGATTGAGTCTTAAAGGGACATCCTCCAAAGGTTCAGCACTTTGTGAAAAACTGCAAATAGTCCAACAGTTAAAGAACAAAGTTTGTCAACGTGGACTTAAAAAGAACTTCACTGCTTACAATCTGCAACATTATTCAAAGATTCAGAGCATCGCGAAAAATCTCTGCACGAAGAGGCAAGGTCGAAAACCAACGCTGAATACCGAGCGCTGAGCTTAGGTCTTATTGATTTTTTTACGTGGGCGCAGACAACCTTTAAAAACATATACAGAGGAACTATATCTTAGCATTTCTTTCATCTACATGAAGAAAATCAAAGTACCGGTATTATTTATATTTTAAGTTCTGATTATTATTTAGGTTCTAAACCGCAGAGCTTTCATTATCTGCTAAACAGTCTTGTCCTTCATTAGAAAAGTATACAGGTAAAGAACCAACCAGAGCTAAGCAGAAGAAGAAGGGAAAGTCAAAATGCAAAGAACTGTACAAAACATTTCTAAAAATATACAAAAAAAACTGTTCCAAATTCATCCAAATCTCTCATCTGACTCAAACATCTTGGTGTTTGTGTGTGTCTATACTTATAAATACTATATGTCTCTAAATTATATCACTGTGGACCAGAAAAGAAGTCCCTGTAGGGACCACTGTCCTATATCCCCCAAAGCTGTAAATGTCCTGAAGTCTAGAAAGATATGTTGTAATCTCAAGTTATCATCACGACAACAAGCATCAAGCATGAACATGTTTGTATCCTAAAATCTTTTGAGTGTTTCTCGCACCAGCGTTCCAAGTCAGATTCACTGAACTCCCTTAACTGCATGAGTTCCATCTTAAATCGCTCGTTCCACCTTAACGAAGAGGCGCATTTGTGTGCTTTGCATAATCTTAACAATCCTGAAACAATTAGAAAATATTAACAGAGCAGCTTTCGACAATGTGTCATCCGAGCAGCAACTGCACTGTGACAGTTCACACACATAAAGACAAACCTGTCTGACGAGAAGTTAACATGTCTTGTAAAAGCGTGGTACGTGACAGTCGGGTAGAGGAGGTAATGTTGTAGCACACGGCGGTTGATGTTGCACTGTATGGTGCAACAGAGGTTGATGCTGGACAGAGACCTGCACGAAGAGCCCGAGGCAGCTGTCAGGAGTGAGAAGGTTTTCTAACAACTCCTGAACGTGGGTACAAACTGCCGTGTTGAAATGCACCAAGAGAAATCACGAAACCTGGCAAGCCACGACATAGCACAATATAAAAGAGAGTCAACACATAGAAACAAATATGTAACTTTATAGCATGAAGACAGAAAGGAAAGCAATCAACTGACTGCACCCACTTAAAAACTTCCACAGTCTGACTGAGGATTGGTCACAATGATGCCATGAAGCCTGCACAATATATCTGTACAAGATTTTGTATTAAAGCAGAGCAGGTTGGCACGTGCTACACTAATATGGAAGTTTAAGAAGCCGCCTCATGTCATTGTTTGAGCCTCTGCATGTTGTTGTTCCTGTAGGAATGCCAGAGGAGGTTCCCTTTTTACCTCAAAGGTGTGTTTGCATGCTCTGAATGCTGAAAGGTGCCTATTATTGTCGTTACAAAACATGCTCTACCCACTGAGTAACCCTTTCGACCTTTCAAATGCGTCAAATGGAGCTGATGTGATACATTCATCATGATTCATCCCCGATAAAGACCTTGACATATGACGTAAAGCTCAGATTATTATTGTTTCAGTAACCTTCATGTTTTGTTTCCTTCCCCTTTGTGTCTTCACTTTGTTTGCCAGAAGATCTGAAGATCTCTGACCTTGTTCACTGGTGACACACATTTGTGGACAAAAGCAGGTGAAAGTAACTAACCTAAAAATAAAAAAAGAAATCTGGATACTTGCAGGAGAAACTCACATGAGCAACAAGGCGTTGCTAAAGGTTAAACCATTCTGTTATTCTTCACTCACATTGTCTCTTCCTCAGCTCAAAGAAGTCTGCGAACAAAGAGGCGATGCAGCAAACTGCCAGGTATTGTGCCGGATGTCTGGAGGCGCCTTCAACTTCAAAACCCTGCATCTCAATGTGCGCTGCTTCAGCATCATATAATTGTGCACGCCTACAGTGTTATCTTCCCCTCACACTCATTACCTTTTTGTTACGGGGAGTATTCACGGAGCTATGATTCAAACGCAGGTGAAAAATACTTTGGAAGTCTTCTGGGAGCACAAACAAACAGCTAAACTTCCAGCACTGCTGTTATTTACACAAATTGCTTTACATAAATCACAGTTGGCGCTCTGACAGTAATTGACAAGAAACAAAATATTGTCCAGAGGCCGCTTGTTCCTGTCTATGAATCACTCTCGGCCCATATCGGAGCTTTCAATCATTCCGGAGTCGACTCTTTAAAAATCACACGACATGTAAAGGTATATAAACGCCGTCAGATTGCAGCTGCTACGTGCGCAACTATTTATTTTTTGCCACCGTTTACCGATTTGTCACACGTGTCACCGCGCTTCTTCTTCTTCTTCGGAGGGAAATGGAGCAACCGGGATGCAAGACGAAATTTATCTTCCCGAGGACAGTTAATTTTGACGCAGGAGACAACAGGCTGAAATATTACAGATCAGCTGAATTCATTTCAGTAAAGTAATGAGAGGATATACATCAGAGAAGAAAAGGAAGAAGAAAGGGAGGGAAAGAACCCATCTGCCCCCTTTTAGTCATTTTTAAACAGAGGCCGGGAATATGGTGAAAAAGCATCAGCGAGTGGCGGCGTTATAAATGAATAAGCGCCCGCTGAAACATCCTATCTACACCGGCAGCCCAGATTAGGCCTCTTATCTCAGCCAGTGTCATCCTCCTTAAATATATCTCCAAATGGATTTGATGAACTTAAAGGAAGAATATATCCTGGATCCTCCTAAGGAAACCCCGAGGGCGATCCGGGATGATATGCAGAGAATTGCAAGGGACAGACAATGGAGAGACGAGAGTTTGACGTAAGAGTGAGAGGAGTGAATCCATGATCGAGCTTACTTTTACACTCCAGAAGATGGTCGAGCGACTCTCCCCATGCCACGACGTCATCAACCGGAGCCCTGCGGAGCAAGAAAGCCATTTAACGTCCATCCTGTAAATCAGATGACGTACACACTGTGCAGAGGACAGCGATGCATCAGCTGTCAGTCATCTCATTAAAATCCAGATTTTTATCTCCTCATTACATCAGAGAGATTGATGATTACATCTGTTAATTAACTGCTACAAATCAGTCATCCTGAATTTCTTAAAATATATATATAAACAGCCACCTCATCTTGTCAAACTTTTAATCTTTCCCAGAGGACAAAATTCAGAACAACTCACATCTTAGCTCTTAAATGAATACCAGGTATGATATTGTCAGTGTTGTCCACGGGACGTGGGTTTCCACCTGACCACGGACACATGAAAACAGATCATTAAAAGTTAAAGTCACATTAAATATGGCACTAAAGCACTAAATAGTATTTCTACGACAAAAACCTTTTAGCATCTTTATTCAGCTTTCTTTCCAGCAGCGGCAACTTCAGCGCAAAGCTTCAAAAGCCAAACGTGCGTACGCCCGAACCCTTTCCAACCCAGCACCAAATGGCAAAGTAAGCAACTATGGATACTGTGAACATAGTGGAGCATTAAGCAGCTGAGACAAAGCAAAAAAAAAAGAGTCAGTCAGAAATACAGCTCCAAAGAAATGCTGTGTCGCTCAATATCAACTTTAGAAGAAGGTGATAACATGTCACAGCTCTGTTCTGTCGCCCCCAAGTGTTGAAGTAAATGCTGCTTTCCCCTTTCTGTATCTTTTTATTATTTCATGTAATATATTATTTTGTTATTATCAACACATTAAGCAGCATTTAAAGTTGAATTAGGCAAAAGGAGCAATCATTTTCTGTCAAAGAATAAATCATAAAATCAAATCATAGCTCCCAGTGTTTCAGTGGGCACATACGGGTCAATCTTGATGGTTTAATACGATTGCATGTTTATAATATGGGACTGAAACCACTGTGGGAACTGGGTTCACTAACCTAAACTGAAAATCCTGTTTTTTTTAATTGTAGCTTGTCTGATTTATGTCAGCATGGTAGCATCCTCTGCTCGTTAGTTTACTTGTTTTTGGAAATCCTAAATTAGATGAAAATTTAATGATCCCCGTGGGGGGAAAGTGGGTCGCTGTGGCAGCGGAGATTGAGATAAGAATAAGTCGGAGCGGCGAATGTAAAACAAGGAATTACAGCGAGTGAACATTGTGGAAGTGGAGCAAATAAAGACAGGACGAGCGTCTGCGCTGACAGACTCACAGGCTGGGTGGATGTGCAAGAGCTGTTCACATTATCTGATGAGACAGCAGCTACTGCACAGAGTATGTCTGTGGCATAAATGCATAGAAATATACATTGCAAGCAGCTCTTGCATGTCAAGGTTGTGGCGAATCCCCAGCATTGTGCTGAGGTGTATTTTTAAAGAATGCACGTTTTTGTCTTATTTTATGTCACAATATACTGTAAAAATTAGACCTGAGGACATGCCGTAAAGTTGTCAGTCTGGTGTTGCAGTCACATGAACATGAACAACTACAGGGGGCTGGCTGTGGGTGCATCTGAGCTTCACTTGTCAACAAAATAATTCGACTCTTCCGGCAAGCACGCTCCTTGAAACCTTTATTTATCTCGGCTGACAGCCTGCTCCACAATCAGACAGTTCCCCCACATTCCCAAGCTCTTAATATGCTGTTACCAAAAACACTTCCGGATATTGGCATTGCAATTTTTCCCGTTTCTTTCTGTTCTGTCAATAAGCCAGCAGCACCGGGGCTGACCTTGCCAGCTAGTCATCAGCACCAGTACCTGGAACAAGACCGCTCCAGGCTGCAGCACAGTCCAGCAGCCGACTGAGTGTCACACACTTCTTTCTGCCGTGACAGCTGTCCAACTGACAGGCTGAAGAGCTGTGTGTGTGTGTGTGTGTGTGTGTGTGTGACAAGGTGGCTTAAAAAGTCCTAGAATGAAAAATGACAATACGCTATAAGACATTGACTAGCTCCTACACTGTGATGGTTTGCTTGTTGTTGCTTTTTTTGCATGAAATCACACGTTTGCAAAATTACATAATTCCCACAGTCCCACTTAATTTGCTTGGATGCTTAATGTGGCTATTACCGGTAACAGAACAGAGCTTTAGTGGGTATCATGAGAGGCCCGAACCAGGGTGGAGTGGATGTAAAGAGGGAATTTGACTAGGAAAGCACATCGGCATAATCGGAGCATATTGGTGCAATTCCTGTTTTATTGCGTCTGTAGGTGGACAGAGCCTGCTCTCTTTTTCCTGCTCAGTGTACTGGAGGTCTAAAGTTATCCTAACGGAAGTCTGACGCTCCTCTTCTGAAGAAACTAATTGCCTGAACGTAGTTCAGACAGCTTTAACTGGACTTTCAATGGACGTGCTATCAAGAAATCTCTCAGAAGTCAAAGGACAAGGAATCAGAGGAAAGGCTATGTCTCCATTCAAGCCATCCATTTTTGGATTGCGTCATATATAGATCACAGAGCGCAGCTCAGAGACTCTTTCTCTAATGTTTTCTTAGGGAGGGAAGGGAAAGAGAGCTAGAGGCATACACAAGAAACACAGAGAAACACAGAGGGAGAAACGTCCAATAAAAACCGAGATCACAGGAGCCCCATCAGAAACACTTGCTCACAGACTCAGACAAGAGAGCTAACTATCGGCAAAACACATCCCAGTTTTATTCTAGCAACACGCTTTTCTAGGCCGGGGCGAGATCAGAGAGAGTCAGTCATTAGCCAAAGAACAAGGCAGACCGGAGGGGAAGTGAAACATTCACAAATGTTCAACAGCATCAGAATCCTCAGTGCCAAACAACTAGTTTGTCCAAAGCTTCGAAGCTCAAAGCCAATTTGGAGCTCATACTTACAACATGTGTTTGTTTCTGTTGCCAAAGGAAAAAAGACTGATGTGTGTCTCCTAACAGCCAGTTGTTGATTAAAAATGCGTCCAACAACACACACACACCACAACCCTGCTCCTTAGCTGCTCTGGCTTCTTCTCCTGACAAACCCTACAGGTACAAGCCCATGCATGTAGAGCTGCAGCAGAGGCAGGCCCAGGGTTTGCAGAAATGTTAGCTTTCACTCTTTACTCTATAACCCCCAAACTCCCTCTAGTGAAAAGTCTGGAAGAAGTAAGAAAGTGTTACCTCGAGAAAAAAGCTTAATTTGTTGCTCTCCGTGGTCAGAGGACTTCGGTTTCTGAAGCTTGTGGCCTTATGAAAATTTAAAAAAATAAGACTTTAAGCAAATCATCAGTTTACAATGCAAAGCAGAGGGAGATAGGAGGCACCGCGGTGACTGGCCCTGCCCTTATAAGGAGAATAATCATGCACAATTAAAAGTGAGCTGGGAACATTAACATATTTTACATCGTGGATGTTGGACGGGCTGATACAGTCGTTAATCACTGACAACAAATTTAACGATAGACCTTCATGTATAGTTAGATTATATTGTAAAAATGATTAAGTACAGTCAATAACACAGAAACCAGATTCACAGAAGGAAAAGCAAAGAAACAATGTGTCTCAGCCGACATGCTGGAACGATACTGGTATGAAACTGGTATCATGCCGGCTTGTCTGGAAGAGGACTCGCAAAACTCGACATAGGAAAGACTTTCTCACCTCCAGATAGTTGCACAAATGTGTTCTGTCATTTATATTGTGCACAGTATAAACTGTATAGATGTTGTTCGTCCTCATAGTAGCCATGTTACTGCAGTGAGAGATCACAACTTCATGAAATTGTACAACCACATACGAGAGACCGAGGGCGTTCAGAGGTTGATGGGTTCAAAAAACAATAAGAAGGTTTCCAAGACAATAGAAATGCTCGCAGAGGCAATTGTTGCAGAAATTCCCAAAAGATACAAATTGATTTTTTGTGTCTTGAGGATCTTTTTTTTTTTTTTCTTTTTTTGTGCCATTTTTAGCAATTTTCAAGTGGTCAAACATAATGCATCAAATCTGTGTGACAAATAGTATCAACCAAAAAATGACACTACACTACAGTCATAATGTTCTGAGCCCCTATAAAACACAATGTTTTTTAGCTTTATGACGAGAAAAACTAATTAATCTTAAGCGCACGGCTTTCACATAATCTATACCATTTCTATGCGTCATCTACTGTTGACCTACTAAGATCCTGTGGTCTACGGTGGAGTGCAAAAGGTCAGACCCCATAGGAAAGACAACCCATCCAATAAAGAGTCCCAGTTTCAGTTACTTAGCAACACATTACCTTTAGACAGCTAACATAACTGTGTTTCTGTGAGCTGATCACAGAGGAACAAAATTCCACAACAGCACAAATGAACAAGCCGACCGAACAACGGCGAGCGTTCACAGCAACATTTGGCGAGGAGGTAAAAAAGGAACTTGTCAATATTTGGACACAGATCTCACAAAGAGATTCTATTGAACTGTGCCAGTAGTGGTTGCTACTAGCAACAGGATGTTTGACAGACAAACTGCTGGTGGCACTTTTTTTTTATTTTTTTAATGCGAGTTTGGTCTTAAGACATTTTTTCGTCTCGGCCTTGTCTGGGTCATTCGACTCGGTCTTTGTCTTGGCGACTGGTCTCGCCCCTCACATTAGCTTCTATTAACCGGCCGACTCTTTCTGTTTTTGAAAAGCTTTCATTGCACTTCTAAAGGGAAACAAATGGCCTACTTGAATTTGATAATTATAACAAAGCAGGTGCTCCAGACGCTCCGATGAATAATGTGTACTCAAGAGGGGAAACAAGTTCAAGGCGTGCTGCTCTGTGAAGCCAAAAAAATGACCATGAGCATCTATATTCACATGGTTACATGATTAAAAACGAGAACAAAAGTGTCTCGGCATTAACTGTAATTATTAATTGTGTTCTGATTTCTTTTTTTTAATATAGTTTTTTCATGAAATGCCTCATTAAATTGCATTCCTGTTTAATTAGATCTGTTGAAATCTCCTGTTCTAACAGCACCAGGAGTAAAACAACGGGTCATAAACTATGGAGAGAAAGGGAGAGTGATTCGACAGGAGAAGAAGAAGAAAGGCACGATTGTTAAAAACCCTGTGATGACCTGATTGGTTGGATATTTTAGTATGTACAAGTTGATGCACTGCTTCTGCTTCTACCTGGAAATTACACAGAGATTTCTTGAATTTCCGCCTTCTACAATATTTGTACATGTTATGGGAAGATTGTGGTCAGTGGAAAATAAAGTATGATTTAAGGCATGGGGACTAAAACAGTGTGTAAAGTTAATTGAACACGACACCCTAAGCCAACCTTGACACCTTTACTTTCTGTCTTGCTCCATAACTTCCAGCACTGACACAGAAAGTAAAATATAGCCTAGATGTAATTCAGTTCACTGTCCTTAATTGTACTGTATCAAGCCTTCCCGGTGATGTCAAAATAGGTCTTAGGTCTGTCACCTCAGCTCTGTGTTGTACCTTCTTTACTTTTGCAACCCCACTTTGAGTTTCAGGTGGATAACAATGGTGTAGGCCTATTTTTACACACAATTCCTGCCTGGCAGAGCTCTAAATTTATCAAACATGCTGTGCTTGGCAGGTTTTGCACTGGTTGCACTATTCACCCATGGTTGTGGCACAGTATTTCTTCAACATGTTATTGGAACCTATTTCCTTCTTGCATCTGTACAGACAATGAGGAGACTGTTTGACCCAGTTCACACAGAACCCCACGATAAGCATCATCCAGCTCTCCGGAGACAAACCGGTGGCAGAAAGAAAGCAGATGCTGAAGTATCAGGCAGAGGTGGGGTGCAATGTCCTCATCTAGCATTGAGAGAGAGAGAAGGGGAGAGGGATGGGGCTATGAAAATGACTGATGAGAGCACAAATGGCAGAGCTGTGATCGGGAGGGGAGCGAGGGGGGGAGTGAAGGTAGACGGGGGATATTGTTGACAGCTGAGCGGTCCTACCTGTCCGCCCATTTCTCGTTTTCCATCTTGATTTGCAAGTCCTCGACGGGACACTTGCCGGGGCCGTCCTGAAAAACAAGAACAGGTGTCATAAAACACCGCGGCGACTGGGATTTGCATCTGTAACGACCCCACTGGAGATGCTGAGAGTATGATGTTCACAACAAAAACCTGTCAGATACGTGCCCGGCGTGGTATTCATCACCAGCTCGGCTGCAGCCTCTCCGCCGTCCTATCACTTAAGGATGATGGAGGACAGCTTTTTGTCTCCTCGACACAACAAAGTGTTGCTTATCTGAGCAATTTCCTCAACTTTTGGGTTTGTTTGTGTTCGTGTTTAATGATTTTTGCAGCATGATTTTACATGACAACCTCGGTTAATACACCGGATCGGTATAGTTGGTATAGTCGGAAAAGATGTCACAGCAGCTTGCACGTGAAGGGTTTTAGAAATTCAAATAATCCCAGACTGAGATACTCTGAGCGGCCCTGATACCATCAGTTGTGTTTCATATTTATGACCAGACATCTGCAGGGTACCGAACAAGTCCTTTAGTGTGTGGAGATCACAGAATCAGCTCAGGAGCGATAGCCAAAGAGAGCCCGGGTAACAGCAGGATGAAGTGGAATTGTTACACGAGTCTGACTAGGCATACGTAGATACAGCTCTCCTTTTTTATTAAATGTACAATGGACTGCAGTCTACTTTATCTCAGACATCTCCTGCTGGCTGCTGTCTCCATTTCATTTGTATACCTCTGCATGAGCAGGCCAGCAGTTATGTGTGGTACTATTGTTATCTGACATTGCTGAAATATTCCAGAATAAGATTGCACGTAGCTGCTTTGACGATGTTTATACGTCAGCTGCAGATAACCATAGTAACAGTGCTTCTGCATGTTTATAGATGCTTGTTTGATTAACGTGTAATTTGGGTAAAAACTGAATTCCTCTAAGAGTGATTTAAGTCTTTGTTCTTCTTCATGAGTAAGGCCTAACCAAGAATTTGGTTCTGAATCAGAATCTGAACACAAATTCAATTTGAACCTGTGGTAAAAGTTCATAAAATGCACTCAAAGTTGTTCCAATATGCAAAAGAAAAGAGACTTGGCAGAGAAAACACAATGCCAAAGTCTAATTCAGGACCAGGCAATACACTAATAAACTCACCATAAACAGCCAGAGTTGATTTGTTTCCAGCAGGAAGAGGCAGCAAAAAAAGGCTGTGATGAACAAAAGGTAGCAGCTATCGGGAGTAAATAGTGGATTTTTCCTCCAGGACTTTATGGAGACAGAACAAAGAGCAAATATTGGCCTCACACTCATAAGGTCACTAAGAACAAATGACTCCAAATGACTTTTAACGTTGGTTTGTGTCTGTTGGGTGTATAAATAGGCTCATTATGATTACCAAGATCATAATTATGTTACATTTACAGCTTGTTCTTCTGTCCCCGAGTGACCAATAATCAATTAACGCAGCTTAAAAGCCCACGTGTTAATGCAAATGACTTAATGGCAGTCAACGCTTTAGAATATCTGATGAATATTCTGAGCTTGATTCACGCCAAAGCACCGGACCCGGGCGGCTGACCTTGGGTTAAGTGAATGAATCCGGGCAGCTGTGTGAAATGTTTTTTTTTTTGCTGCTACTTTACGCTTGTGGTACATTAACAGTGCATTTCACATTTCCGATACAGCCAAAGACTTTAAATGTGTTTTTGTTTTGTAGATGTTGTTGCAGCCGTCCATTCCAGAAACTCTTTTTTTTTACTGCGTGTGCGTGTCTGAAGGACTTTTCTCCTCAGTAAGACGCACACTGGGGACACACAATGGGATACACTCGTGGACGGGGAGAACATCTGTTTAGAAAATGAGGCATCAAGGCCTGTCTTATATAACCCACCTTTTACCAAGGACACATACAAATGTTCATTTACATAAACCATTCATGTTAGATGCCAATAATTGCCACATGAGACCTTGGTTTAGAAAAAAAAATCCATTAAAAGCTACAGAGCTTCATTATTTATTCAGGTGTTATTGAAAACATGAACTCTGCTGGTTTTCTTGTTATTCAAGTGCATTTCTGCGTGTTGTGTAAGTTAATTAATAACACATACCGTACACTATGCAAAGAACAAAAGTCAATGCAGCAAATGTGATGTGCACAATCAGAAAGATAAAGCTAAATAAATAATATTATACAACAAGTAGGTCCAAACCGAGCGACCTGATTGGTCAAGTAGACGTTTAGACTCTGAAAATATGTAAACAAGTAGGAGTAAGTCCACTGGAAGTCAGCTTTAATAAAGTAATACATCTGATTTACAATTTCAGCTTTCTTTAATGAATATTCTGTGTGTTAGTCTGCCTCGTTAGTACAGGTGTGCACCTCGTTAATGCAGGTGTGCACCTCGTTTGTGTTCAGTGAGCGCAGAGAAAATGTTTTTGAGGACTGAAGTTGGACTAATATGAACCGAAGCTGAATATTTGGTTAGATAAAAAGATGTTTTTCATTTTGGAAATTGATTCCATCGATCTTTGTTCAACACATTTTGACTTTTGGACTTAACAGCGCTGTGGAGTTACTGGAAATGTTTGGATCATCTTCCATCAGTTGTGCCGGCGAGTCGCTGAAGTTCACAGAAAAATATATTCTTCAGCAGTCACTACAGAGGTGAACTAGCAAATTCAGTTTGGAAAACGCAGTGATCTTCTTAAGCTTTGACGGGACTAGAAAGTGCGTTACTAAGGCTCGGGCTACTTGCTGGAGTAGTAAACTGGGTTCATTACATACAGGAAGACTATAATTATGTCTAGGAGGCCAATATTGAGTTTCTTCGACCCTGGTCACCAGGCAACTCTGAGATGAGGCTGGCACCTGAACTCATCCCGTACTCCAAACAAGAGAGAGCGTCTTCTCTGACCCCGAGGCCCATGCTCGGCCCTGTGTACCCAAAGGATAGAAAGACCCCGAGCATCTCCATAGAAACGGAGATCAGCACAGAAACAGCGAGCAAAGAAATGTTTATTTTGAAAACATGAAAATCTTTTGATTGTTTTATTTCAGTTGGTAATTGTTGTATAATCGCAATATTACACTATAAATACAAGGCATCTTATGTGGTAACACCAGCGACCCCTCATCACCTCAACCGCAGAAAAAGGAAAGACCCATTTAGACACATTTGAACTGGCGACAGAGGCTCATAGAAACACGTTGGCTTGCTGCATTTCCACCTACCGGCAGTTCTTATTTGAATAATGCCATTGCAGCTCATGCATACTTAGTGGATGGTTGACTATTCTCCACACCTTCGTCTGACTTTGCTTGTCCCCTCTGTGAGATTAAGCACACAGACCCGTGGGGACTGCTACGGAGCCTGTGCTAACTCAAAGGTTGTTTGAATGTACTGAACAGCTGAAACAATCTAATGTCAGTGAAATCCATAAAGATTTACATAAATTCATAGCTGACTGTGATTAATATAATAAGGCCTAAACCATTATGTATATCTAAAAATGCTCATTTATTTTTAATGTATATCATCTCCGGACATAACTAGATGTGATTCATTATAAATAAATGATTTCTTAGACAAAAATACAAACATCAGTGGATGTTCATGGTCATTTGACAACATACAAAACATTTTTAGAAAATAACTTGCCTCCAGCTTTGAGCCAACCGTTTGGGGAACCCTAACCTCGACCTCGACCCTTATTCCTGTTTTAACATCCCAGTGCAATATGCAATGTTAGTTTAATGTTGAGGTCAGAGGTCTATTCAGGCCAGCCAACACCTTCTGGGTAGATGAACTAGAACACCGACTGCAAGCCTGGGTCGACTTGTGAGCACGTACATGTAGTTCACAAATCACACTAGATGCATGTGTCACAGATACGGTATTTGTTCTGGTTAGTAAAACAAAAAAAACTTTTTTTATGTCACAAATTTGGTGAAAAACTTCGATCTCCAAACTCACACATTTAAATTTAGGCCCAAAATTTAGAGCAAACCAGCGCGGACGTTGTTATAGCAACAGAATAACGCCTACGGTTAAATAAATCACCTGTTTCTAGTATTTTTGTGTGTTTATGTTGTTGTTATGCCGTCCACATACTTTTGGCCACATGTTCATCGAGTACTTTTGGCAAAGTTTGCTCATAGAAGTCACGGAGAGGTAAAAAGTGAACATAGAGACTGGGGAAATTAGTGCAAACTGTAAATAAAATGATCAATTTCATTGTAATTAACGTCTCTGAGAGCATATTTGAGCTGGGATTTCAATTTCTAATCAATTTAATCTCTCTCTCTCTGTCTGTCTGTCTGTGTGCCGGCTCTCTCATGCTCTTCTTCTCGTTACAGATGGAGAGTGACTCGGAGAGTTGATTAGCCTTCCTCACCCCTGTTTCACTGTGTCAACCCTATTCTCTAATTACATTACGCTTGACACGGAGCTCACAGGGCACGCCCCGTTCACGGCTGAGTTGCAAAGATATACCACCGGTGCACGCGGCGCTTGATTTGGAGATGAAAACTTGAGGCAATAACAAAAACAGAAGGAGAAAAATATTAGAATTTAATAACGTTGTTTTGGGAAGGAACATTTTTGATCCTGCAGGATCTGAAGGTGCATCTAAAGGGGCCCACACATGTCCTACAAGGCTTTCTTTTCTGAGGTTGTAATGCCATTCTGTAATAAATAATATCTATGTGCAGCATCAAACGAGTCCCGCTGAACTACAGCTGCTGCTGTGAGGAGCCGGAGTAAAAACCTGATTTGTAGGTGACGTAAATACAGCTCTGTGCTTCATAATAAGTTTCCTATGGCCTTTTGTAGACTGTACAATACAGCTCCACTGTGGGGAGCTGTGTCTCTGTGTCTGCTCTCTCTCTCTCTCTAACTCTCTCTGGTTTCCTTTCTGTCTTTTCCGTCCATCCGCCTGTCTGTCTGTCTGTCTCCTAGTCTGTCTCTCTCTGGGCACATAGCATCATATGCGGTGGCTGTCGTCGTGCATGTTAAGCGCTCAGATGGGAAGTCAGAATCCCTCGGACTGATGCTCTGTGGCCTCAGTGTTTCACAGCACTGTCGCTTGGACCGACCATCTGGGTTAGGGTGGGCGAGGTGGTGTGTGTGTGTGTGTGTGTGTGTGCAGGGAGAGGATGTGTGTGTGATGTGATAGAGTGTAGGTGGTGTGCAGGCAGCTGTGTGTGTGTAGGGCTATTTGTGTGTCTGTTCCTGTGCATGCATGTGTGTTTAATATACATTCATCAACATTGTGTGGGGGTTCATCTTTGTCTTGGTCTTTATGCATATGTGATCATCTCTACTCTGTGGGCAGCACTTGAATCGGGATGAAAAAGATGCTGTTTTTTTTTTTTATGTGTATCATCTTTGGACATAACTAGATGAGATCATTATGAATTAGCACGGCATGCAGCTTTTATGGCTAAGGAGTGTTTTTGTCTAGTTTACGAAGATGAATGACTGCGTACGAAAAGTAGACCTACAGTTATAGCATCTCGTTTTCACATGCACCTTTCTCCAAGAAAATGGAAATAAGTCTCGGACTTTATTGTCTTATCTTTGACATTTTTGTAGTCGTGTGTGATTTAACGTCCTCCTTCTCAAATAAACGCAACTCTATTGTGCCTAAAACAACATATCTCCATATAAAAAATAATAAAGCTTATTTAACTGTCTGTAAAACGTTGGCATAAAGCCTCAAAAACACATGAATCAAAATCATAACAACCTGAGACTACGTGTCATTATGATTTGGGACAGATTTAATCCTCTGTAGCGGAGCATTGGGTAACGTGGGAGACAATTGGCTAAAGATTTCGTCCAGCAGCTGTCTGGCAAAAAGTTGCAGAACTGGTTTGTTCCTGCAGGAAAAAGACACATCTGAGCCTCATAATTAAACTCCAACTATTTAGCAATGCACTTCCATTTAGTTTAGTTAAGATTCTTAAAAGAAAAGAAAAGAAGAAGCCAAGTTTTCCAAAACCAGTTTAAAAACTCTCGATCCTACATTTTCTCAAATTGAAACTTGGTCAAATCGAGAGCATTTCATGAGGCTGCATCTTTAGTCTTCTCAGTTTGTGCATTTTTAACAGCCCCCAAGCCCAAACCAATACTTCACAATCAAGCAACTGACTGCCTAATTAAGTATCACTGAATTAAGAGAATTCTCCTTTATTTCATTTATCCTGAATCAGCCTCTTTAAAACGAGCAGAATGTAATTAAAGGGTCACAGTAACACAGTAACAGGATGTATATTAAGAGGACAAATATTACAATCAGACATCACTGTTTCTGTGGTTTCCAACCTGGGAGTCCTGGCACTGATACGTCAGGGAAACACGGTTTGTAATGGTTAGCACTGTTGGGGTACGAAGCCCGCGTCTGCATGGGCTCTCTCCGGGTCCCATACCATACCGTGATAGGCTGCAGCCCCTCGTGACCCTGGTAAAGATAAGCGGCTACAGAAAACGGATGGATCTTTTGTCAGACCTCAGGCATTCACACGATTTGTGTTGGTGAGTAACACTCAAACAGAACTGTTGTTTGTTTCTGTGATGTCTAAACTTCACCAATCCAGACCCCTCATAAAATATTTAACATTTTCTGTCTGAATTTGGAAAAAAAAGATTTAATGCTTGAAGTATCAAGTGATACAAAAAACTTCTCAGTCAGGTATTTAGATGCTTATTCGCTTCAGTACATGTTGAACTGAGTATCTATCAAGTACATGTGTGCCTAACCAAACATTAGCCATGGTGGTACCATCAGAAAACAGTTGTTGGAATGTTACAAATACTCTATGAACTATCTGAAGGTGGACTATCAAAATAAGATGTTACTCCCCCAGAAACCATCGTGTGCAAATGTTTTCCCAGGCTGCATACTGTACAACTCCTCCAGGCTGATTTACATTCAGGCGTCATTAGCTGGACGCTGACATAAGCAACAGTATATAATTGGGTAAAATTGAGAAATAAAACATTAAAATGTTTTCATACTGTGCACGCCATGTAAGCATTAATATGTACACTAAGTATACAGGACTGTTATCTGACATATAAATGTATACAGTGCAATAAAACATAGAAAACCAGCTACGATGAAGATATACTGCACAGCGTGTGGATTCAAACACACACACACACACACACACA
Organism: Larimichthys crocea; assembly: GCF_000972845.2. Taxonomy (NCBI): domain Eukaryota; kingdom Metazoa; phylum Chordata; class Actinopteri; family Sciaenidae; genus Larimichthys; species Larimichthys crocea. Next base: position 9,216,694 of record NC_040027.1, on the reverse strand, counting down.
CACACAATACAACACTCCCCTCATTATGTCTTCTCAGCAGCTAACAATCTTCACTTTCTATACCCAACAAAGAGTCTTACAGGCTACAACATGAGACAAAGGGATCGCCTTTGTTGTACACTCTCCTTTTTTCTCCCCACAAAAAAAATAAAAAACAAGACAAAAAAAGAACAAGAAGGGGAAGAAAAATTGGGCCAACGGCAATTAAACAGTCAAATTTAGTTAAAGCTGAAGAAGCGTGTTCGTAGGGGAGCAGAGGAGGAAGCCTCTTGTTCTGCAGTCGAACAACAAAGACTCCCCACCCTCTAACCTTCCCCGCATCTCTCAAGCCTGTAGATGCAGATCAAGACTTGCTAATTATCCTCTGATTGAGTATTCATAAGCGATTATGCTATTGTTTTGTCTTTAATGATGCAAATTACGACTAATTACCTCATGTTAATGGATACCGAGAGTCTTTATGAGCTGTGGAATAGTGCAATTAGGCGACTGTTTATCTAACAGCGCCACGTGTAAATATTAGTAGAAGGTGTCTTTGTATAGTTAATGTAAGCGTTTGTCTTACTCAACCATCTGCGTGCCTGATGGACGACTAAGAGAAGAAGGCCCGACTCCGTGTTGAGGAAGCTAATTTCATTAACGCCACATGAATTATACAGCAGCATAAACAGAAGACAGCCTCATGGAGGTTTTGTAAAGTTTCAGGAGTCCTTGAAAATTCAAAACCTTGAGTTTCTAAAAAGCCCCCTGGAATCATTAAGGGCACACATTAAGTTGCTGCTTCAGATTTTATTTAATAAGTTGGCAAGATCATTTATTTCCTCATTCCTTGAACAAATCTGTTTCCTGACTTGAATTGGTTTATTCCCTCTCTCTCTTTTTTTTTCTGATGGTTGTCTCATCTGTCAAAAAGCCTCTTGCAGACTCCAGTGAATCATGTCGCAATTTGCTGCTGGCACTTTCATCATTAAAACTTTTGTACCACCCCTACGATCCTACAACTTTCCCCCAGATAAGACTTTCTTGAGTGTGTGTGAATAGAAAATTAGTTCGGCAACAACTGAACAGGGAGAGGAGAGACGAGGCAGGGCTATTATTCTGAAGGCTACAGCCAAACACAAACCTACTTCGAGAATACTTTAAAATAAAAAAAAAATCTGTCTGACTGCTGAGAAAATTAGATGAGGACGTTTCAGCCTGTAGTGCGGTTAAATTAATTAATGATGGGACCATTAGCCGTTACTGTTTTACTGCTTTGCATACAGATTGTGCTGTTTCAGCCGTGTGAGTTTTATCTTCTGATGGTGGCTTAAATCTCCTTGGGGACACGAGTTGATTAACGTCTCTCATTACCTGTTTTTTATTCCACAAGTTCAGCATTGACAGCAGCCAATCACAATATTAGAATGGGGTAATGAAATAAACCAGAAAGAAGAGCAAGACGACCTCCTATCCATCTTTTTTTTTAAATGAAATTCATCCACAGTTTGTCAGTAGGATGTACTGTATCAACTTATTGTTTACTCATGATTTATTTATTCTGTTGCAGGGCACAACACTGCTGTTCAAGCCCTAAAATGATTGAGTAGGTGTAAAAACGCTGTTTAATCGCACTATAATGTCAGTGAACTCTACTATAGCTATAGAAAAAAAAGAGAAGATAAAAATATATAAATTCCATTTGTGTTTATTACAATGCAGTAAAGTGCTCACGTTACGGAGGTCACACTGAAGAATGCACAGCTCAGAGCTGTTAACCGTATTGAAATTCCAGACCGGCTCATTAAAAAGAAGATAAATATATGTTCACATATCGTGAAATATTTTTCACAGTTTAATTTGCAGTTCAGTGCCTTCAGCTACTTGTATTAACAAGGGAAATTATATATGATAAATAAAACCTATTGTTCTTTTGAGTTGTTTGCTCACCGTGTTCACTCAGTGGGTCATTTTTCATCCGGTTGGAGTCTATGCTTCACTGTTGTGGTTCATAATACAGTATGCATACATGCATGCTGATATATTATCTTCACTTTAGACTGTCAGGAGGAAACACTACAACACCGTGTATATGTGTGAGGGCATAAGAATCTAGGTGAAAGTAAACTAAGGATATTCCTTTAATATTCTCGTTCATAAAAAATGAAAACATATCAGAATCTCCCATGTGTCCCAGTTTGGCTCCGGCATTCGTGTTAAAACTTGCTCGACTACAGTACATCCACAACTTCTGGAAAACGATTCAACAAATCACTTCTGTGCCGTTGTGGTCAAAAGGTTGAGTGTAGAATGCATTTCCAGCCCTCGGTGGTACGAACTGGAAGCGGAGGGACCTGGAGCTGAAGCGGTTGTGCATATACAACCTCAAGATACAAATATATGTCAGTCAAATGTTGGTGCTCGTGCTCTTGTAATTCATCAAAGAAGAAATGTTGTGATCATCTCGAATGCACGATGGCCTCGGAATGAGACAACGCTACCCTGAAGAAATGAGTACACAGTGTAGTATTAACTGAGACACAGCTCTGGATATATCTCAGCTTTGCTTCCAGTTTTGCCCAATGACTTCTTGTGTTCTTGCAGATTCCAAAGATTCCCTGCAGCCCAAAACATTTTCCACCATGTAAGAAAGACACTTTGAACTGCAAACAGTGTCAATTATGACTCTCTCTGTGATGAACTGCTGTTTTTTATCTGTTAACCTTCCAGTCGTGAAACACGATTTAAAAATGTGTGATGTCTAACAAAGGCAGAAACACTACTGCACATAAACTCTTTGGGTACATGCAGCAGACAAGCATTCTCATTGGACTGGACAGTGGCGCCCTCGTTGGGTATCCAGTTCTAATAAACCATCCATGAGTTTTTGAGTTCCTTCTACTTCTTTGGCCTGAAACGATTACATCACTGTGCTCCAATGAAACCATGATTTTACTGATTTATCACTGATATGACTTATGGATTATTGTGTTTCAGTACGTCTCGCCTCGTATTCTGTTTCTACAGCTTCAGCTTCTTTGTGGCTTTAGTGGGAACATTTATTAGCTTTCCAGTCTCTCAGTCTTTTTGTATAAAGTACATTGCCTTTGAAAGCCGGCACTGGTGAGTGTGTGTGATTTCTTTCTGACTGCTTCCAACCAGAAAAAATCCTTCAGGGTTGAATCTTTCCCCCACATAACAATCCAGCAAAAGCACGCTTAAAATAAACAGATGTAAGTTTTCCTCACATGCCCTCTCAGGTAACCATGACGATGATTAGCTTGTTTTGCATATGCAATAAGGAAAATCTGAATTTCTACATATTGAATGGCTTCCAATGTTTTTTTTTTCCCGTTCATACAGCAATCGAGGGCTGTCCATGAATAAGTCAGGAGCATGAGTGTCTCTTTCTCTTGTGCAGCTTTTTCTTCCCACACTGCCCAGAGTAAGCACTGCAGCAGCAGCAGCTGTCTCAGAGGATGAAAACGTACGGGTTAGCAGCCCCGTCTACATCTCTTAGTGCTCTGCATGGGCTGAATTACGTGTCATTGCAGCCCGATTTCATCACAGCCACATGTTTTGTCTTCTTTTGGTTTGTTTATTTGAGTGTTATAGCTTTACTCTAAACAATAGGAATTTTACAGACCTTCAGAGCTTCCCACATTTGAACATGGCAGCTTTTTTCTTTTTCTTTTGTGTGACTTGTGCTGCTGAAGACCCTCTTTCTTTTTCTTTCTTTTCTTTCCAAGGGTATAGCATCCTTGTGATGCTATTTATAGCCAAAGTGTGCACACCAGAGCGAGGAGTGAGTGTGTATGCATGCGTGTGTTTGTGCACGAGTGTGTGCTTTAGGGGCCGATTCGGCATTTGAATTGATGGGTCATTTAATGACGGAGAAAAACGGAGAAGAGGAACGGAGGGAGAGCAGTAATTTCCTGTGCTAAATAAACACACTTAATAGCCAGCCTGTGTTTGGTTAACATACAGTGAGTCATCAAGTGTTCACATTGCTATTATGGTAAACACTGGTATCATTCCTCGTTTAGCAAATTGGCTGTTTTCTGCCGACAGTAGATAGATGGGTGGGTGGATGCGGTAAGTTCTCCACCATCCCACCACCAAACTTCCATCCCCTCTGAATTGCAGATACAGCTCAGTCACTCTCATGTTGAGCACATGGTTTGTCCTTATTATCTTCCCCAAATTGCCATCCTGCAGGTTGGCCCCTTGTTTGCTCTGCATTGTTTGGTGCCTTTTCCGAAAAAGCTGCATGTCCTCGTTGGAGAATGTGACACATGGCGCCTAATGGCATGCATCAATGAAATGCCAGGAGGAGCGCGAGAGGCTCCCTTCCTTCCTGCCAAGCTTTCGCTCAAGTTGGAGTCTTACCCCAAACAACAGACCAGAATAAGTCCTCAGATAGGGATTAGTATGAGAGCGAACCACAATGGGGAGAAAACACGAGTAAACAAACGCTTTCTGTTGGATTTGGTTCGACTGCGTCGGACACACAGGCTGCAAACACATGCAAATACCCATGCATGCACGATTACGTTCACACACACACACAATTACACGCAGTCTTCTCAACACGTGTGCCGGGTGATGGACTCACTGAAGCTGAAATGTTTATGAATGTGCAGGGTTTATGTATTTCCATTGTTTTGTTTGTGAAACTGGTAAATTGGCCAACCTTTGGGTATTGGAGCTCCGCAGGCTGTATAATGACACAGAAAAGGCTCAACATTTTCCCTCTACATAAAACAGCGCACGCTTGATTGACAGAGCTTGTTAGAGGCTTCTTATTTTTCCAATCAGCAAAGTAATTATAAAGGCAGCCTCATGGGTTCCCCCCATGTAATCTGGTCACAGTGGCTAGATCACCCCCTGATAGGAGAGTGATTGCCGAACTCCCTCGGATACGCCGCCTATAAGCATGCTAACGCTCGCCCTGCTGTCTTCATTAATGAAAATAACCCAAACGTTCCAAAACATGTTCTTACAGTCGTTTATGCAAACACAGGCATTCTTTTTTTTTTTTCCAACTAACAAGCTACAGGAGGCAGGACAACGATGTAAACACCTTATGGAAAATCATGAACTCTGAGGTCACACAGGAAGGTCGTGTTTGGCTGAATAACAATTACTGCAGCAACATTTGTCACTTCTAATTATTTATTGCTCTCTGCACTTTTTTGGCGTTCAAAGAAACATGAAATGATAACTGTAGCAATATTTACCGAGGTGATTTTGTAACTTTCGAAGTCAAAGTTTGTTTTTTTTAATCATGTACACCTCCAGACCTTGAATGCAACTTTTATTAACTCTCATCTCAGAATGGTGGAACAGAATTTGCCTAGCAGCTCCTTTAAAAGTGTAAAAATGATGATGATGGTTTAGTGGTTTTGCCGTGGGGGTTGTGTCAGGCTATTTCTTGCCTGGGAACAGTAACTACCTGGAGTCTTGTGCTAACAATCTTCTGGCTCCAGCAGATGAGGAAAGGCGATGAATTGTCTCATCTAACAGCAAGACGGCAAATAAGTATGTTATACTGACAGAGTAAGTCATAGTTTCTGTGATTTACATCAATATAAGTTTATATATTTAACTGTGAAACTATTTTATACAAGTTTGTAGTCATCATTCCTCCTATAGCCACTTTTCTGAATACTTGAATGAATGATATGTTTGGATCCTCTCAGATCTTTGGTTCACTGGTCCCCAACTGGGAGTCCTAATCATCACTAGGGTTCTTCAAAGCGTCACATACAGTATGTATGCAGGGCCAATATTTCATTCAGTAATTTCTGTTACAGGTCCAGTGTGTGAGACCTTATTATTAATATGCATTGGATATAATATATCCATAAAACAGGACACTTAATTAAGTGTTAATCAGTTTACTCAGTGACAGAAAAGGGTTGAACACCACTGAAGTAGTTAACGTTGAACTTTATCAACCGGCCTGACGTTTATCCTTACATTGCATTTTGTTACACAGCACACAGTGTGCTCCCACCAGCACGCATGGATGATACATATAGATATATTCATCAAAATATGGGTTGTGATATAGTGTGAAGCACGGCGGAGAGCTTCCTCACTGGCAGTGAGATTAGTGTTGGGAGGGAAGCTGAGCTGTAGGAAGCCAAATTGTCACGTTTGTAATGGTAATGCTGACCAAAGCAAAGCGATGGCACAGACAGCCGGAGCTCGAGCTCTGCAACCTTTTAAGATGCTGAAAACGTTCGGGCCATGGCGAGTACTCTGCTGATCATAATGCATCGAGGAAGCCTGCGTTTTAAAGCAGCTGTCTAAAAGGTGCCAGAGTCTTACCGTGGTTTCTGAAGGTGCAAGGTGTCTGACAGCCGAGAAGTCAGATGTGTTTTTTTTTAATTGGATGTAAGAGAGGTATGGCAGCACAGTTCACTGACTCAGGATGTGACCAAAGGGATGAATACTGCTTTTTGTTCTACGGCTGATCAGTATGCGACAGTGAGCCGCTTTTAAAGCATTTAAAAGGCTATTGTGTCACCTCCGCGCTCGCGCTCTCGTCACTGATGGAGTACCGATGATGCGTTGAGAGCGTAAGCCCCCTTAAGCTGCAATGATTGGACCTATCACGCTCTACAAAATACATGAGGTGATACCCGTAATACCAATCTTTAATGACACCAGTCACTTAGCCACAGGTTTATTTGGGAGGCTACATCTTCGCTCTGAAAATGGAAAAAAAAAACATTGATTTCCCCAAGTCCCTTAAATTGGACAAAATCCCACAAAACACACTGACACAATTCAGTTCTTGACCCGGGAAGCAGCCAGGCAGACAAATGAAGCCACGGTTATCAATTCCGCATGCTGAGTTCAGAGGGAAAACAACAGCGAGGCCGTGTGATATTAATGCACACGTCGCGGGGACAACGACGATAAACATTGAAATTCTCTCAGATACATCAAAGCTGCTGCGTAATGAACCCCCGTACCTTCAGGGCATGGAGACATACATACTGTATGCCTCTAATGTGATATTTCCCCATTTCGGCGTGAGCATTCAAATCATATTTCATCCGCGACACCGCCCGCATTCTGCCTCAGTCCGGCCGGATTCCCAGGGGCCGATGTTTGTACAGCGGCAGTCCTCATGGAAAGGCGGGGGACAACACGCAGGTCGACAACACAGACACAGCCACACACACACACACTCATGCATTAAACCTCAATGCTGACGCTGTACTTAGGGTGAACGTTTGATCCCTTCAGGATGTATGAAAATTAAAGAGGTTCATAGGTTGGTGTAGCAATTACCAGGGACCTACAGTTGCTTTTTTTTCCCGCAGTGGCATCCGAGCAGAGAAATGGATTCTAAACGCGTTGGCCTTTCTCCACGCTCACCGGCCTGTGGTAAATTATGTCCCGAGGAAGTGTTTTAATAACAGTTTTTTGCCGAGTTTACACCACATAGCGTGAGAAGCAGCGAGATGAATAAGTACCCCACCACCTGGGTTCTGGGTCATTCTGGTTAATAGGGTGTGATATAGTCACTGTATGACTACAGGAGTGTGTTCTGGTGGGAGGAGAGCCAGGTTACTGATTACCCCTCCTCATATTTCATTTCATTATTCCAGTGGAGGAGCTCTAAGTGCAAATATATCCAAAAATGACATCAGTTTTAATCAGGTTTGTTATTTTTAAAAAAATTATTTGTTAACACGTTCAAAATATTCACAAAGTGTTTTTATTTTTGAGATTAAATTTAATATAATTGTGTTTCCAAGCCTTGTTAGCACCTTGGAAAAACACACCTGGTGTAGCGCGCTGTAATGATCCTGTTAAGCAGATTTAGAAACATTGATATCTGGTGTTCACGACTATTAATGTAACAACTTGTGTCATTTTGTTAAGAAGATTATTTCGCATTAACTGGTCTTAAAGGATGAGATTTCTGTTTAAAAAAAATGAAAAGCAGATACGGCAGATCGTGATGTGAGATCACACCCAGCGTGATTATCATGAATACGTGCATAACGTTGATAATCAGACACCGACATTCTTAATTACTTTAACTTTGTTTAGAAAAAGTTGTGTTGGTGTGTGAATACAGCCTGGAGGATACGACGTCCATGATTTCCAAAGGTTCAGTCTGTGGACCGTCAGTCCATCTCAGACGAGCTCGTGTCCTGAGCAGTCAGCAGTGTTTCTGGATGTTGTTGATATCTGTCTTTCTCTTTGCATCATAGAGTCCATGCAGTAATATCCTTCACACAGTCATGTTGGTTTTTAATCCGGGTAAAGTGTCCGGTGTTGGTTCTTGCCCTCTCCTTGTACATTCAAAGATTTCTCTGAATTCTTTAATGATATTAGGATTGAAGATGTGAAATCACTAAAGTTCTTGCAGCATTGTCCTGAAAGTGTTGGACTATTTCATCCCCAGGCATGATGACATGCTCTGTTACCTGTCGAATGTTTTTTGACCTTTCGACTTTAGCAGTCTTCTGTTGCTCCTGTCCAAACTTTATTGGAACATGTAGCAGAGATTGTTTTATATATAATTGGATATTGATATAAAAGGATTTGTAAATCAGTGCATTAAGTTTTCAACTGTTTTGGAATTTATAATAATAATAATGATGACTATGAAGAAGTGTGATCAGTTCATGCAGGTCTCTTCAGTTTGATCCATCTTCACAATTAACACTTCAAAAACCTGCAACGATGACAGGATAATTATTGTTATCTGGGGAAAAAAAGTGAATAAAGTGACACTCAAGGAAACACGCTAATACGAGTGTTAGTGGATTATTTCAATGCTGTAACCGCGTTAATTAGAGGTTATCGTTTCACACTTTGTAAAAAGCCTCAGTCCTCCTCCTTCAGCACTCCTCTCCTCCATGATGTGTTACAGGAACACTCGGCTGAACGCCGCCGTCTTTTGTCTCCATTAGGCGTTTGTATTATTTAGATTTTTTACAAACCTGCGCGCTCTGCTGTCATTTCTGTGTTGGTGGGAGGGCAACAGCAGCACGCTGAATGGTAACTCATTGTATATATTCTTCTCAAAATGATAACCATCAGCTATCTTCCTATGATGCATAAGCTCCCCGCTGCTCCTATGGCTGTATTCTGTTTTATAGCATTATATTATAGTGACTGCCGACAGCCAGGAATAATACAATCAATTTGTCTCGCTCACCGGGGAGGGCAGGGGAGATATTCTGTCTTCTTTGGGCTCTGTTTCTCTCTTTCTGCTTCTTTAAACTTCAGTTCTGTCTTACACAGTTGCAGAATTTATGAAAATATGAATTCCTAATCAATTTCCCACCATATCAACACTCTGCTGCAAATTATTCTAACGTCTCAGCGGGATCCCTCAGCTTCAGGAGGGTACGTTTGACAACTTATCACTACGATTTCCAACATCTGAAAACTGAACATAATGAGAGAATAATTACTTTCCTCTGATAAGTCCTCATCGTGCAGGACTCGCCCGTCTGTGCTTGTTTAACAGTATCAAGCGGTACGTCTCTCTGCTGTACTTCCATTGATATTTTCACGCCGTTGGTGGCAAACCAGCGGTGGAAACTCTCTAATGTTTCATCAGGATGACAAGTTACACTTTGCAAGTCTTCAAGTGCCTCTACAGGAGGCAAAGACGCTTTCCTGGCTGCCTGTTTGTATTGTGAATAACACATTTGTGAAAGCCACAATAATTACTACTGTAAATACTAAACAGTGCTGCTTTATTTCTACCATTACTCTCATGCAGTTGATCAGCCTTAGGGAACATAAATACTCTTAAAGTGTATTTTCATTGTTGCAGACCTCCTCCACAGCATGGAAAGACATCGTCATCACAACATGTGTCTGTCTGTGTAGGAACTCTTGTAAACACAATAAAGAAGGAACAATAAAGACTCTCAGACCAACTATAGAGAACATGTTTTTTTAAATATTATATCAGAGCGCTCTGCTGCATTATTTTGCATATTAGTGCTGAAATGTAATTTGTTTAAAGCTTCTTAATGCATTAAAGGATGAGTCGGGCTACGAAGTCATTTTCAATAGAAAAAATGAAGACAGAATGAATAAATTAGTCGACGTTCTTGGGAAATGTTTCGCCTGCTGATATCCAAACTCATCCCTAAACTGCGTCTCGATTCACGTACTTCAGTACTCGCACTATTTTGAGCACACGACACTTGCAAACTGCAGTGTACTTCATAACCATTCGTCATGCACTCTTGTGAGCGACATCATTTAACTGTTTTCATCGTTGTGAGTTTTCCCCGCTGTGCTGGTCAAGTGTTTGCAAGGTTGTGTGTGAAGACGCATGCACAGAGAATAGCTGCAACCTTCTAACAACTGCTACCAAATGAAGTCAGTTAGCTTCTGTTAGAAGCAATAAACCAATCAGCTGCTGTTAACGCAGACACAGTACCTAACCTGTTTTATTATCTATGGGATTAGGGATTCACTAGCTGGCGCTGCTGTTAATGTTGTTCAGGCAGGAGTCAGGCGCCTAAATTGTGTTTTTGCTGCAGACTGTATCGTCAATATATTTTATTTACCATCGGCCTGTACATTTGGCCTGTTAGTTGATATTTATGGTGATAGGACGGTGTGTGTATCTGGGATGGTTAATGGTAATGAAGGAATCCGGTGACAGTTTGGCTCATTGATTATTTATTATTATTAAGATTAATAATAGTTTTTTGGACAACAATGTAGCTGCATTGCAGAGGGGAATAAGATCTCTCAGGCTTAAGCAATACTTGTGTTGGGTAAAAATTCTACTAATACATGAGCGTGTGTGTGTGTGTGTGTGTGTGTGTGTGTGTGTGTTTGTTGACTGAAACCTGAAAGAGATCTTTTTTCTTTTTTTTTTGTATCACATCACATCGAATCATATTTTTTGATGTTAGGTTTCAAGAGGTCCTGAAAATGACTTCTATCACATCATGCAGATTAAATTAAGTTGCACAGCAACATTCAATTAAAATGTTTTTTCACAAGCATTAGAAAAGGCAAAACATTTAACAACACAGCAGAAAGAGGAATAAAATGAAACCTACTAAAATTGAATACAACAAAAAAAAAAAACCCAGATTGAATTTCTCGACTGCACAAAACTCTAAAACCCAACAATAACTACTGTACCAATAATCAATCAAAACTCATGAAAACAAAGTTTATAATTAGGTCTGCAAGAAAAACATGCTGCAAAAAATCCACATGACCGCAAACAGCACCCAAAAGGCTTTTTAAGAGCCATCGCCTGATCATTGATTACTGCTGTTATTGAACTGAGCATTTGATGATGTTGTACCGCGCCCCGCAGCTTTCATATTCTTTCACAAATATTTCTCTGTATCTCAGTTTGCCAAGAGATTTTCTGCAAGCCGCGGCCCAGAGCAAACCTTTTGACATTTGCCAGCATTGCCAGATGGCCTGTGCATGTGTGTGTGTGTGTGTGTGTGTGTGTGTGTGTGCATATAACACCTTGCATTCATGCACACATTAATAACATAACATTAAGGGAAAATATTAATTAAATTTCCAATGCATTAAACATCTTTCATGGAACTGACATTTGACTTGTGATGTTACCCAAGAGCAAGGATGTTTTTTTATATGATTAAAGACCTAATTCTATACACAGCAGTGCTGACCTGCGGGGTGAGTATATAACATGCTCTCACCGAGACGTTGCATTTGAAACATGATAAAAGAGTCGCCTCCGCAAGGTTGTCTTTAAAAACCCACAGAGGGCAAACGATTCAGCATTTATAGACGGGCATCAACACAGCGGACGTCACAGCAACACAAAAGACAAGAAAAACAGTTCATAAAATCGTCTTTAAACTGTGCACTTCAGGGTGGCTGTGAGGAGTAATTGCTTCAGGTGAGATTCACCAATAAACTCGAGGGGAATAAAAAAGAAGAGAGTCAATCGAAGCTAAATAAGAGCTCAGTAAAAGATTGGACGCTCCTTCAAAGCAGTGCTTCACAGTTCTGTTCAAAGGGTGATGACAGAGTGAGAGGGTGAGACACACCTGCTGTGTAATGCCATACTTACACCTTGCTATTTTGAAAGTTGGTAATGGTCAAAAAGCTGAGAGTGGAACGCTGGGCATGTCTCACCCACGGTGCGCACTATTTGGGCTACGTAGTGGAAGGAGAAGCACCACCAGTGCTGTAAAATGGTTTCTGAGGAAACTATGTTGGTGCTAATGCTGAAGTGTTTCATTGTCATGTCCGGTACGTGCATAACGACCGTACTTGAACTGAGACAATAACACCTTGCTGAGATTAACGCACTACACTAGGAAGTACACAGTGTGCACAGTGTACTACAGAGATTTGTACTAAGAGAAGCGTCCGAATTGGGACACAGCATCTATGTTTCTTCTCTCTAAACCGTCCTCTTATGTCTTTCCATCATAATTATGAGAGAAGGGGAGAGTTGAGGAAAAACATCAATATGCTCATCTCGATACCACCTGATTAGGAATGAGGACATGAAGTCTGCTTAACCCTAGAACACAAACGTTAAAATTAACGTTGGTTATATTTTACCCGATATAATATCCTGGATAAAATAAAGTTTCACAATATCACATAAAATAAAAAAAAAGGTACCATGGGGGACCCTTTAAAAAGGCAGCAAAATGATTGAAAAATCAGGAAATCCTTAACGAGAAATTTCCAAAACAAAAAAAATAATGAAGCTGGGAACTTGTTCTTTGGTCCATCCATTCCTGGGACATGTGAGCCTCGTTTGGTCTTCCTGCATCAAATTGTAGATGGACAAAAAACGGCACTCTCTATCACTAATGAATGCATGCCTCTTGAAAAAAACATAGATGGGAGGAGGGAAACAAACACAGCAGCCTGAAGCTACCCGAGGACCCATGCAACTCAGACAGCAGCAACACAATGAAAATCACATGACAGGAATTGTCACCCAGTGTTAGTGTTCTAGGGTTAAAACCTGTTTCAATGCTTTTTGATATCTGAGTGTGTTGTTGATGGACACAGGAAATACAGGAGCTGCTCACAGCTGTAGAAAAACTAAACAACTGTGAGTAGTGTAACTGCTCTAAGAACACCTCAAAACACAAAACACAAAAATAAATTTCACTTTGTCAAGTTTAACCGTAATTTGCTTCCAAACATCGCAGTGATTGACCAATGATGGAGGGTGTATTCTTTCTAGTTAGTATATGACAGTGAGGTGTTATATACTAACTACTAAGTGTATATGACAGTTGATTTCTTATATATCAACGGCAATATCAGCATGCCATTTATATCTGTGTACTGTATACAACAGGATGTCATATAGAGCTGGGACTGAAAAATAAAAACAAAGCAGCATTTCTTCACACTGCTTTGATTAATAGGTGACAGTACGTGTTTATAATATTTTTTTTTCTGTAACGATGAATTGCACAGCAGTCAAGATAAGATAAGGCAGTACAAGTGATAGTAAGACACTATTTTTTAGTAACAAAACACAGCGACATCTATCAGAGAGAACAAGGCCAGTGGAAACCAAACTACAGAAACTTCTTTGTCTCCTGAGAGCCGAGATTTGGTTTCAAAGCACAATATTTCTATTTACGTGGTCCAAACTTGTCTTTTAATATCTCGAGGATGAGTTACGAGGCGAGGTGTCTTTGTATAGGTCAACAAGCACATCACACCTGGTGAGTGGTGAGAATATCATCGCTGAACATGACTGCACTCGTTTTCCTGTGACAAAACAAAAGAATGAATATGATATACAACAAGGTCAGTTCACAGAAAACATTAAACTGAAAATGTGTCTCAGGAAAGCGACAGAAAAAGATCAGCGGTGTCACATTTGATCACGTATTTTGTATCCTCCGTACAGGGCAGGACGGATCCTGCAGGGCTGTTTTTGTTATCGCTGACTTTATTGTGTGAGATTGATGAGAATATGCACTTTCGGTGACAGGATTTCATTTGATTACATTTGATTCTGAGCTCTCTCCGCCGTCACATCTTTTCAGGAGGCTCTGACAGATCCTGTCTCGATAAGCCACCGCCGATTTTCTCCTGACATGTCCCCATATCTCATCAGCGAGCCTTTGATGTGCACTTTATCAAAGATTGCCGTGAACCGATGTTGTTTGGACGTTGGGCGTCGAGGTCCTCAAAGCCACAAAATAGTAAAATACATACCTGACATATTCTGCAGGTGTAATGCACATTTCTAATACAGCGAGTCTGACTGAAGCCAAGAGAGGTTTTTTTATGAAAGAACCATAATAAGCCAACAGTGGAGGAATTATTCACTTTATATACACTGAAAAAAAAAGAATAAAATAAAAATAAAACTGCACGTGAAATATTATCAGGGAACTCTCTTAGGTCATATGTTGCATCATTTCATTATTATTACTCATGTATCTTTTGTAAAAGCAGCATTTTACTTTACTTTTCCGTTTATTATTATCAATATGGATTGATCCGCTGATTATTTTCTCATTAATTGATTGATTGGTTGGTTTGAAATTAGTCAGACATACTCGTTCCGTGACATGTGACATCAAACTAATTAATCAAAGTTATTAAAAATAAACTGAAACAATTGAAACAATTCGAAGGAAAAGAAGCAAATTCTCACATTTCATATGTGGAACCTCAAAATGTTTTTGCATGAAAAGAGACATTGTTTAGCTCGTGAATAGAGTCCCCTAAATTCTAAGTGAAAGTACTGATACACACATTGTACATAGTACTGACTGTGGGGAAAAGTAAATGTACTTGATAATTACTCATTCATTAATGTAAAAGTAGTTGCAGCTGGTTACGTCATGTTACATTTACAGTTATCTTCTTATTTTAACCCAAACGAGTCATTTTTTATGTGCCTAAAACAAACAATTGACAATTCATCTTGGAGGTGGTAGCCATGAGAACAAAACAACCAGCTGTTATTATGATAAGATGAGATAGACTTTAATGATCCCACACTGGGGAAATTCACTCGTCGCAGTAGCTCTTATACACAAGGTTGATAATAAATTATTCACAAGTAAGAAAAATACAGAAAAAAAGAGTCTGACGCTGCTGGAATGAAGGACCTGTGGTAGATCTCCTTCTTACATGGTGGGAGTAGCAGTCTGTTGCTGAAGGAGCTGTTTAAGCCTCCACAGTCTCATGCAGGAGGTGAGAGGAGCTGCTCTTCTCCTCTCTCACACCTCCTCCATGCCCACAGGCCACCGACACGTCTTCGCTTCGCCTTGCTCCCCTATCCGCTCTCACAAGTTAAAAAGTTCGATCAGCGAATCCACAGCGAGGCCACCCAGCCACGATGCTCTCCATACTCCCTCTGTAGCCTGGTTAGTGCCATTAGTTGTTAGTTCTTCCATGTCTAATAATTATGAATTAATGTTAACTTGTCAATAGTAATCAGCTGTATAACATGTACTGTTTAGGTCTGCATGGGTCGGGGGTTCCAGCTTTTAAACAACAGACAGGTCTGGTTTAGTTTTGGGTCAGACTTTTCCTGGTCTTCTGGACCAGTGAAGACCTCTAGTTGTATTTTTTATCGTTATGTGAAAAGTTTGAATATTTCCTTCTTTCGGTGCAGCAGAAGCAGAAAAGCACGAGCATCAAATAGTGGATCACATCTGAAATATAACACAGTACATTCCAGCACTGTTAAATACCCACAACAACGAACTCAACTCAATAAAGACTGTAATTATATCAAATTGATTGTTGCATCGCAGAACACACTGTCACCTTATAGCCCCGGAGCCTGTTTTGTTATCTTCCGCTCGCATTCTTCCCAAATCGTCTTTGGTGAATGAAGCACTGGAGACCCACAGATGTCAGCGCGGGCAGCAGAAACGCAACAAAGTGCCAGTGTGTTTCGGATGTTTGGCGACAATGCAAAAAAAACAAAAAAACACACCCGCTTTCAGATGCACACTGCCTCAGACGAGGAAACAAATTGCAGGATGCCAATTGTTTTTTCCTGTGTGCAGCAAAAATAATTACACATTCATACAAAACTGATTTGGGATGGTTTTAGGGGGAGAGAGGGAGATGGGAGCTTGGCGTGATTGCACATTATTTGGCGTAATTACGCTTTCACTTGAGGATTTGTGTGTTCGCCCCACTGCAACATTTTGTTTTCAGTTGAAATTAAAAAAAATAAAAATGGATTTGTCACCTCTTTGTGAATAAAACAACAAATATTCTTCAACAGAAGCCGAACATTATCACACAGTTAATGCCCTCTCAGGGTTTTTTCCTCTCGGCTAACAAGGCTGATGGAATATGTTTTTTTTTATTTTTAATGTCAACAACAACATTTGCTGATTACCGATTCAGTTTTACAGCACACGTGGAATTAAACATGTTGGAAGAGCATCAGGATTCAACAAAAGCTTTCCTACTTCTACTTTCTTTATAGAAAGCAAAACTCTCCAGCTACTCTTGAAGATAAAAAAGAAAAAATCCACTACAGAGCTGTATTTTTTTTGTGAAGCAAATCCTGTCCACAGTTAGAGGAGGTCGTTCCCTTTTATCACGACCGAGATGTCAAATCCCACGACCCCCTTTTTTGGCTCCACCGAGGGCCTGTTAAGTCTGCACCTTTCAACTCGAGAAAATCACAGCGGGAGAGCTGTCCAGCAGAGAAGGGTCAGAGGTAATGCTCAGTGAAGGGGACATAGCTGCGAGTGAATGGATTGTTTCCTCAGAATTAAAAGCTTAGTGGACACAGAAAAACTACCTTTGATGCTACAGTGAAGATGAAAAATAGGTCCGGGCAGGCAAGAGTGAATTGGAAATTCGCCGAGAGGCTGAGAGGCATGCAAAGAAACAAGCTGGAAATGCACTGCACTGTAATGCATTCCTGGAAGTGTGACCTTCATGCTCATGCTGAAGGTACATCATAACTCAGTTAGAAAAAATAAAATCTCATCATCTGATGTGAATGTGTCCTGTATTCGGAGTCAGTCTGGGCAATCAGGTGACTCATTCATGAGCAAAATGAACAATTTCAGAATAAAATGATGAATTTCAGATGCTACAATAGAAACACACGGGTGGGGACGCCGTGCATACTGCAGCATTAGCTTCTTGAACTCAGAGTACAGAAGTTTTCCCAGTTCTCATTTGGAAAGGTGGTAATTGCCTGAGCAATTTGGTGTTTCAGCTGTCAAACTGAAAACACAACATTTCAAGCAACAGTGGCATTTTGAGCTTTCCTTTTTTCTGTCCATTGTCTGTTCAAATGAGAAGAGCTGCTCTGACAAATGTGCTCTGACATTTAAGTGAACAAAGTAATAGAGATGAAATCATCTGCTGTCATTCCCTTGTATAAAATGTGGTTTATTAATAGCAGAATTATATATAATCTTTGCATTAGGCCTGTGATTTAAGCATTATTATCTTTTAACCTTTCATAAAGAAACATCCTTACATAAGCTTTTTCACTCAAACTTGTTCCAGAAATGACGTTAATAAAGTACTTGACGAACAAAAAGCGAGTGCAGAACTTTCATTAAATTTATAAAAAGAAGTCCAACAATAATATTGTGTGACATGCTTTATATCGCTGCATTAAACCAAGAGCATGACAGCCGCTAAACCATCCATCCATTCATCCATTTCCTTCCGCTTACCAGGGGTCGGGTCACAGTGGACGCAGGTTTAGCGGGCCGTTCCAGATGTCCTTCTCACTAGCAATGCATTCAAGCTCCTCCTGAGGGATTTCGAGTCGTATCCAGGCCAGATATGCTTTATAATCTCTCCAGCGAGTTCTGGGTCTGCCCCGGAGTCTCCTGCTACTTAGATGTATCCGGAACACCTCCTAAGGATGGTGCCTAGGAGGTATCCTTATCAGACTTCGAAATCACCTCAGTTGGCTCCATTCGACACAAACTCAGGAGTCCGGATGTCCGAGCTTCTCACACTATCTCTAAGACTGAGCCTAACAACCACACTACGGAGGAAACTCATTTTGGTCGCTTGTATCTGTAATCTCATTCTTTTGGTCACTACCCAAAAGTCATGACCGTAGGGGAGGTTTGGAACATTAATAGACTGGAAAGTCAAAAGTTTTGCCTTTCGGCTCAGCTCCGTCTTGCTGCACTAATCCACCAGTTTGACGCTAAACTCTAGAAAATGAATAACACTGTAGTTGTGATACCATGCAGTCAGTATCAATACCTTACAGTAGTTGATGTTTATTCAAAACTGAACAGTTAGATAACAGTGTGAAGTCTCACAACAAACATCAGATTTAAGATTTCATGGATATTTAATGAAGAGTCACCATTGTCAAAAACACAGCCAACAGAAAAATAACTCAACCGATGCATATTTTTATGTTGTATGATCATCATTACAGTTTAAGAGAGTTTCCAATCTTACAAATCGTTCTTGCAGCAAACACAGTTTGATAGGATTGGAAGATTAAACATTTGCCCAAACAAGATTACCATAAATCAAATATGGATGAATCACAAAATAATATAAAGTTAATAAACAAGTGACATTGATGAAATTTCATCTGCTGATCATCCCCAGTGACTTCATCAACAAGTGTGAGGATTTCTTTCCCATCTATCGACACTATAGAAAAATATAGCTCCTGCTACTTCCTGTAAATATTCTTATATTTGTCTTTTTAATATTTCAAAAGAGTTTATTGAGCTGAAACCATCTTGCAACTTTCACCAATTCTTCATTTGCATTATTTATTAGAGTGTGTAAGTCAGTGTCATCAGCAAACACAAAAGAAAAAGAGAATTTACAAACTAATGAACATGTATAACTTTTACAGATTAGTTTTATATAAGTGTAATTTTCTAGAAGACGGGGTTTAGAGTTTGGGCAGACTGAAGAAACACTGGTAACCAAGGATGGCATGCCCCAAGCCATACCGAGCTAAACGGGAAGTAGGGGTGAGTTGTAACACTTCTCAGAAGAAGAGAAATCCATTTACTTTGTACTTTTTTATCCATTGGTGTTCAAAAGAATCAAAGAATTGAAGGAATTTGGTCTCATATGTAGTTTTGAGCAATTTTGTCTTCTGATTCAAATCCGTATCCTAAAAGTTAGGTAACATTGCCAAATATATTTTGAGTTTAAACGTAATTGCTGCCTGGATTATTCTGACTGACTTTTTCAATATGTAAGACCATGATTGTTCCCCAAGAGCTGCGCATGCCTAAATGCAGCCATATAAAAAGTGATCATACATTATTCACTGTGGGAAAAAATGAAATATGTTGCCGGTGAATATTCCACTGATATGTTTAATATTAACATTTTGCTTCGTGGATGTTAGAGTGCTTATACAGCATGATCCGCAAACCTAAAAATAGAACCTCATAAGATCATCTTGCCCTGACCCGCATAGCTAATAATGCACTCGAATGTTTCCCATGTTAAGTTTCAATATGTAATTATGATGATAAGCTTGACTGTGAAAACAAATCTGTTATGTAACTTTATAGATGCATATTTCTGTTTGATGTAATCTTCCATATCTTATGGCAATATAACACGGGCAAGCACATATAAACCATTCTGTATTCCATCTTTTTTATTGCTATAATGCTCATACTGCCTCTTGTCTCTTATTAGATAAAACATGTGGTTTGCACATGTTAAACATACTTTGCACACATGTCAATTCTCATGTGCAATGTTGCAACATGTGGAAACTGCTTTCCTACACCTGATCACGTGTCCGCATGTAAAAGGGATTTCAAACCCTGGAGTTGTTAAACACATTTAGCATCAACAAACTTCAGATAATGAAATACAAAGATGTATTTCTGTTTTTTTAAAAACTATTAATTAACTAAGTCTCAGCTCCCTTGTTATCACAGCAGATGTGTTCTTCTGCACAGTCTATTCTACAGAAACAACCGTGGGCAGTAAAACTAAAACATTCAAGTGGACACCAAGAAAACATTGTTACTGTAAAGTCTGTACACTGCCCACCATTGTTTTAAAAAAAAAAGATCTGAGTTTCAAAGACGGACAAACATTTCCCTGATGGCGGTTGCATCACCAGAATCTCAAAAAGTCATTTGTTTTTATTGGCAGGTGTCATACTTAATTTACAGGTTTCACAAACATTGTGTGCATGACTGCAACTGGTGCAAAGAAGCTTCATTTGTTCACCACATATTCTACTTATTGGTCAAATATTGCAAACGGTCATTACTGTGATATAGTACATTACTGTCTTTGAAAAACTTCTCTAAATCTGGGCCTCCCTGCTTGTTATTAGTGACGCAGATGCACCGCTCATGACCACCTGCATTTGTTAAAAGTTTTAAAAACTCTAAACTCCTGATGCACGTTGAACAGAACTGAACTGACCCTAGATATAAGAATAAATCACATCATTGTGCTGATGCTGAACATAGAAGCCCCAGAGGAGTCTGCTCAACGACGCTTAGTCTCAACAATGTGCATATTTGTGCTGACAAAGTAGTCCAGCAGTTTTCATCTCAAACGGCAAAATAAACCTCATCAGACAAATGAAAGGTTTAATGTAGAACATGTTTTTAAATGAAAATAGATCGATGTTTTAAGAAGTTATCATTCAAGGCGCAATGTGTTTCTGGATATTTGACATTATGACTGAAATTCTGTTTTAAAAGGGGTGAATGTACTGTAAGTTACCACGATTGAAGAAGAAGCTGATGTCGCTCTCACTCTCAATTCACTCCCTGCACTTTAAACTTTAATGCTGTCATTGGGGAGGAATAAACATGTTCGCAGCCTGGTACAGAAAGCAGTCAGTGCCATTACAGGTGGCAACATTCAGTCAGCATCAGCTCCATCCAGGATCCACGTCTTCGGCTGAGAGGTGGCAGAGCCAGGAAGGTAGAGGTGACCAGAGCTGCCGCACAAGGGCTCACCTGTTGATGACTACGCCCATGTTTTATACAGTCTATGCTTCGAACAGGACACCAACAGCGGTCTCCAGGATTACCTGATCCATCCATCCACCCCTAGCACCTCCATGTGTGGACTTGCTGCGGACTCTCGCTCTTTATACGTCACCTGACCTAACTTCGCGTTCCAGAAATGACGCCACCGAAGCCACTGGCACTGACAAAGGTGCCATATTTGAGGACTTTGAAGTGAAAGCAGCCTGGAATGCACCGAGGTTGGTGCCGATTTCATGGACACACACAAGCTTTTCAATTCAAGAAAATAATACTATCAGAAAAACACTTTGAAAACGACATAATTTCCTTTTACCCCACAGTGAAATTTGATGAGCTGCGTACAGAACATGAGAAAACAGGCCTTTTAAATCAAACTGTCAAAAATGGATGAATATTTACCCTGAGGTCAGTTGATGGTATATTTTTTCATGAATACAAATCTTACCTACTTTTCATACCAATTTAAAGCAAGCCATACATGAATGATTTACCCAGCATTGTAAGGTCAGATGGGTTTCCACAAACAATGATTCTTTAAAATGCATTTTTAAAATACTCTAGTTGAGGTAAACAAGCTGAAAAATGTCCCAAATGATTAAAAATCAAACTCTGATAATGTCATCTCTGATAAAGTATTCAAAATGATGATATGCGATAATAAAAGATTATTTTTTTATTTCTGCTCACCCGTCCCAGTTTGAAACCACCGGTTACCAGTGATCACAGCTCATATCAATCACAGACACAGCATCTATTAGCTGAGCTTCACTCAGCAAGACAAATTAGGCCGGTAATCATCTACAAATACAACAGCTTCAAAATGTGGGCCGGCTTTAAAACTGAAACCTGAAGGAAACAGATGGAAACATCGTGCACCAGTGTCAATCATTAAACACTGAAAGTAGTTTACTATGCATCACAGACTCTTCTTCTACTGCTGCTATTGTGCAGGAGGTGCAGAACCAAATGGAATATAAAACAGTTTTTATCACTAGTGACACTGTAGTGCAGCATTTTTGTTGTTGTTGTTGTTTTGGTATGGTACACATGCTACAGCAATAGACGGCAGTGACCTCAATGTGTTTTAATGTGTTATGTACCATGAAAAAGAGAAGGAGACAAGCACACAATGCAGGATACATAGCATACTTTCAAAACCTCCGCTTTGTAAATGTTTACAAGGAGCACACAGAATGATGCATGTGTTTCCAGAGGAACGTTGAAATAACATTGGGAAAAGGATCACATTGTTCAAACTGTTGTCATGGTGACAGTCATGATGCTAGAAATGGTTAAATTGTTACTGTACACAGTTTATGCACAATTTCTTCTGAAATATGTTGAAAATGATTAAAATATACGAAGAAGGAGCAGGCTGAGCTAAAACTTCAGAGGATTTTCAAAATAAGTTTTTGTACAAAAGACGATGTTTTAATTGCTTGTGTTATTTCAGTTCAGGTACAGATGCCAGTTATGCAAAGCCAGTAACTATTTTTGACAGGTATCAATCTTGAAGTATGTGTGACATATTGTTGCTGCTGCACTTGCTGTTTTTAGATTGAAAACAGCAAACGTTAAGGTTTCAACTCAGGGAGAAACAGAAAGGAAGTAGGATGAGATGAAGAGTAATGTCACCAATGAAGCAGAACGTAGAAAGAAAACAGACCACCGCTGTTCCAGAATCTGCCTGAATTTAAGAGGTTTGCACATTATGGTTACCATATGGAGTACTGTTGTTTTGTGCCCTTGTAAAATCTGTATATAAAGAAAGCATCTGTTGAGATTGATGTTGTTGAAACAACGCGCCTAAAACAAGAATTTAAAGCAACTTTTCTAACTTAAAAACAGCTTCGGAATCATTTTGATGCTACACTGATGTGTAATAAGGTGAATGGTGCCTCTGTCAATCACATTCTGCACAATGATCGCCTTTTCTTGCATGCTTGTAATTTGATCTGAGTGGGTACGGTTTCCCGTGACAACTGCAGGGAACACAAAACCACCAACTCACTTCCTAAAGTAAACTGTACGTAAATCCGTACCAACTGGACCGGTGGTGACTGGATCACTGGTTTCACAGGAGCTTTGGACCATTGCAAGGAAGAGGCTTTCAAGCCTGGTGCAGGGGGCACTTCTTCTTCTTCAGATACTGGCGTTGGTGTCAGCTGCCGTACATCATGGCTGAGGTAAAGAGAGAAAAGAGGACGTTGCCAAGAAGAGGAAACGAGAGAGTGATCAAGCGAGATGCTGCCAGACAGGAGACAATCTGGTACTGGGTTTTAACCGTTGGCGGGAACATGCATGTGATCTCCGCAGGGGACCAGAGGTCACGTCCTTTCAATATTCAGAAGAAAATAATCAATAGCAGTTTGAGCTCATAGTTTTCTGTGTTCAGTTACACTCAGTTGGTGGTTGCACAGAGGAAGTTGACTGATGAGATGCAGTTTTAACACATAACGTTACTCAAACAACCCACACATAACACTGTAGTTGGCAGTTGTTGCATACTATATTGAAGTTCATTATTCCAGAGTTAGCGTTACAGAAAAACAGTCGACCTCCATAGTGCTAGCTGCTGTCCTACTCGTGGTTACTTGCTTCTCTTAAACTAACTCTACTGATCCTGGATAATAACTGGCATCACGGACCTAGTTATCACCTGTCTCTGGAGTTTCCACCTTGTTCATAAATGAGGTATTAAGATGGGATAAAAGACTGAGGTCATAACATTTGCAGGAAAAATCTGTTACCGAGATCATTTAAAGTGCTAAGCAAATTATAATCACATAACTAGTACATAACAGGAGCATTTAGTTTAAAAGTAGAAATACTTTTTAGGTAGGGCTAAGGCTGAAAATAAAGGTGCCTTGGCTACAGTACGTCTTGAATATAAGACAGAATGTCTTTTTGTCAGATGATGAACAAACTATTCAGAGACTGTATACAGCTCATAAAATGCACACCAGTATATCTACTAGTCCACATTGTAACATTATTGTAAAACTCAGAAAGATCTTCCACAACGCCTGATTGAAGATTTCGCCCTCGGGCGACAGCTTCTAGAAATACAGTCTTGTTGTTGCACTCACTTTCGTCTGTGTTAGCAAACCTGTCAAAGGTTTTCATCACAAGTCATGTAATTATAACAAACACACATGCACAGCTGCTCATATTAAGAAGTTAATTACACTTTGAAACCGTGTGTGCCAACTTGGAAAAATACCAAACCTCACAAAATGTTGCTGTAAAAGCTCTGAATGCAGTGTTTCGGTACAGCGTTACAAGGGTTTGGTACTTGATGTTCACTCCCACGTCTCCTATGCTTTCCTGCAGGCAGAGACACTCCTTAGTCTGATGAACAGGGTCCCTATAT
Source organism: Larimichthys crocea (assembly GCF_000972845.2). NCBI lineage: Eukaryota > Metazoa > Chordata > Actinopteri > Sciaenidae > Larimichthys > Larimichthys crocea. Next base: position 9,192,379 of record NC_040027.1, on the reverse strand, counting down.
AAAGTAAGGTTGTGTGAGGGAGATTGGGTCATCCATTTAGCTCTTAAGCACTTAACAGCATCCTATAAATCATTCACACAGCAACAGGTTTAACAGATTAGTAGGGCTATTCTACTTTGTGTATCCATTCATACACATCCCTAAATCAAGTGTGATCATTTAACCGTTAACTAATGTTTGCTGCCTGTATCCTCTCATAGTTATGTATTCCTCAGTCGTATGTTTAAGCTTGAATTTCTTTTTATGATTGCCAGCACTCACTGACCCGATAATGTATCATGACTCTCTTATTTTCTGCCCGGCAGCCTTCAGCTCTACAGGTGCAACTTGTATCAGAGCTGATCTGGCCCCGACTGGCTTCTCATCTGATCTACTTTGACCTTGGACTCTGTTGTCCAACTCTTGAAGACCACGACGGTCACAGCGCTTTGGTTTTTAATCTTTCCATGTCCTTTATAAAGGCTTTTAGATTTGCTATCGACAGCAGACAGCCTCAGACCTTCTCTGGAGTGAATCCATTTTAACAGAGGACAAGAGAAGAATGGGGGAAAAATTGCAGAGTCCAGATGTACAAAGCTGATACAAAGTGATTCACACAGACTCATTGCTGTAATTGTTGTCAAAGGTGACTCCACTAGATATTGATTTGAAAAGGGTGAATAAAGACTCCTTAATATTAAGCATACATAACATAGAGGAGCTCTTCTTTTGTAAAAAAAATTAAAAAAAAGTGGTTTAAGTTTAATTAACCCAGTGTAATTTACAAGGGTCTTGGTGATTGTCAATAGTTTTTCAGGTATTCTGTCTTAAGTATTTTAACCAGAGTTAGAAGTAAATTCATCCTGAGAGGAATTGTCTTTGTGAAATGTCATTGCAATCCATCCAATGCAGTCATTTCATTTAAAGCAAATGTGAACATCATGGTGGCATTAGAGGAAAAGTAGAGGATCACTGAGTTCATCCCCTAGAGAGCATGAATGTCTAATTTTGTACCAATCACATGATGGATGACAGAGAGGTTATTGTATCTTTGCTGTGACGGTGGATCTAGGTTGTGACAGTGCGGGGGCTAACGTGTGGTGTGTGTTGTGGAGATGATGAACCAGAATTAACTTTTGAAGAATCGCAACCCAACGCCACCCAGCCACACTGGGCAATCCAACAATCAGATTGGTCAAACTCCATCACATCACAGTCAGCTTGAAATAACATTGAAACCAGAAGGTATCATGGGTTACTTTCCCATTTGTGTCCAAGCTTGGTTTATTTCATGCACCCGGCTTCGATGTTCTCCTGGCTATGCTGCAAAATAGTGATACGAAGAAGCTTCCTTTGGTTTGTGGTTTGTTTTGAGAGAGAGAGAGAGAGAGAGGGAGATAGACAGCTGTGGTGGAGTGATGTAGTTATAAAGTGAGGAAGCTCTGGTAAAGAGAGAGAAAGAAAGAATCAGATAAATAAAACCTATTTTCTGATTGGTCCTTAGCGGTTATGTTCTCCACAAATAAACACCACCAGCATCCACCCACACCGCTGTGCAGCACTGCAGCTAAATTGCTAAAAATAAAGCCAACCCAGTGGCAGAGTGGTACCAACCTTTTTCAATTAAATATTATACAGATCATATTTAACTGTAGTGCCTTGTCTTTATTAGACATTGCCTTAATTAAATTGCCTTAACATTAGCAATCATGATGAGGAATTTGTAGAAGATAAACAAAAACATTTCCTTTGTCATTGTTTGAGTTATTAACCTATAACAGTGCCATGTGTAGCTGGATATGATTTGCCACTCGCAGGAGACTTGAATGCTCAGGCATCTTGTTTTTGTTCAGCCTCCTTATAACGTTCAGGGAGCACCCATAGTGAACCTTGTTGTAGTTGTATCAATGGATAAAAGCACCACACCCTTCATTGTGTCATCACTCTCACATTCACAACATGTTAGTCTGCTGTGAAAAAAATCTATCTTACACATAGAACTGACAAATGAATAGTTCTGCTTCATCTAAACTCAGCTCGTGTCGCCTATTTGTCCCATTATTCTTTGGTTTTACTGAAGGGATAAACATGGTGGAGATGACTTTACTATCCACCTTTCTCCAGCTACTCTTGCCAGAATCTGTAAAAGCTTTAGCTCCATTTGTGCTGGATGAATGAATGTCCTCTGCTTGTTTTTGTCTGCCCTAAAGCAATCAGTGTGCATTAGGCAAGCCAGAAGATTTCCTGCCAGTTCTGACCTGGTAGCACACAATGGAAAATTTAGAAGCAGGGAGAGGCTGCTAATCCTCCTGGCAGTGGACTCATTTGTTTATGGTAATGATTAGAATGTCTGAAAATTAATGAGGTAATGACTTATTGATGGGCAGCATGGTGGCTCAGTGGCATGCTTCACATCAAGTGGGTCATGGGTTTCTAACCTGATTACGACCTTTTTGTGTGAAATGTATGTATTTTATTTTTATTTTTCCCGTGAGACCGGCTTGTCACATGTGTTTCCTCCCACATGTAGGTCAGGTAGGTTGAAACTTGAAGCCCAGGTGGCTTTACTTCCTCCTCCTCCTCCTCATGATTCTTCCCTTGATGACCTGTGGCTGTGCATACAGCAAAAGGAACCTGGAGGTACACTAAGGCAAAACAAAGCATACTACACAATTACATTTTCACTGCGGCACTGTAGCCAGCCATCCACACCCCAAGATGAGTGTGCATGCGTGGGCTCTCTCTTCCCTCCAGGTGAGACATGCAGGTTTATAGGTTACTTGGTGGCACTGGTGATTTGTCCAAGGTGTATACAACATCTCGGCCAATGTCAGCTGGGATCGGCCCGACACCCTGATAAGGATAAGCTGTTATGTAAAACGAATGGATGGAAAAATAATTGCATTTGACTTTTAGTCACTAAGAGGGAAACATTTAGTTAAATATTGAAAAAGTCACTTTAAATCTTTTTCCAACCTAAACCAATGTGCTGTTGTTGCGTAGAACAAACACATGTTGGGATGCAGGACGAATTTCTTCCCCTTTTCAAAGACTGAAACACACAAAGGGACCAAAATCCATGCAACTATGTTTCCTTTAAAATGCATTCGGCTAAATACTTTATGTAATTTTTAGGAGACAGGATTTTAAATATTTAAAGGGTCGATTTTTGTCACCGATTCACTTCAGTAGAATATAGATTGTATTTTGGAACATATGTATTACAGTGTTATTCTACCGATTCCAAGGTACAAGAAGTTTCTCAGTCTCTTTCACCCATTGAAGGATTTGTGTCATTCTCTCACTGACAACATGCTTTTACACAACCTATGATCTGAACAACAATGCAAAAGAATCTGGCGTTCCCTGAATAGCCATCGTGCAAAAAGGCCTGAATTGTTGATGATGCAGCGTGTACACAAGGAAAGGCAAGAAGCTTGTTGTGATGAAAAATTCACATCAGCAGCAACAGAGTGATACAGGCCGGGAGTGACAAAGAGGGAGCCCGAGAGAGAGAATGTGTAACAGTAAGAAAAGGGCAGAGAAACAGACTGAGAATATACAGAAATACACAAAGGTGCAGGCATAAGCAATAAAAAACAAAAGGTGAGATTGAAGCATTTTCCTCCTGTTTGCTACTGGCACCAAATGAATTTGTGCATGTTTGACAATGTACTTTGGTTTGTTTTAGCCAGGTTTCTCTGTTAAAGCTGCCCGTTATGACAAGACTTCAAATACTTTTGTGCGTCTTTGCCATTGTGATGCAGAACCAATCAACCGATTATCTCCTGTGATGCCCAAAGAAATAACTCAATCATTCAAAACTAGAGCTGCATTTAAACAACTTACAGTTTCAGCTCACTTTTGCTGGCTAAACAGTGCAGACTCTAAAGTGCCAAAGGGGTTTTATCTAGTGTTGTAATTAATCATCGTTGTGTTTTGGGTGCAACATGTCATTTTACCTGGAACACTGTTATTTAAACTGTACGAAACGAACGGCTTTCTGCTGAAGAAACGGACCTGCTCCTGTGCTCATCCCGCCAGGCTGTGAGAGACATCTGTACTCTGCTGTCTCCTGGTGATTTGAGGACTTGTACCAGCTGTCCCTATGCGCTCATACCTCCAATAGGACTTAGGCTGGTCACTTGCAAAGAAATGCAGCACAGCAGTAATTACACACGGGACTGTAATTACCAGGAGTCATGTGGTTTGGAAATGACCCCCCCCCCACCACGTCTGTGTTTCGTGTGGCGCATTCGCATGGGATCAATGGAGCTGTGCCGCGTGTATAAATGTGCACATCTAGCAGGTATTTAATTGAGTGAAATGAAAGAGTTTGATACACAGCCAGCTGTGGAGAACATCCTTGTTTGATATCCTGTGACTGCATCTGAAGGTCAGTGCCTTGAACTGGTAAAAGTCTGTGGTGTTTTTGCACTCACAACTTGCAGAGAACTGAAATACTTTTCACAACAAAGAAGGTTGTGGACTTTAACAACCATGGTTCCGTTTCTTACACTAAGCTTCAATGCAAGTGAGAAAACAACTAAAAGCAAAATTACCCGATCGGACACTGCTGGACTGACACAACCAGTCAATGAATTAATGCAGTTAATATTCAAATTCACTTTAAATGTTTCATAGGCTACATTAACATTTAACTGAGTATGTGGAGTGCTGCTGCGCCTCTCTATGAGTGTATGCGCGGTGTGAACAAGCCTATGTAGGCACATCCTATTTTCTGGAATAATGTTCTCTTTAAATAGCAGGAAAATACTGTGCCATTATCTTTAGACCTGATTTTTCTGTGTCAATGATGCAGTACTTTTACCTAAAGATAGCTATGCGCCAACAAAGCACCCAACAGATGTTATTTTAAGATCGACACACCCATGTGGGCACATGTGGGTATCAGATGTGCAAATGACAACTGCATCGATCAGAAACTAGCAATGACTTTGGCTGCTGTGAGAAAGGGCCCCTTACATTTTAAGGCTCTAAGGCTTGCTGGACAAATATGGACAGAAAGTTTCAGGGGAATTTTTGCCAGTCATTGAGAAAAGATCTAGCCTGACGTTGTCCAAAAAGGTACCAAAATCTGCCTACAAGCACCTTACATTTTGAAAAATACAGTTTAATCCATGCAAAAATGTTCAATCATGCCATTCTGTGTGGACTAATATCGTGGCTGTAGGCACAAGCCTGCTGGCTCCCCTCGTCTTCAGTCTCTGTGCTAAGTTATGCTATCCAGAAGTCAGAATTTAGATCGATCTTCCTATCAAACTCTCAGTAAGAAAGTGAGTTTGTGTCCAGCATATTTCTTTAACCAAGACTCATGTCTTAAACCTATGATGTGACGTGTTACCATCTGAGGGTGCGCGTTCAGTCCTCAAATGTGTGGGCTGATCGTCATTTTATAAGCGTGTAAACCGATTTTTGTGCTCGCCACGATTGATGATTAATACAAGTGCTTGCACAATGAGACACAAAGCTGAATGATTTCCCAGAGTTTATAATAAAGTGAAAAGTAGCAAACACCCTGCAGCCACGACTGCAAATACAAAGATACATCGCATACTGTCAAACATGAAACATCCATCCCTTAAATAAAATGACTTACGGTGCATAGCCATAAAATGTAATCATTCAAAAAATGTGCTGAGTGCGACTCAAGCCTGAAGTCTTTATTAGAAAACGAAGCAGAATCAAACTGAATTTTCTGACAGCACTGGGTCTTGTCAGGATCAGTTCGGGTTGAAGAAAAAACGACTGCGGTTATACGCGAGGAGCTGCAAATGTAAATGCGTGAATGTGAATGTGAAGCATGTTCAGTGAACCTCCCCTAGGTACATTTATTAAAAGTTGACATCTTTTGGCAGTATTGTTAATTTTTGAAGAGCCATGCCGCTGAAGCGTCTTTGACTTTGGTTGGAAATTACAAGCGATAAGGAGGAAGAGAAACAGGCTGACAGAGTAATATAACACAGTATGAGCGAGTTGGAAGAAGACTGAGAGCGCACAGCAGCCTGTAGACAAACCCAACGGCTGTAATAGTGTCTGCTGGTGGAGTGATAAGTCAGACAGCCCCCCAAGTCTGCTGATCCACTGCCAGCCTTGGCCATTTGTCAGAGCTTGACTTGAAACTCCCGGTGGCCATTGCGCTGTGCTGTATGCAGCTACACAGCAGCAGGATCACGCTTGACAGGTGAAATCATTATGGACAGTCCTGCCACAGTTAATGACCAGCTGGTCCTGACGTGTGTGGGTGTGTGTACATCTTGAATGGAAGATGTCAAATATATGTAAAAAATGCACAGTATGTAAGAGGTTTTGACTCATTAAAAAAAGACAGGTTTGCGTGTGTGTGGATGAAAGCACTTGACAAACATATATGAGGGTATTTTTCATGCAAATCGCATCGTCGGTCACGTTTCAGTGTCTATTTTAAACATAACAATGACAATAATTACTATTTCATGAGCGTGGATTTGGATGTGTGGTTGCATGCTTGTACACGAGTGTATTTATGTATATTTGTGAGGAGGTGGATGAGCTGTAAAAAAAACAGAAATAGTGCAGCAGAGATAGAACAACCTGTGAAAATGTCAGAGAAAAAACTATTTTCAGAAAGAAGCTGATTGTAGTGAGATCGTTAAAAAGGAACTTTTTAGTCCATGCACAACAAATCAGAATATATTAAAGCTGTGTTAAGATAGGTGAGCTAAGAAGTCACTCAGCTTTACATGACCTGGTGATAACCTCAGTCCGTCTTATAATCACGCCACTTAAAAAGGCATTTTTAAGAACAGTTAGAATGTCAAGCTGCATTTCAGAGATCTTATTCGGATTCCTTTAATTAAGCTGTCTAGTGGTTAATGATGGACTGTCTGGCAGACTATCTTAACGGAGGAAGTTCACTTTGCACTCTGTCTGGCAGGTCTGGAAGTTGGTTTCACAGGCTTCAGCTTCAAGGCCTTATTTCTATCTTAGTGCTTGTCAGTCTTAGACATCACTGGGTGACGATGGAGAGACACATCTAAATCCAACTGAAGCCAGACGGATGCATTAAGAGTTCCTTAAGTGTAGTCTTTCATTCTGTATTTTCTTTGAAGTCACTCTAGGCAGGATTTCTCATGAAAAATGGTCAATTATTCTTCTAAATCACCATACTTTGTGCTTTTCTCCAAATTAAATTCTGGTGATGGCAACACACATTTCAATTCTTTCCCACTAAAAAAAAAAAAAACAGCCACAAAATAAGATTTTAGTAACCGACAGTCAAGTTCGTCTGTTGTTTGTATATTACACATATATTTTAAATTAAATATATTGCAACATTGCTCAACAGGTAAGTGGGGAATACAGGTATGCCTAAAACAGCAGTGAACAGTATGAGTATCAATACACTAAAAGGAGGATGATCTCAATTAAGAATGCACCATGAAAAATTTACCAACCAATCATAAAAAAACAAAACTAATTAGTAATTAAGTGGAGGCAGACAGTCGAACAGAAAATCAAAGGCTCCAAAAAACACATGCACACTTATTACATGCCACAAAAGTTTAATAATGGTAACATCCAGTGTACAACATATTTTATTCTTGGAAAGCAATAATGGGTGAGACCACATTTTGGGCACTAGTGAAGCATTTGGTCCATTCAACGCAGACTGACTTTGACCTCGGTTATTGTCAGAGCCAGCTGTCAAGGGGAACGGTGAATGTCTGTAGCAAATTACATGGCAATCATCCAACAGTTGTTGAGATATTTCACTCGCAGCCATAACTGTGAGCTACATTGTCACACTAGAGAGAGAGAGAGAAAAATCAGGGGAATCAGCACAGTCAGTGTGATGAATAAAACAGACGATAAAGCAGGGTAAGGGTAAGGCGTGGCTACCTCGTGATTTATAAGTTGCTACCAAGACATGTTCTTGGGTTCTTTGTCAAATCCAATCAGGAAAGAAGTATAGCAGTCCAGCAAGTTCCACCCTCTAGTCCAAATATAGGTTCTGGCCCCCAAAACACAGAAAACAGCCAAACGAGACATTTTCAGCACAGAGAAAATGGTTCTGTTTGTCTGTATTATCATGAGAGACACAAGAATAAGAAAATCAGACAAACTTTAAATGTCATCCACTCCTCACCAATAGTCATCTCTGTAATTAGCTTTGCAGCAAAATGAGCTAGACTGATGTCAAGATGCAGGCTTTCACCTGGTGGCAGGAGTGACCCTGTAATTGCACCGACAAGAGCTGTGAGCATTGGACAGCCACAGAGCACAAAGCTAATTGGTTTTTGCCTCGCCATTATCTTTTAAATACCAGTCCAGATTGCATTCCTGTTAAGCCGGCATCCAATACAGCTCTCCTTCAGTGTTGTTAACCTCTGGAGAATAAAGTGTCAAACCCACCAGGCACTGGACAATGTGAAGTCTCCATCTTGAGCAGAGAACTGAAATACTTTACTGTATTTCGTAAACAAGTCAATCCACAACGCATGACCGCAGTCTCTCTTCCACCTTATATATGATTACATGCTGAAGGGTTGCATTGACTTGACATCTGTGACGTCTTCACCACCATCTACGAACAATAAAACTACAGAAATATGATGCATCTAATGGCAGCACAGTTAGTTTTGATACTATGACATTACAGTAAAAGTCCAATAGACATTTTTGGGGTCCTCCAACTTTTTCTACTTCTCACAGTTTCCAACTGTCGACACGATGCGTGAAATACTTAAAGATTACTTAGCAAACAAAATGCATTTGTAAATGGACTTGAAAGTAAGAGTCCAGTGTGTAAGATTTTGAAGGATTTGAATATGAATATGTTTTCATGAGCATATAATCCCATACAAATCTAAATCAACATGTTTTTGTTACCTTAGAATGAGCCTTTTATATTTATAAATACAGAATCCACCAGCGCTAGATGCCACTAAATCATACACACTGATTGTTTTAACATTGATACACTGTAAAAATTTTTACTTGCGGGTGTTAATGTAACATAGATTTTACATTTAATTTGACTCAGAAATGTCATCTTCCACTTACAACGAACCAAACCAAGTTGGCCTAACACCCTTTCTCACATGCTGATATCGCGTTGACCTAACAAGAATTTTAACACCCTATATCTTCTTCTTCTTAAAGTACAGGTAACTTGAAAAAAAAACCATCATATTAAATGTAGAAATACATGTTATCAAAGCAAACATTTATTTGTTATTGTAAGAAGAATAATCTAATTTGGTCAACAACAAAAAATAAGTTGGCTGAACTTAACTTTAGACTCGAAAACCCTTGTTAAGCCAACAGCAGATGAGACAAGTTAAATAAACTTAAAATTCTCTTGCATCATGTTGCCTAGAAAATTTGAGTTGAGATGGTCCCCTTTTTTTTTTTTTTACTGTGTAGAGCATCTAACACCAAATCATCAATTTGGTCATCATCTTCATCAGTTACCCCTTTGAGTGTGAAACTTCCAGTACAGGTATAGAAATTATGATCACCCCACTTTGACCAGATTGGGCAGGTTGTGTATTGCACACATATTTAGCCCCCTCTTACTCAAGTGTGTTTTGGGTACACAATAATTAGCTATCGTACATTCATTTGCTACAGGCTATTACGTCTCAAAACACTGACGACTAAAACATAACAACACTAATGAACTAACTAATGAAATAGAGAATAATCTAATGTTGCCAGAGGAACATGCTTAACAAGAGAGCTTCAGATCTCCTAAATATCATCAATGACAGGTGGAATAACTACCGAAAATGAAGAGAGGATGTCAGTGGGAAGCATGGCTCCAAGGTCATCTGCAAGCTAACAGATTAATCAAACTTTCCCATTAAGGCTAAGCCTCATAAACCTATTCCATAAACATTTCTGCATCACCAATCCTAGTGTTTCATCCTCTTTAATGACCTTCCTAATGTTTGCGAGACTGCACTCTGCTTGTATGCTGATGATGTGTCGCTGTACACCCATAAAACATCCAGACTAAATAGGAATCTCCACTATGAGTAAAGTATCCTATGAAAGTGCATGCAATAGCACAGTGGAAGATCTTTCAAAGCTGGATGTGCATTTTGATAGTCGCAAGCGAGAGCCAACTGATGAGCTCAACATGCAGATACTAAGAATAGATCGGAAACTGGAGCTATGAAGAGTGTCCACTAAATTAGACTACAAGACCTCACTGAGCAAGACAAGGTCTCTGTGTTCTTGCCTACAGGCCTATTTGACAGTATTTAAAGGAATCCCCTAAAGAGTCAACCTCAGCCATAGCCACTAACTTTGGGTTACTGGTTTTCCCATAGATTAGGTGTTCTACAGGCATATCAGACCACACTCCCTCTCCACCGCTCTCAAGAACACAATGCTTGGACAAAACCTCCCACCTTCATCCAACCTAGTCTCCAACCAGACTGAAACTTTAAAAATAAAAACCTCTAATGACCACATCTCTATTCGACAGTTTGGCAGCAGCAAATCATTGCCGAACCAGAGCAACGGCTTATTTTTCACATTAAAAATTCCAATAATTGATCATGAGGCAATTATTTGTCTCTCCATCCTATGTAATTGCCTGGCGGGTCTAAAAGCTGCATTTATAACTAACAATTGAATATAAACAGATTTCATTTTGCCATAAAATAATGAGTCCTGTTGGTGATTTTGTCCCTTGCCTGTTTAGTGGTAAAAATGGTCAAAGTGGCTTCTATTTGCCCTCTGTGTACTGAGTGTGCAACCTCTCAGCTGCAGCTGGGATATAACATGAATAGAACCATTTCAGTCTTCCAAAAATAAGTAACAGGACTGTTTCTTTTCTCTTTTTTCCCCCCATTTTGGAGACATCTGCTGCGATTTATTCTTAGAGAATATTAAAAACAGGTTCTACAGAGCAAAACATTCCATCACTGCAGAGCAAAATATCCATCAGTGCAAACATAAGGCTTGTGTATCATTTTCAGATTATTTTTGTGTGTCAGTGCTGCAATATTAGTGTTTTCATGTCAGTGTCCACATGCATAACACTCTCCCGACTGGAGGAAGCTGTATTCTCATAGTCTTCAAACGTTAACACACACTTCCTAAATCTTCTGAACTCATATTCGCTGAGTACTTATTTTTGCAGGCCTGCCACCTGACCCACTAGAAAAAGTGGATGGGAAATCAAAGCTTAGCTAGACGAGCTCAATACTCAAACTTTTGTTGAATAATGTGATGTGCGGTCTCTGTAAAGTGGTTCGGCATCGCTCACAGCCAACTGACTTCTTACGCACTAAAGCATAAAACATTGTCCTCGGGTATAATTTAAATCTCATCAATAACACAAAGCAGTGCAGGCACATTGCCTAAAAGCCAATAACCGGTGCCAGCACACCACAGCCCTGTGCACTGAATGAATGAACGACGGTAGATGATGTGAGGCCCGCGCTGCTTTTCCCTTGGTTTCTGGGTCAGGTGGTGGGAGCAATGAGGTGCAAGGCTAATGGATGGACTCTTCACAGCAGAATGGAGATGGAGGAGCTTGAGGAGTTTAGTGCAATTCTATTGCCTATTAAGGAGAACAAAGCTGTGGAGATGGAAATTGTTTGTCACAGATATGAAGAGGAATTAAAGGTGTCGGTGTGTTTTACAGTAATGATGAAAGTCACGCCAAAGTGTAAAAGACGGTGGGGCTGAAAGAGAAAGGAGGAGAATTGGTGTAGTGTGGAGGTGTGGCAGCCAGATTAAATGAAATAATCAATCAACCTCTTCTTCCTCTTCTGGTCAATGTGCAGCACTGCTCACTGACTTGGAAAATTCTTCTTCTCTTTTAAAAGGGTTTTGTTGTTACACATCGGTACACACTCTCAATAACACAAAGCATGTAATCTAGATTCCTAGTCAACGTGTCTTTAGGAACAAAATGTCGATGACAGAATGCATTAGGATTGCATTAGAAGGTTATGTGCTTTTTAATTGCAGACACTTTACATTATCATAACTGACAGCGTGAAATAATTCAGAGGAATCTTTTAAATGCCATTACTCAGCTCAAGGAAATTGTGCTGAAAGAAAATCCGATAGGTTACCTTAAAGTGGGTACACCTGGAACAGAAATGACTCTATTTAGTACTTAAAAATGGTAATTTCAGCATTTCCCACAGTCAAATGTCTATAAAGAATCTTTTAACTGTCGTTTATACTCTTGTAAAAAGCAGATGAACACAGAAATTCAGTTTGACACTGATATTTCTAGAGTTTTTAGAGAGATAGAGTTCCACTAAATTATTGTCAGTCAGTGTTTTGCCTGTCTCCATTCTTAGTCATTCATATTAGAATACCAAAAGTATGTCAGAGGAAACTATTTATTGTAAGACCCAACAAAAATTTCAGTGCTTATGAAATCCCAACCAGTATGCAGACATCAGCATATAGTATATTAAGTAATTGTGGGCAATCATTATCCCACAACTGAGAAAACTATGATTTGCTGCAGGTCAGGTTGGATGATTACTCATCTAGGTCAAACACTGAACATTTCCATGTCAGCTCTAGTTTTAATTAATACAGTAGCCATGCACGTTTACACATCATCAACTACAGCACCCATATGGCTTTGTTTATTGTATAGTCCAGATGCACCGTATTAGGTTAATGTGATGTGTGGGTGCAGTTTGATCATAGGTAATGGCCCCACAATGCAAGCAACAATCAGTAACTGTCATCCTGATTGGAAGTGTGTAACATCTCATTCTTCCTTCAAAGGTTGTGTTTGGGTCACTCAGTAAGTAGCTCTTCTGGTTAAGAAAGCAGCTTTAATATTAGCTTTAGTATCATATATTTATTTATCTTTATACTTCAAGAAATCTGTCTCACACTCGCACTGCCTTCGTAATGTCTTTGGCAGCTGTCCATTGTGAAACTTGGGGTTAAACCCCAGATTTAACCTTGGCCCGGGGGTTAAACCTGCCCAGGCTTTAAGTCTCTTCAGACTGGTTCACTTTTTGATCATTTTGCATGCTGCATCTATTCACTGAGTACAATATTCAATGAAAATTACATTTGAGAACGTAATGATAAAACACTATATTTAATTAGGTGTTATTGAATTGTTTTGAGAGTAAGATGAGCTGGGATCTTTACCGATTTGATTCATTGGTTTTCAACTGTGCACCGTGTTTGCATCTTACATAGAATATATTCTCGAGTTTTACAAACTCCCAAATTGGTAAATCCTTGGTTATACGAGGCAGTTAAAATCCAGACCTGTGGGGATGCTGCTGTTGGGAACCTTAACTAACTGAATTAGTTTAAGAATTGCACCGGAAACAAGTAGCCATTGTTGGTTGGCTCCCTGTGGTTTAGTTGTTTTCGCCCCTGCTGTGCTGCACTGCCCGATTTGTACAGCAACAGCGCGAACCTCTGCAACTAAGGCTTATACAAGCATACTTTGGCTTTTCATTTAACACCAGCTGTAATAAGGCGAGCTTACATTAGATGATTTCATCAAACATTTAGTTAACCCATGGGGCAAATATCACCAGATCATATGTATCATTTATTTATTTTTTTAAGATTACTGAATAAATCTTTAGAAGAGCAGTTGAACTGATGTCAAGTTTTTGATTTTTAATTACACATCTATGACCTCTAATCAGTCTTGAAATAATCTCTCTCTCTTTTTCTCTCTTATAAACATTCACACTTCCTCTGGGAACATTTCTTCAGAGAACAGTTGTAATGTATGCAGTGTTAAAGTGCTGCTAAAAGCACATTTACATACCCCAAAGCAAAGCATCCCACCACATGAATACCGGCTCGGGTACTTTAACAAAGCTTCTCTGATCATCTAACAGCCAACGCAGTGATTTAGTTCAAGCAGTAAAAGAACAAATCTGACCTTTAGTGGTGAAATAGGGGCTGTGTTGGAATACACAAGTTTGAATTGTTTTTCCAAGACAAAACATGATGTGCAATAGATAATAGATAAGTAGATATGTGACATTTTTCACACAAAACTTGTTTTTAAAGGACAATTTAATGACTGAGGATTATTTGTAATACATTGCTACATGGATTTTTGCAGTGGTTATGGCAGTCCTGCACATAATTCAACAAAAGGATTTCACCATTTGATAGATCTACTGCAACACTGGATACATGTATTATACAGGTCGCCTGTGTCACGCTTTAATTATAATTTTGCTCACAGGCAGCCCAAGCTGACCAATCACAGTTCTTGCAGTCTGATATCTCCATAGCCACCGTGTGTGTCTTCGAGGAGGTGCACGTCAGTCTTACAAAATATCTATAAATCGCCCCTTTAACATACCGTGCCGTTTTGTAGTAACGTCACCAAAGATGCTCTCTAACCGAAGATAACCGTTACAATCTGCACCAAGGATCTGAAGTGGCATACACTTCCTGCCTCCTAAGTGAGTGTTTTCCCCTCACCTCTGATCTACACACTTGGTTTGGAAGTGCTGTGAACGATGTGTGGATTGATGATAAGAGACTGGGGTGGAAACTTGTTTAAGTTTAAGGTTGATATTTCAGGATTTTATTACATTATGAATGTCGTTAAATGTTGCTTGAGTTGTTTTACGATACAGCGTCGTTTGGAAGAAACAAGCAAACTGAAAAGTGATGGTGGACCATGGGCCAAAAGCAAACACCTACTGCATTGTTAAGATGCAAATTGGACACGTTCCCTTTTTTGACTGACTTCCTGCAGAGTGTCAGAGTGTCCTGCTCAGATCAATAAAGAGCTATCTAACATATTTAAAGTGCATGTAGCAATTTTTCCTGTTTACATTTTATAAAATGATTTTTTAGATAACTGACACAACAGCCTAATGTGTTAATAACACTGCAAACTGCAATGACAGCTGACAGGTTCTTGAATAAATGACTTCCGGAAGTCACATGTTGCAGACGCTGCCCTAGAGACAGGTGTTCCAGACTTAATCCACTCTAAAAGGAACCAAATTGAGTTTTTTTTCCTAGTCTCTGACTATCTAATACATTAGTTCAAAATCTGAGATCAGTCAACTCTCTTGCCTCTCAGAAGATGACAAGATTCATCTGTCTTCCTTGACTGGGTCTCCGGATTAAATTGCAGTGCAACTCAGCAGGGAATAAGCTCTCTAAATACCTGACCGGGCCCAACTCCTGAAATTATGAAGGATGAGTATATTTCCGCATCTCCCCATCTGCTTGTCATGCCAAAAGCATCACAAAAGGTCTGTTGTGCTTCGTTTGGCTGGGCAAGACACATCTGACTATCTACAAGTCAAACTCTATTATGCGGATGTTTATATTGCACCATGAAAAGTGAGCTTATATAAAGAGTTATGGTCAGTATACCCATCCACACTGTAAATTCTCTTGGTGCTTATTTATTTTATAGTACTCATAAGATTGGAAGCCATATATTTTTAACAACTGTGATGTGTAGAGAAGGTGTGCATGCGCACTTTGTGTGTATATCTTCTCGTTTCCTCCTTTCACAGATGACGTGAAGTTCAAGTACAATCTTTGAATTTAAAGTTTGTTGTTTTAAAAGCTCTTGAGAGCCAATTTTCATCCTCATCATGGCGAGGCAAAACTTATCTTTCTCATGCACTTGATTACAAGAACATAAATTAAATTTCCACTCTTTGCTTGGAGCGTTAATTCCCATTTGACCTGTCCTCCAAGGCTGTTATCATTTCAAGTCAGAGTTTTGCCATATGTTGGAGATACTGTGGTGTTTTGGTAGTTTTTTAAAAACTGTAACAGATACCATCCTGCTTTCCCAGGATGGGAAACTAGGTCTTTTTTGAAACTAGGTTTGAAACAGACTTTGTCCATCTTGCAAACCGAGGAGAAAAGGGATATTGGAATTGTTATAGCTACGGATAAGTCTACCATAATGCCACACATTCAATTAAACCTTTTTTTTATATATAGTGCAAAGATGTGTCAGTTGGCAGTTTTCTGAAAGCTAAATCCAACACAAATTGTGTTTGGTACAAGGCAATCCTCCCTCAAACAAATGCAGAATTCTGCAGTTGTCATTTCCAATCTGACCCCACGTCTCTCTCAAGCCTCAAATTTCCACCAACCATTTGTAAACACAATTATTTCTGCTGCTAAGGAAAACAATACCCCCTCTGCAATTACTGTAGCTGTTTTTTTTTTTTTTCCGAGGTGGCGTAGGCGTGAGCGAAGGGTTGGAATTTCAAGCCAACAGGGCTTTGCAGACATGTACTGTACCACAATACTTGGCACTTTGATGCGGCTCCTCTCTCTGCACTGACATCTTTGGGATAAGGAGCATTTTGGGGGAAGGCAGAATGTGAAGGAAAGATAACAAAAAGGCTTGCAGTATTTAACGCAGTATTCACAAGGCGATTTTACATCAAATGGCCGGAGCCTGGGGTATTATTGGATAATGTATGTGTTTGTGTATTAATGTGCTTAGCAGAGCCACGCTTCATGGAGGAATACTCATGTAGACCGGTTTTGTTTGACACTCTAAGTGAATACATGTAGGCTGGTTTTGTTTGACACCCTGAGTGATGCCGTTTTAAAAGCGCTCAGACAGCCTGCTCATAATGTGTCCATAAAACTGCCTCACATTCTCAGGCCATCAATGCCACATGCCACCGGTGATGGATACTCCTTCAAGGCTTCACTATTAGTCCTAGTATATCTATAAATCTGAATTTTTCAGCGCAGACTCAAATCAATAAATGTTTTCGCCTCGTCTCTGATATGTCGCTCCAGATTTCAGCCCATTGAGCTGCAACATTTAATATGCAACCTCTCGTGGTACAAATAAATAGATAATGGTTTTTGCTCAGGATATTTTGAGGCAACGTATTAATTGAATTACACCCCAATTATGCATGCTTCCCCTGAGGGTCTAGTAAACATATCTTGAAGAAAAACTGGTGTTTCCTTTTTCTCTCTTCCCTGCAGGACTCTATTTATCTGCCCTGTGCAGATCATAATAGCTTAACCCATTCGTGTATTTCGGGCAAATATCTAAGGATGCAGTCACCAGTGGCAAATTGCACTCACACCGCCGGGTCCTCCCCTTTTTTCTGGATGCTCGAATTGGATCAGAAATAGCCTGCAGCAAAGAAGAATGAAGGCACCGCCACATGAAACAAGAGTGTAATTATACAGTCCGGCTTCATTACCTGTGTTTGAATTTCATGCTCTTTAAACTCTTTATTGGGAAAAGAAAGCTGCTTTGAGTCTCGTGGCAAACCATTTATTATTGTGGGACGTATATTGGCACCTTGTGTGGCCAGTTAAAAACGTTCTGCTGAGTTTACAGATAGTATCAGGTAACTCATATCCACTCTGCTGAGTTTTAACGATACGTATTGCAGGTTTTTCGATATAATCAGTTACTACCCTTGTTGCTTTTATTTGCTAGTTCTACAAGGGGAGTCTCTTTTGAGCGACATTAACGTGGTTATGGGTGTCAGTTAGCTCAGTTGGTAGAGCATCCGCCATGTACAAAGGCTCAGCTCTCTCTCTCCAGACATTCCTGTCACTCTTCAGCTGTCTCTGTCAAAATAAAGCTTAAAAAAGTATTTAAAAAAATGTCTTTAAAATAATAATAATAATAATAATAATGTGGTTATATCATGATCTGGGGCATTATCAGAATCACTTTTATTGGCCTGGTATGTGTACACATACAAGCAATTTGACTCTAATTCACATTGCTGTCAATGGATATAAACATATATATGCACAAATACAGCTAAACACAAAGACCAGCATGACAAGGCAAACAGAATAAAAAAATATATAAATATGCATATCTATATATCTGTATGAACAATTACATGTGTAGACAGTAAGGGACAAGGATACTGAATTAAGTATGATACATGTGCATGAAGAAGGTTGATGTGACAGTATAAACAGTACATGCAGAATGTGTAGATTGTGTATGAGTCACAGTATTTACGTGTTTTAAAAAAGAAAACTGTATTTAAACAATGAGAATAAATACTTTACAGGTATAGTGGATGGTTGATGTCTGTTTGAGCTCTGTTACGCCTCCCAGAGGGAAGAAGTTGAAAAAGGTTGTGTCCAGGGTGTGATGGATCTGCAGCGATGTTTCCTGCCCATTTCTTGACTCCGGACATGTATAAATCTTCAATGGTGGGCGGGTTGGCACCAGTGATTTTCTCTGCAGTCCTGACTGTCCGTTCTAGTCTGTTTTTGTCCACTTTGGTGGCAGACCCAAACCAGACAGTGATCGATGAACAAAGAACAGACTGAATAATGGTGGTGTAGGACTGAATCAGCAGCTCCTTAGGCAGGTTAAGCCTCCTGAGCTGGCACAGGAAGTGGATTTTCTTCATGATGACCATGTCTGTGTTGGACTTCCACTTTAGGTCCTTGGAGACTGTGGATCTTAGAAAGCTGAATGTTTCCACAGCAGACACAGTGTTGTTGATTATGGGCTCCAGTGTCAGGTCCACTGTCATCTCTACATGTTTGAGCATGTTCATCTCCAGGACCAGCCATTCAGCCTCCCATCTCCTGTGGACTTGTTACCATCCTGGATGAGGTCAGTGTTGTCTGCAAACAAGTTTAATAGATGGGTCTCATAATTTGCAGTCATTTGTGCTGAAAATGAAGATAAATATCACGTTAATAGCTCATCATCAGTTCGGTGTTTTCTGTCCATTTCAGCTGACTGGATGGATTAACCGGTTGAGGAGGCCTTATGTGAATTTCAGATTGATTTGCATAGCTTTGGCTACAATTTCTGTTTAAGTAAGAAGAATACGATATTCATGAAAGTAGTTTCTGAGATCTGGAAACACAATTACTTTGCTAGAACAAAGAAGTCCAATGATGCTTGAACACAGATGAACAAGCCAATAGTTTCAGCCAAAACAAAAAACAAAATATATGTAGATCTGAAATAGTAGAAATAATCTCAGGACAACTGTGCACACAGATACATATGGCGAGTCTGTAAACTGTGATTGGATGTTCACAATCTCATATCTTTCTGTTATGGATAAAGCTAGAGGCAGGTAGTGTGTTTTCAGTGTAGAAAAATAAGGGACACAGCAGCCGCAGGAGATTTGACAATCTAGTTGCATGTGTCGCTTTGTTTTTCTCTCGAGTCAGGATTGGGTTGCTGGTTGGCTTGTCACAGACATTTGAACTTCTGTGTGGTTATTGTGTTGGCCTGACTGTAGATGTTGATGATATGGTCCCTGTTGGGTTTGGATAGGGTAAGTGTGTTGATCTGTGTGTGTGCATGGCTTTGGTTTGAATAGGTTTGTGGGTTGTTTTTTTTCTGACCTGAGGCTTGCTGGTGCAGAATTCTGGTCCTCGGGCCAGTCATTATTATTATTATTTTTTAAGACTATATTTTTTGGCCTTTATTGATAGTAGAGCTGAAGATAGACAGGAAGCAGAGAGAGGAGGAGTGACACGCAGTAAATTAGCCGTCCGATGCGGGATTCGAACCAGGGCCAGCTGCAGCAAGGACTATAGCCTCCACACACGGGGCGGCCGCTTAGCCCACTACACTACCGACCGCCCCGAGGCTAGTCATTATTTATTATTTATGCTGGTAATGGCGTTCCCCTTTACGTTTTTTGAGCTGACCTTGTATTGTGCTGTGGCAAATGTGACTCTACCCTCATATGGGAACATATGTAGTTTACCAGTCACTCTCCTGATCCTGTGGTCTTTAGTATGTAAATACTAAGAGCATTTGAGTTAGCCAGGGGATCTTTAAGTAGCTTTAAACAGGGCTGAGGAGCATGAGAAAACTTCACTATGTCTAGTTGGGTCTGTTTGAGTATACATTTTGATTTGGTTGGCAAGTGAAACTTTTGTTGCTGCTACATTCAAGGAGGCTTTGGAGAACTGCACAATAGAACAGTTTCTTGAAACTGCTGAGCATTATTCAGTGGTTTTGGAGGACAAATGTCTCAAAGAAAATATTAAAGTGGCTTTAAAAAAGAAAACTGGTTGAAATAGGTGTTATGATCAAGTTTTGAGGAGCAAAAGATGTTTCTCTTGTTAAAATGGAGCATGAGAGATGTAAACTTGAACTGGAAGTTAGAAAGAAAATTGAGGAGAGGCTCTGAAGGATGATTTAAAAGCAGAGGAAAAAGGTGAGTTATATCTGGAGGGATGTCGTCTTTCTCTGGGTAAAGATGGCAAAGGGGATTAGGGCGGGGAAGTGCCTAGGTCTGGGGTGCATCCCTTTGATATTTATCATTTGCAGTTTTTGCCACAGTTCAATAGGACTCAGAACGAGATTTCTTTTTTTTCCTGTTGTGTGTTGCCAAGGCAAGGAACTGGCCTGATGTGGATTGTACTCTGATGCCGGCGGATGACATGTATGATTTGTTTACTTTGGAACAGTTTAAAATGTGCGTTACCTGGTCAAATGATGACATACATCAATTACTGTGGCTGATGCTGCTGTGTCAGTGGTTCCGTATCCAATGGCTTTGGATGGAGAGGAAATAACTCTGCCACTGTTTCACTTGACTGATGGATCATTGGGAAACCGGTTTGGTTGACTCTACGGGATGTGGTAACTTTGACAACAGTGAAAGCTGCATCTACTGTCACAAGGAAAAGGCCATCGGACGGCTAATTGTCCCGTGTTATAGATGACAAATAAGGGAGTGAAACCTAATTCCACTCTGCGTGGTTTGTCCTTGCACTGCTCAGATGTGGTCTACTGCTGAATGTTGTTTCAGGTCAGACAGTCTCTTCCACACATTTTGATTTAATACTTCTCCATTCTGTCTCATGAAACATTTTCATGTTCATTTTATTATTTCTCGTGTCATTACAAACATGCAGAAACATCGTGTGCATGCATTTAAAGGGAAGAACAAAGCAGCAGCTGGAGTCAGTCATGAGGCTGCTATGCTACCTCTGTCCAAAACCACATCTGTCTGTGCAGAATAAAAAGATGCATTCTGCAGTAAATGTTTATAATAAGTATTTTACAAAATGGCCAACTGTTCCTTTAACTTCACATCCTCCATTGTCTCTTTGCTCTGTGTTCTGATGGAGTTTATTTCCCCAATAAAGTAACAAATAGATTAGCACAAACCAGTTAACACATAGAAGTTTCTGTTGTGGCCCTCAGGGTTTGGGCCTTTGCTTGGTTGGTATTTCAACCTTGGTGAGCTGCACACTCTCAGTGTCTCAGTGATGAGGTGAAGCAAAAACGAGGAATAGCAGACAAGTGGTTTGAGACACAACACCGACACTGAGATGTCTTGTATTTGAGAGGTGGTACTTGGCAGCACAGTGGGATTCAAAAGGCCGTGTCCTTGCTGAACAATGGGAGTGGAATATTGAGTTTGGCCTCATTACAAATTCAACCTCTGTTTTTTTTTTACTACTATAGATAATGCTCATTGATCTGTGAAATTATGAGCTACCATTAGAAAGGCCAGGCACATAATTCAAACTGCCTGAACTCTCAATCACTCAGCCGAAAACCTGAAGCCCAAATGGTAATTTACATCACAATGTACCACATTGATTTAGATGGAGAGGTGTGTTAAGAGATTCTTAACAACTGCGGACGCCCTCGGGTCTATAATAGGTATTATGATTAAAAATGCAGAGGAAGTTTGATCTCACTAGACCGAAAATATTTGAATGCATCGATCTTTTAGAATTGAATCTTAAATGTTTATTGTCTGACGAAACTGATCAAAGCAGGACTTCTGGTATTTATAATGCACGGCACATACGAGCACGCTGGGAATATGAGGCGTATAGTGCGCCAACAGAATTCAATGAAAGATATTCATCACCCGTTGACTTTAAGAACAGATTGTATCATAGTGCCTGAATACCTGTCTCTGCTCTGAGAGCACATGAGAGTAGAATGATAAAAAGTGAATCTTACAGAAAAGAAAGAAAATCAGTGAGGAATGGCGATTCTGTGAAAGTTTTGTCGATGAAGTGTTGTAACTTCAAAAAATGTACGTTTGAGATGCGGCATAATGAAATGGGTTGAAAAGTCGAGTGAGATTGGCAGCCGTCCTCTCTCCAGCCCGGGCTGCACTGCGTCAGGTGCCAAACGGATTCCTGAAGTCTCCTTGAACCTCGGCCGACTCACTTATATCCTGATAAGTGCCGAGATTGATCCTGAGTTCATTTCCTCGCAGTTGCCACCCTTCCAGCGATCCCCATAATTGCTGCAGGGGTACAATATTATATTTGGACAACATCCAGTCAGGCCACTTGAGATATCTACCATGCCTTGCATTTTTAATGTGACCCCTGTAGGATTTATGTCGAGTCCTTGCATTAAGCCTGTTCGCTTTTATCGACGCACAAATTGAAAACATTGATTAGGGATTGAGGTCAAAGGGGATGACAAATAGCTTTTTTCCTAAACACCTCATCACTCCACACTAATAATGTTTTTCACCCTCATCATTAGCAAGCTAGAGGATGAAAATCAATACAGTCCACATTCACATGTTCAGCCTGTTGTTGACGTTAAGCATGTAGACACAGCTAAATAACAATTTATAAGATCATTTTATTGAGTTTTCTTTGTTGTCAACATGGGAATTCATCCTCATAATAAAAAACATCTCAAAGAAACATTGCCGGTTGGTTCTGGTGCAATAAAATGTTGGAAGGGTACCTGGTGTTACAATATTTGGGTCACAATAAGAACTTATTGCTCAGTTTGTGCAGCCTGTGCAGACGGTCCTATGATGAATGAAAGTCAGCTGAATTGTGGCAGACTGCCAGAATGAATAGGAGTGCAAATACCATTAGAGTTAGTAGAAGCAAAGCATGCCTGCTCCAATAAATGCCTAAAATATAGAAGTGTAATCTGTGAGGTAGCTTTTACTCAAGACTCATACTTGACGAAAGAAAGAACCAAAATAACTGCAGGATAGATAGATTGTGGTGTGTGATGACTGGTGTATTGATTATCACAGCTATTATCCCAGTTTAGCATGTTAGCGTGTAAGCCCTTGGTAATTATCATTAAACACTGAGTGCAATTAAAACAGATTATTATTGTTATTTGTTTTGCAGATATCTGGTCAAAAACACAGTATTGGAGAAATAAGAATTGAATGGTGCTGAAGGGATTGCCAGAGTTAGAGTTCAGCTCGAGGGGACATGAATGTTTATACCAGATTTCATAGTAATCCATCAAAGTGTTGTCGGGATGTTTCAATCAAAACCATAACTTTAGGTTTGCCCTACTACCGTCATGTCATCTGGGGAGCACAAATGTCCATGTCAAATTTTGGTAAGACATTTTGTGGAGATATCTTGTAGGATATCATATAGGATAATTAAAAATCTGACTTTCTGATGGTTCAAGAGGAAAAGCCTGGTGTTTTTACAGAGAGAGACATTAATGTCTTTTCAAAATTTCATGGCAATCCATCCAGTAGTTCGGATATTTTAGTCTGGCCCAAAGTGGACCAACTATTAACAGCAGAAAGTATACAGCAGTTATATTTTTGTTGCCCTAAATACTTTGTATGAGTGATCAGTGGCTTGTAAATGTTGATTAATGTAATTTGGATGGGGAGGTCTATCATCTAAATGTGTAAAAATAACAAAATGAGTCTTCTTCCTACATATTTCATTAATTGCCCAGCTTCAGAGAAACGTGCAGATTGAATCTTTTGAAAAAAAGAAGATAAACCTAAATTAGATCTGTCTTCTCAGATCTGCGAGGCATTCCAAATATCTCCTCTGCTTGCTTCACAGTAATACGATGCAATTGATTTCTCCTCTGTCTTGTTAGATTAGGTGGATAATTGAATTGGTTTAAAACAGACATACCTCAATATCTCTGTCACTGAGATGTGAAATTAATTACATTAGCGGTGAGCAGACGGAGTTGCACATAGTAGCCAATATTTGTGTCTCTATGTCCTGCTGTGTATTTATCCGAGTTTTTATGGACCTCCGTAGAATTTAATTTGCCAAAAAATCTCAAGGTGACGACTCACTTAAGGTAATGCATCTCTCCTGTTGAGCTGGACAGATCACTGTGAATGGCTTGTCAGGTAGCCACACCCTGAAGCATAATCGGCTTTATTGTCTATTTTACTCTAAATGGAACCATAATTTACAAAATGAACATCATGCTGTGTGGGAAAAGACTTGAAACTCGCTATTAAGAACAGGAACTCGCAAGGAAGCTGTTTACTGAGGCAATAAATCAAGTGAGAACTCCTTTTCTCATAGACATACATACAATCTGTCTTTGGTTGTTGCAGCCAAGTACACTCCCAGTTAGAGAGAGAGAGAGGGAGATGGGGAATGACATGCAGGAAAGAGCCACAGGTCGGATTCGAACCCTGGGCCGCCACGGCAAGAACTGAGCCTTTGTACATGTGGTGGATGCTCTACCAACTGAGCTGAACGACACCCTGATAGAAAACCTGTTTTTAATCCTTCAATTTGAAATGTCATAGACAGTGCAGCATTAAAAACAATGAGTAAACATCCACAACAAATATTCTGTTGTGTTTTTGTGTGTTTTCAGTCTCTTGTGAACAAAACTTTGACTACCACTTGATCATGGTCAGGCTGGGGATTCGGGAGAGCCTGGCGGCAGCCAGACAAGGTGCATGGTCCATTGATCAACCCTGAGCTACCAGTGCAGCAACAGCCATGGGGTCTTCAAAATCACACACACCATCCTTTAAATTTTAAATATCACACAGTTGTGTTTTCAAAAAAGTGGACTCTCTACTCTCTCAGGGTTAGGTCTATAGATGGGTGAGGTTTTATGGGGTTATACCAAACCTACCTGTTTAGAAAGGACAGGACTTGCACAACTGTGAGAAGCTGCTCATTATTAAAATATGAACATAAGTAGTTGTACAAGTCAAACTCGATGACTCAATGGCATTGGGAAGGCATGATCTGTTTTAATAAATCCTTAAAGCAGAGTACAGCTTCCCTCATATTCCTGTAATCCACGATATTTGATGTTACCCAAATAATACCACTCATTTCTGAGCTGCACGTTGTTTTCATAATCAGACGAGTTTTGTCAAATATTTGTGGCATTAGCTCCAAAAACAAAATGCACCAGTAGATAAGGCAATAAATCCTCCCAGATTTTCTCACAGCCACCTGTTTCCTTCAATTCATGCTCTGCAGAGCAGCTTCGGGCTTTGTAGTTAACATCACAACAAAGTCATGCATTCACTCTCTGCAAATATCTTCTGAATATAGCCAATATGTAAAGCAAACACTAATTGGACTGTCCTATGCCAATTTAAAGGAATATATGAATGCATAAAAAAGTCACTAATATAGTGAGGTGTCTAAACTTTGCTCTGTCCACAGACAGTGCCCTTCACTCGGTTTGACTCTACCAATGTCATCATTAATAATACACAGACTGAATCATCCCGGGCTGCTCTTCATTAATATTTGATGCAGATTTTTAGCAGCACTGGGCTTTCCCCCCTAACCTTTCACTTCTTTGCAGCAAGCATCAATTACTGCAGATGAAAGGAATGGACATGGATGTCTCATTAATTTGTCTTCATGTGGTGTCTGTCGCACAGACGTGACGCAGATGTCGATTTTACCTGGCAGGAAAGAGGCTTCGCGTGTCAGTCATTGGTCAAACGGTTGTAGGTTAAATCTCCTGTTATGACAGCCGTCCTCTGATCAAGGGAACGTAACCCCAGACACATGAAACCACTCGGGGATGGAAAGTAAAACCATCTCTCAGCTGCTGAAATAGATATTTAACTCATAAGTTCTGTTTAGATTACTAATTTGATTAGAGATTTATATTGTATACTTTGATAAGAGTTATGTGGTTGTGTGAGGTTCAGACAGAGATTATAACATTACATTAAAAATAAAATATAGCCATACTCTCAGATTTTCTTGCAGCGTAATAACATTAAGTAACGCTGCAGAGAAATCTGAGTGTTCAGCTCTTTTTTTTTTTTGTTGCTTTTACATCATTAAATGAATTTCATGTATTTATGACAAAACTGACCTAAATACTGTATATCTGACGGCTCTAAATTATAATTTCACTTTAATGTTCAAAAATGAAAAGTGAAAATTGATCGTAAAATCAAAGCAAAGCAAAGTAGAACACACACAAAAAAAATCCAATAAATGTAATCCTAACGCATTTTCTCTTTGAACTCCACGACTTCACAGACGATGGGGATCTTCTTCACATTGCACATGAATGGCGCTGTGTGAGCTTCTGTGTGGGTGATTTGTAAATTCAGTGTTTTGCATTTGTAGTAAGCTGCACTGGCCTTGCAGTCTTTGTTGTGTGTAGGTGTCTGTGAGTGTGCTGAGGTTTGTATTTATGTATCTGTATACACGGGTTATAGTCAGGGTGTCAGAAGGATGTGGGCGTGCAAAGAAGTTGAAAAAAAGAAATAATCTACTGTATGCCTGTGCATGCATGTGTGTTTGATGTAAATCTGAACGTGTGCAAAGCCTGATAGATAACACACTCCGCTGGATGCTGAATTACCATTTAGAACTATTGGTACATTTGAACTGTATGGTATACAGACAGAAAATAAATAAATAAAACCCATAATTTCTATTTTTACAGTGAAGAATATCCAGTTTCATTTTTAATAATTGATACTGCCCTTACAGTATTTCTCTGACCTGATGGATTAAATAAATATTTCATTAATGACAGTCCTTTTGCTAAACTTTGTATGTGTATTTAACTTTATATTATCACTTTTAAATTGCCAGGTCACTATATGGATATGTTTCTTTTTATTTTCCTTTTAGACAACTCTGACCGGGTCAGAGATCATTGATGTTGACCTGCAAAGTCCTGTGAGACTCCATTTGTGATAATAGGGCTTCATAAACTTGACATGACTGGACTGGTCAAATGTAATCATTAAAAAGAGATACAGTAACCGTTGCTAGCATCATTACTCCCCCTTATTTACCATCACAGTTCACGGCGGAGTCATGTGTCGGCAAAGATTTAAAGTAATACTTAGAAAGAATACGTAGAGAATACAGGATATGCATGATTTAAAATCTAGCATCCGTGCTTTTACATCATCATTCCATCAGCTCAACACTGCAGGGATGAGAGGGTGATAATAATAAAGGGAACACTCAGAGCCGGGTCACTACTGGGCTGCATTTTGGATCTTATTGAAGCGTAGTCTCCTTAGATAGACCCGCTTATTGAAGGTGGTGTGTTTGAAATGATGGAGAAAAATATGTTAGGTATGAAGTATAATGGAGTTTTGTCTTCTGCCTAAAAAAAAAGTATGTTTTACAAATCTGCACATTTAGTTTCAGTTTCACTATAAGTGAATGATCCGCTCTTGATGTACGTGTTACAGCGTCTCAGAGGATGCTGATTTGATCGGACGCTGCTGTCCAGCCCTTGTCCTTCATTCTTTTATGGAGCTCTCGTAACAACATTGTCCACATATTAAACTGTCAGAAGCACTTTTTTTTTTATTTTAACTCACAGCTTGTGAAAGTAAGTCTGCAATCTTTAATAACTGAAACTTGCAAAGGAGTTTGCAGACAGAAACCAAAGTTAAGTGTGCAGGTTCAAACCTAAAACACACCAATTTGAAAAGGTTCCATGGGAAAGGTAATGTTTAGGTTTCATCTTGAAACATATTCATCCATCATCATCATCGCTCACAAATTGTACCTGATAGGTTATTATTGTATTCTGTCAATCGACCTCCTTTGCTAATACTGACCAACACAAGCTGCCATCTCTAAGGGTGAGCCAGCCTTCCTAACTACAGCTTTATGGTTGATCCTAATCCAATGGTGGAACGTTTACGCTGTTACGGTTCGATGTGATTTAACAGAGATAAATCCACATGTAAACACTTTTCTGTCATCCCTGTGGACAAACTGCGATAATCCACCCAGTATAGGTGGTGCTTACAAGCCTTGAATTATAAAGACCAAAGGAAGATGAATATAAAGAATGACCTTGAAGTCAAGGTAACCTCGGTACATGATCAAAGCGTTCCTTGTTCATTGTCCTCTGAGTCGGAGACGTCTCTAACGGTTTTGCATAATCACCGAGCATCAAACCCCCCACGAGGCATGGGGATTCTCACTTAATCTCTGAACTGAAAATGTGTTTCTACCACCTTGTCCACCACCACCACCACCACCACCCTCCATGGCTGAAATAATAAAACAATCGATAAGGACATTTGGGAGTGTTTAGTCATTGCTGAACACCTTTAGGAGGCTGGAGAAATAGAACTGTCTTGCAGAGGCAAGACAGCGTATCGGAGTGCACCAGCAGTCAAAGGGAGCTCAGGCGAGACGAGCTGTAAGTGGATCCTCCACCTGATGTCCGCATCAGTTTCATCTGACTGATTTCTGTCTTCGCTGGTCCCAGTCGACGGGGCCTGAGCAGAGGAAGGGGGCACTTGCTCATCACTGCCAGATGGCCACAACCAATTCATACTTGGCAAGATCTTTTCTTCGTGTTTCACTTCCTGGTGATTCATCGACTGTCTGCGCTCTCTTCCTTCTCGGGTCTGAACTTGTGATCATGAAAGTGTGAGCGCCGGATTCAGCTGCAGATCGGCATCATTAGTCGTAAATAAGTTGTTATTTTTCTGTTTTGGTGCCGCCATCAACAGGACGGGCATAAAAGTGAAGCTTGCTAAAAGCCACCGAGGTCTTTTAGACTTATTAAAAAAATCTTTTTACAGTGTCTGTCTGCTGGTGTGGCATTGATAACTATGTAAGTTTCCTTCGGTTTCTTGACATCCACCATATCAGTCTGCAGCACCATCTTTTACAAAGCCTTTGAATCTAGTAAAGTGCAACACTGAAAAATAATACTAGTAAACAATAACTCTCTCATGGGTTCGCTGATTGTTGTGCGTGGAGTTACCTGTCGTTCCGTCTCTCCTCTCTTGTCGGCTGGGGGTGACGAGTTTGTATTGATCAATTTTACATGGTGTGTCAGGGAGAAAAATGGGATGCCAGGAGTGTAGTTTGGTTTTCCACAAGGGAGGAGATTGAATATAAATTTCTAAATTGCCTTGTGTGCTTTTCAACTCCTTCCTGTCACTCAACCCGCTCCATGCTTTGCCTTGGTGGAGCCGACTCCCCTTTTTTCTCTCTCTTGCAGCAAGAGATATTGGTGCCTTATGCTTCCATTTTGTTGTTCTTATAGTCAAATGAACAAGAAAAAGCAGAGAATCTGGCATTTCAAGCGCTCCACATGAAGGACTGGATGAGGAGGCACGCTGGGCTGGTGATGGCAGCGGTGGCAGTGGCGGGAGGAAGGGGGTTGCAGAGTTCTCATCAGCAAGCTGCCATGACGAGCTGCCATAGCTGTCAGGAGCTATGAGAGATCTTTTGCCAAGGTAAGGCAAATTCTTCCTCATTCAGCCCTAATAGGACTGTCAGGCCTTCAGAACAGGGAGGGAATGTAGTGAGCCTGGAGCTCAGAGCTCTCTTCAAGACTGCAGCACTGAGGCTACCTCATGGCACATGCAACAAAGGCCCCTCAGTGAGACACACAGGCCAACACAGAGAACTCATGACAGGCTTCACTGTAATGCATTGACTGGGTCTGAGTAGGCTGGACTGGAGTTGAAAATAGCCCTGAGGCCAGCAGTATGTCTCATACTGTGTAACTTGTAAGAGCTTGTTATAACATTCACACTGTTCACCTACTACTTTAGTTCGTTTCCCTGTTGCCATTTTGCTCGTTATCTCCTTTGCTTTTACACGCAATAACCCAGTCACAGGTCATTATTCGGTTTATTAAAGCAGATAAAGATATCTAATTTGAAACCCAGACTTCGAAACCCATATCTGATACTATGAACTGCCTCTCAGTGTATTTGCATCCTGTAATTGCCTACATACATAGGAGGTCTCATTGCTACTACAAGCCGGTCCATGTGTGCACTTCATGTAAGGCAGGAGAGAGCTTTTGATCATGGGTTTAATACTAACATACTTACAGCTGATGTTTTGCAATGACTGAGTCATGGTAAAACGGCACTTTGGGAAGTGTTGGTCATGGACCTTGAATACCACCTGTGGACACTACACCTCACAGTCCAGACAAGACGATCACGCACACTGTAAAACTTTAACAGAACAAACCGATCTGTATGGTTTAAAAATACATGTAGGCTACAATGATGAAGGATTGAGGTTTGCAGTTTGATGTGTCTTGTAAACAGTTTTACAGACGCCTCCTTTAAAAAGTCTAAAGTCTAAAGCGAAAATTCTATTTTGGCTGCAGGGCATTATTATTGTGTTACTGTGGTTGGCCACTTGTCCAAGACTAACTCACCGTGCTTTATAGATTCTGGACCAGAAATCTACAGTATAGCTTGTGGGATGCTATCCCACTATTGCCGTTTTGTTTTGGGGTTCCGACCCAATGTGCAACTTTCCGATGTTCCAGCAAAACAACTGCCAACACCAAGCCACAGAGAATAACGTTTAACAGGTGAGATGTTGTTGTACAATATTCAAGTTCAAAACTCACTGTTGTTTGTTGTTTTTCTTTTTTTCCAAGTTTGAAAAGTTGGAGATGAAGAGCTGCCTGGCTTCTTCAGGAAATGCCTAGTATCGTGATATTGGATGATCAGAGATCTCGCCGCCTACCAACCCGTCTGAGGAGTTCTAAATGCAAAGTAGTTGCTTCAAGGGCGGCGAGAGTGGCTGCTAACAAACGATGCCCCCCACCCCCATTCTCCTCCATCATGAAACAAAGTGGAGAGCAAATCAATTTGTAACACAGAAGGAGCTTTTTCAACATTGAAGTTGGATATTCTGAGCAACATTACAAGAGCGTTTAGAAGCACACAACTTGTGGTACTGCCCTGAAGACTGGATGGGTTCTTCTTTTTCCAGTCTCCATTGAGTCAATCATTTACAAACTCAATTGTGAGTCTAGGAAAAAAACAAACATGTGTTGAACCAAAATGTTATTTTGTTAGATTTTCTCTGTAATGTTGTAAATTTGTGCACAGATGAAAACTCAAAGTGAAATGAGTCAGATTTCCATGTCAGTAACTTCCCTTTCTGTCAGAGCTTACTTGCATTATTCCATTCAGAAGTGTCAACCCAGGAGATTGTTATTTTTTTAGCAATCATACCAAATTATGAATTCATTATGTCGACAGCTCTTTTCAAATTCTATTTTTATTATTATTATAGCCACTCATCTCTCCAGAAAATGAGAGAGTAGTGCACTTTCGGTTGTCCATCATCTTTTTGTAATACTGGGAGTAAACAGAAACTGAAACCACAAGAAGTAATTTCAAGAAGTATCACTTGAACCTATAGAGCTGCTAGAACTGGTTATTACGATGAGGTTAGGGTATAAATCTGAATTTCTACCCCTGCTACATAAAGTGGCTATTTGATTTCCAGTGGTTACTTTTCTGTGTAATCGCTGTGAAGCCCGTCCTCGCATACAAAGAGTTGGATTAGCTGAGCAGCAAGAGTGGAGTCGTGTTCAATTTCACTTTCATACAGCTTCTAAAGCCACGAAAATTCATCCTTGTTCCCACATGACAATAGATTGCAAACTCATTCTCCAGTTCAAGTCGAATGACTTTCAATTTACGGTGTGCATTATTGATCCAAAAGAGAACAGAGCCAAAGTTTCCCCCCCCAAAGTCCAGCTCTTTACCAATTATCACATTTATCCGCTTGTGATCGGCAAGGTGTTTGAGTGAGCAAACACCTTGCTGTGGAATACAGCAAATGATGTGGCAAGTTGAAACAAATGAAACACAAAGGTCCTGCCTTGTGTCGGGTTAACTTTGTGACAGCTTAGCCCATGCAACAGTGAAATTGAGAGAGGATTAAATTAGTTTACTTACTGACCATACTGTATGTCTAATCCCAAAGTTTGTATGCAGCTCAACCTTCCAGAAAATTATTTCACACAAAACATTACTGAGGGACCAGTTTGGTGCTGAGTTTATTTGGCTGCGGGTGCAAACTGCCACGAGCAATCAGTCTCTGCACACTGTAAGTCATGTTCATTGTCGGGCTGTCTTAGGACATTAGTTTGAGCTCAACACAGATAGAAGAAATGCACACTCACTTCAGTGCAAATGGTTGCATCAGTTTTCTGGAGATCCATTCTGATTTTACTCAAACTGTCAACATGTGCAGACTCATAGTTGTGCAACAGGCACTGCATGTAAATCTGCAGGGGGAATTCTTTTCTCTTTTTTTTGGGAGGGGAGGGGGAAACATTGCCATGTCTAATGAAATCATATTTGTTGCCCCATGTTTATAGATGAGCTGTTTAACAGTGATAAGCCCGTATCATGCTTCTGTCAGCGAAGGAATTCACAAAACAAAACACGGCATGAAGTATATGTGACTTTAAATAAAGAAGCGAATCCATTCTGGTGGCTTTGTCTGGTGGAAACCCAAAGCAGCTTTGCAGGAGATTAGAAACGGGCAAGAATCATAGCACAGGCGCAGAAAAAAAAATTAAAAAATGAAGTAAAATAACTCGAGCACAAGACAAATGTGCTAATTTCTTTTCAGTTTGCATCCATTGTTTTGACAGAGCTAACCCATGACATGAGGTAAGAGGAGTGTAAGATGAAAAGCATGTAACACCTGTGAAGGGAACTTTGGTGGCTCCAATTAACATCTAAACCTTCTGCGTAAATGCCTACTTTGTTATTTTATTCCCTTTAAACTGCCTGATTCGCATATTTTCATCTATTAATGCTCTTTGCATTTGATATTCATCTGGTGCTCAGTGAAGCAGTCAGAAACTGTTTCTATACACCAAAATGAAAATGGAAAAGCATGCACACATGTCATCCGAGTCCCTCCCACATGGATATAAACTCGCAGCGTTCTGACAAACATTGTTATTAAGCTGGAATGAAGTCTGGATCTTCACCAAAACGCCATAATGATGAGCCAATTCAAGTTAGCTGGCAATGAGAATGTAATGTTTTTGGCCACATTAAGCAATGAACAAACACTGTGTGTTAAAATGCATTTTAAAGTGTGTGTAGTCGAGTGTGTGTGTGCGGCGCTGCTGCTGCTCTGCGCCTTGCTAAAGAAGTAGAAATGACACACTCATCCTCAAAGGGAATTTCTCTTGCCAGATTGCCAAGTCCCGCCCGTATGATTCAGCACTCTCACTCAGAGCTTTAAATGGCATTCAATCAAAGACTAATGCTGCCAAAAATGGCTTCCTAATGTTTATATTGGCTTATATTAGGAAATCTGACATTACAATATGGATAGAGCCAGGGGGAAATGTCACGCCGAGTGAGGGATGGTGAGAGAACATGTGAAGCTCCTCAAACATACAGAAATCATTAAAACGTGTGTGTGTGTGAGTGTTTCCCCTGCAAATATTCAAATCGACAGAGGAAACATTGGCTAATCTCTCAATCTCCTCTGACGTGCTCATTTTAAGAATAGGTCCACATTAATGTGGTTTTATAATCGGGATAATCTCTCTTTAATATATATTCATAAATGCTGATGCTCCAGATCTATCCGCAATTCCAAAAAGTACAACTGACACCTGCTGATAGCGCTGATGTTTCATGGAAAAGAGGGAAAATGGATGAGACAGCCATGATGTGTGGGAGCTGTTAGCCTACTGTATGCTCTTATGCACGGAGGTGAATCTGCCGATCTCTGCAGCTGCCTCATTTGTATTGGGCAGAGAGCATCTTGTGCATAAGGCGGAGACAACCCCCCCCTAGAGTACCACCAGCTGTACCCGGCATATGTCTCATGCCTCATACTCAACATGCGTCCAGAAAGAGACTTTTCCTTTTTGAACATAAAACTTGCATCGGGTTGAGAGTGCACATTTACATCATTTTTAAAGCCCTCGTGTGGATTGTCATGATTTTGTCTCCAGGCTGTTTTAGTATTCATGTATTTTCACCAATGTGGTGGTTCAGTGGTTAGCGCTGTTGGCTCATCGCAAGAAGGTCCTAAGATCTAAGCGCTGGACCTTTCTGTGTGAAATTGCCTCCAGTTCCTCCAATTTTCTTCCACAGCAAAAATAAATAAATAAATAAATAAAAAATAGGCACGCTCTCTAGTCGTTACTGGCTCTGACCAAAGTGCTGGCCTCAGAAATGAGTTGGTCCCTGGGTGCTGGACAATAGCTGCCCCACTGCTCCTAAAGTGGGTCAGAAAATGGATTTCCTGCATGCACCACTAGTCTATTACAGATTTTTGGCTTTCTGCTGGTGTACGAACATCCACGACGAGATGCGGAGCGGAAATTTTCTAAATTTCGGTGGAGTTCTACTGAGAGGTCTTCTGAAAAAGAAACACATTACACTATGTTCTGAGTTAAAACCCATTTAAACCCTGTTATGTATTCATGAATTTACAGTCCACAATCTTTTACTCTGAAAGGCCATTGTGTTGCTCACCGATCATAATGGTCTTTGATAATGACATATTCAAATGATAGCACTGGAAGTGTTAAATAATACATTAGTTGCAAAGCTGTAGCAGCAGTGAGAAGAGGTTTGTTTATTTGGACAGGTTACAATCAGAGAGAATGTTCTGGGTCATTACCTGTATCCAAATCATGTGATATTATTCATAATGTCAAAGACAGGTGAAGGTAGGTTAGAACATTAAAGGGGACAGCCATGATAGCCGTTTTGTGAGGCACAGCCGTACTCTGAGCTGAATGCTAACATGCTCAAATAAACGATGCCAGGCACCTGGAACGATATGCAGGATGTCTCTGAACTGTAAACTGTTGTTGCTGATGCTCGTTTGTTTCACCAGCTCCGGGTTTTTTTTTCAGCACGATCAGCTGAATAAAAACAGCAAAGTTACCCTCAAGAGAAAAAAAAAACGTTTTATTAATTGAAGACACAGAAAAAGTAGTTCACGCTGCTCACATCTGCGTCTGCGGCGTTATATAACAGGAAATCAAATGACACATGTGAAAGTGCCACTGATTAGGATATCTGCAAATGTTGCTGCATTTTAAATTCAGATGAAGTTCAGCGAATGGTCACTGAAGCCCACACCCCTACCAGCTGCCTGCCATGATGTTGTTGGCTCACGTCCATCAGTCGATATTTTCATTTTCAGTCTCTGTGACAACTACAGGGGAGTTAACTCTGTCTGTTGGTGTCTTCTTCACACATGACTTCTTAACATTCGGAGCAAGTTTCTACATGAATTAGAGAGTAGAAGCTGCTGCACTCAGGGGAGCCCTGGCTGCTCACCTGGTGGAGCATGCACCCCATCTACAAAGACACAGGCAATGCTGCAGCAGGTAACTTGACAAGTAACTTACTGTAACTAAAATCACAGTAACTAACTGGCAGCTGTTGACAAGTAACTTACTGTAACTACAATCACAGTAACTGACTGGCAGCTGTTGACAAGTAGCTTACTGTAACTAAAATCACACTAACTAACTAGCCGCTGTTGACAAGTAACTTATTGCAACTAAAATCACAATAACTGACTGGCAGCTGTTGACAAGTAACTTACTGTAACAAAAATCATAGTAACTAACTGGCAGCCGTTGACAAGTAACTTACTGTAACTAAAATAATACTAACTAACTGGCAGCTGTTGACAAGTAACTTACTGTAACTAAAATCATACTAACTAACTGGCAGCTGTTGACAAGTAACTTACTGTAACTAAAATCACTGTAACTAACTAGCAGCTGTTGACAAGCAACTTACTGTAACTAAAATCACAGTAACTAACTGGCAGCTGTTGACAAGTGACTTACTGTAACTAAAATCACAATAACTAACTGGCAGCTGTTGACAAGTGACTTACTGTAACTAAAATCACAGTAATTAACTGGCAGCTGTTGACAAGTAACTTACTGTAACTAAAATCATAGTAACTGACTGGCAGCTGTTGACAAGTAACTTACTGTAACAAAAGTCACAGTAACTAACTAGCAGCCGTTGACAAGTAACTTACTGTGACAAAAATCATAGTAACTGACTGGCAGCTGTTGACAAGTAACTTACTGTAACTAAAATCATAGTAACTAACTGGCAGCTGTTGACAAGTAACTTACTGTAACTAAAATCACAGTAACTAACTGGCAGCTGTTGACAAGTAACTGTACAGTACATCATTGGTTTTCACAGTCACAGTCTATATTTACTGTAGTTTTTAACTGAATACACAGTATACTACTTTGAAATGGTTCACAGTATTTTAACAATACATTTCTGTGGATTTCACATCTGAAATTTACAATATACCTTCCTGTCAAACTTCACCTGTGGCTATCAAAATAAAAGTTTAAAAGTCCAAAAATAAAAAAATGCTGCACCCTCTATGATGGCAGTAGTAAGTGTAGTGCTGTAACAGTTAGTGCTGTAACAGTTAGTGCTGTAACAGTAGTATTGTTGTAGTTGCAGCATTAACTGGAGCAGGAGAAAGAGAGTCCGGCACTGAACTGAAAATCCTTATTGCATTTTTACGAGCGTGCAAGGTTGTGCTACTGCAGCTAAGATCTGTGGGTAAAAACTAATGAGTCCGCTTGGGCTACATATCTGGAGCCGTCCTCTCTCTCACCAGCTGGTAGATGTAATTAATATGTAAAGAAACCTGTTTATGGCATAACATGATCGCCGTCCTGTCAGACGAAATGAAATAAATAAATGTGTGTTAGTCCCACACTGCCTGCCTCCCGAGCTGAGGAGAAACACTGAAGCGAATCAGAAGACACAGTCAAGAGCTTTACATTTGCTTTTTCTTTCCCTCTATTGTGCTTTCATTCAAGCATTTGTTTTCCATCTCCATGCATTTATTCACACAGATTAGATAAATATTAATAATAAACATTTGTATTCTTGTCCACCCCGGGCGTCTGCTTCTGTGATTCTGTGTGAAGCTTCTTTTCCGAGAAAGAAGAAAAAAGAACATGCATTTCTCTCCGTCCAAAATCGCTACATTCACAATGGTAATGGATTTAATAATCATAGTCACCTTTGGTTTGACACGGATACAATCTCATCTGAATAGTTCACCTGATTTATTCACTTTATGTTATGAGGGAGCCACACCAGAGTGCCCGTAAATGAGTTTAGATGCTGAAACCTCCAAAGGCCAGCCAATAAATAAAGTAAAGCCTGGCATTATGCTCCACAAAAAGCTTACTCGAAATGCCAAATGCAAGGGATGAAAACCTGGATACCCACAACAGAAGTCAACAGATTTCAGAGGTGTGGAATAATGAAATATTCATTATCCCACACGGCTCTGCTAGCTAAAATAGACATGACTGAACTAAATTTGCAGTCCGGGGTAAAAAAAAAAAAAAGGAGCTGATCGAAAGTGCAAAGATCCATTCGGGTCAAGAAAACCTTCACAAGCAATAATTCATTCTTTGGTTCCTCTAATTCGTACATTAACTGGTGCAGACTTTTGGATCTGGTGAGGTTAACATGGTTTTCTTTGCTGGCACTTCCAAAAGGCCGGCCAATAAGAAGCTGAGCCTGGCGCCACTTCCTGCAGAAATACTTAGAGTGAATGCCAGAGGAACATGATGGGGAGGTGGATGCAGTGTGCCAGAGGGGAAGAGAGAACATATACCTGGCATGGGAGCAGAGAACGAGTCTTCTCTCCACTCGTTGCTCTCTGTTTAAGTC
The DNA here is from genome assembly GCF_000972845.2 of Larimichthys crocea. Classification (NCBI taxonomy): domain Eukaryota; kingdom Metazoa; phylum Chordata; class Actinopteri; family Sciaenidae; genus Larimichthys; species Larimichthys crocea. Next base: position 9,154,721 of record NC_040027.1, on the reverse strand, counting down.
TGAACATGAACAGGTGCTGGAGTGGCACCGGGTGTTTTTTTGGAGCAAATCTGGGCAAACATCAAGGGACAGACAACATGCACTCACAGACATCTATGCATGCACAGAGCACTCCTCGGAGTATTCATTATTTTTTACGTTGTATTTTTAGCCAGGGCAGTTTTATATGATGTGTGCTTCTACTGTGCTTTGAGTTCATTTGCACTCTTCCTCAAACTAGCCCCTTTGCCTGATGGACCTGTTTCATTTTAAAACCCATAAAGCCACTTTGATGGCCATTGTAGCAGTCCCTCATCATGCATCTATCCTGCATCCAAACTGCAGCCAACACACACTCCCTCTCTCTCTAATTATGTTTATGTAGAGCTAACTCAATGAGAATCTAAGTGGGAAACTTTTTCTGTTGCCTATGAGGTGCACCTCACAAAAAACACCTGAAGAGACGACGACAGAGAACACATCGGCCGTACAATGCTGTAAACTCCCAGTGAAGGAGTAAAAGCTTTAACTCCGGCTTTAGTTCTATCTAATTCAAGTTCATCCAAATGACAGGTGAATATATGGTGGTATCAAACACAATGTCTACACAGGTTGCCTGCAGTGAAAGCAGCAGGATAACAGAGCAGCAGCAGCAGCTGTCAGTGTTTACACAGGATGCATTCAGGCACAGTACCGCTGTGTAGGTCACCGGAGTTTTGGCAGCGCTTAGAGCCCCAGACAAAATTGTTTTCAGTTACATTTTGTAAAAACTGAAGAACATTGTTATTATTTAATTTAACTTAACGCCACCTTTACAGCCATGTCGTCATTTCTGTGGCCCTGGAACAAGAAGCTTGTTCTGTTTTGCTCAGCTGGGGTTTGTCCTGAGCTGCTCCCCTCCATGGGATCATCTATCATTAAGCACAAAATCAGACCCATCTTTCCTGAGAGGTCTGGAACCATCTTGCCATGCTCTTTAAGTTTTGAGAACTGTAATCCCCCCTGCAAAAGTTGTAACACCCACCAAAATGAGGAAGGTAAATTGAATTTCATTTTTTAAAAGAAGTGAGAGACTCAATTTCTCTTTGTAGGAGAAATTACTGCATAGTGAATGAAAGAGACTATATCGCACATTTTACTGTGATATCGGCTGTAAAGACACCAGCAGAGTTTTTACAAATATCATTTAAAGTTTCTTTGAGCACCTCAGAAACTTTTAATAAAACCAAAACCATCTGCTAGTAAGTGAGAGTATATTTAAATCTCTTTGTTTTGTGTGTTGTCAGTGAAGCAACCCAAGCTCTTACTTATGCAAGGAAGTTGCACGGTGCACCGCCACGGTTCAACTTCACAAAGCCACATAGCTTGGAGGCGCTTACAGTACACTAAACAGCAGCAGGGAGTCCCAGGAGTGTACCGCTGGGTGGAAAAACAAACTCTGGAAGTCAGACTGAGGAACCCGAGAGCAAACATGCACAAGTTACGAGTGTACTCTTCTGTGAACAGAAAACAGTACAAATGTGCTGTTTATGGTACAGCAGTCTTACTGATAGAGCAAAACAGCAGGCAGACGGAGCCACCAAATGTCCTGTTAGTTAGTTATATAATAAAACAACTAACCAAGGAAATGAATTCATCATTTAATATCATTTGCATGCCTTTGTCTATAACTCATGTATGGTATTAACATGAAACGGCATTACCGTGTGTTGAAACAGAAGGTTGCGTGTTTGTCTCATTAATATGCATAAAAACATTCCCTGCTTTGTCCTCGAGTCACTGAACTCACCAAATGTGTCTGCACACAGGAGATAATGTACTACATACTCCACATACATCCAGGCCAACAAAATTACAAATTAAGCACGATCCAGATCCATAATTAGTCGTCGAATAGCAGATTCTCTATGTAGGTATTTAAAGTTCACACATAATAGGAAGCATTCTGTACGCAGCAAGAGCAGAAACATTACTAATACTATGAGTGGGACCACTACTTGTGAAGAAGTGTTGTTAGAAGTAGAGCACTAGCAGTCAAAAGGTGCAAAATGTAGTTAATGTAGCTGAAAATGGAGCTTTACCATGTGAGAATAAACTGTATAAAAGATCACACTGCCATAAACGACACAGTGACAGGACGAGCTCGACCTTTAGCAGACACCAGGCTCACACCAATGATAGTTACAGTTTATTGAAACAGATGTGATGGAGATGGGAGAGGGAATCCAGTGGCTGGTGCGAGGCCGGTGGTGGCACGGCAAGATCCAGAACAGAAGCAAAGACGAGCTGAGACCAGGATATAGGTTGACTGAACAACCCGGTGAGTGAGGTCCAGGAAGGTATAGCTTTTGTTCTGCAGAGGTTGATTAGATGATGAAGAGCAGGCGGCAAGGTGATCACGCAGGTGAGAGGAAAACCAGTGGCAATGCGACTTTTCTCTGACCTCGATGGAAAACGTCACGAGGTCAAGGAAAGACGTGAAGGATAACTCAAGGAGATCCGACTGCACGTACACTGAACTATGTGGTTATGTGACGGCGACAGCGAATGTTGTTGACGTGATCTGCGGTTAAACTACAAAGTTCAAAAGAGCGACGCTGTCATTTCAGTCCGTTAGGAACCCTCCTAAGCAAAATAAACTATTTGACTGGACCCTGGGAGCTACAGGAGGGAGCCAGCTTCATCACAAACAGCAAATCCTGTGATTAGTCAGCTCTGCCTGCCTTCTACAGTCTGCTAATTTCTGGGTGTTTTTAAAAACATAAGCATTTTTTTTTGTCACCTGGAGACCTGGAGTTTCTTAAATATGTCCTGCAGACCGGCTTTAGGGACAGGTTTTAGTGTAACCAAGTTCAGATACGCTGTTCTGCCTTAATGGAATAATTTATACAAGAAGCTGAACTTTGGGGTCCTTGAGAAGTTCCACACACCTCGATACGATGTTTCTTTGTTTAGACAGTTTATGTCCATCGCTATTTTCTTGCATTAGTATCACTGTACAAGCGTTTATTATAGTAGTAGTAGTATTTATTACAGCCACAGTCAAATGAGCATATGTGAGCTGATGTACAAGTCAAAATGTGTTGAAACTAAGACAGTGATATATATTACCCTCAGCATGGAAATCATTTGAAATGATTAATCCTAAACATAATCATGGGTCATTACTGGATTACCATACAACATCGGGAATCAGGAATGGGGCATCGCAGCTGCCGTAATTATTTTTATATCTACAGACTAAGACACATAAATATCCTGGATTTAATGCCTGGAAACCAAGCTGATGTGTAAATCAATACTTTGAGTGCAATTTTGAACCTAAATCTCGGGGTGTGTTGTCTGGATCATAAATTTCATTGTGTAGGGAGCCATTTATGCACATTTACATGGAGACAGGATGTTGATTGCAGGATTGCAGAGTTACCGAGCGCCACGGTGGGGAAATTTTGAGAGAGGCAAAAGCACTAAAGAGTTCACAAGCACATCCGCATTAGGCCATAAATCTTTCGCAACTGAATAAGCACTCTTTATTCCTCCTCCGAATTCATCACGCCTCCCCCTCGGCGTCTCGTTCCGTGGCTTTCCTCTCCTCTCTGTCTCGCTGTCTCCCTCTTTTACTTTCTTAGTGTCTCTATCGGATAATGAGTGTGATGACAGTAAAAGTTTCATCATCAGCCTCCATTCTATTTGGCTGTTATTGGATCATGTTTGTTTTCGGGGAAGCCTTAAGGAGAGAAGAAAGCCGAGCTAAGCCACATAGCAAAGCAGCGAGACAGGCTGTCGGATTTTGTCTCGGCTTCGTCACTCAAAGCAAATTAATATTTAGCTCATCGCCGAGCTACATAAAGTATATGCATTATTGTGCATGCAAAAAAAAGCAGCCATTCACATATTCTTCAGTTGAAATGACAGAGGAGTGTGTCTAAATAGTAAATTGCAGAGGTTTAACCGCTTCAGCTGACATCCACGGTTGAAGGAATTGGGGTTTTGTTTTTCTATTTGCTTTGCTAATGTCATTGCCCAACAGACGCTTAACTCTAATTATTCAACTAGAAAATGTTGCCTCAAAAAATGTCATCTGTTAGCTCTTCAGCCAAATATTTGTTCATTTTCCTGCCCTAATTAAATGAAATAATGAACCCGGTTGAAATATAGCACCATCAGGATGAATGATTTCCCCATTTAGTAGAACACTAAGTGGCCAAAGATTAAATGACTTTTGGACCAGTTTCTTGCACAGTCAAACATGGAGAACACAAATATGAATTATGGCAAACAGTACAATTATATTAAGTACCAGAAAGGTTAACTAATTCAATTTAAAGTGGAATAAATCACGTCCAACGCTAAAATCAAGCCTGTCACCAACAATGGAAAATCGGCTTCGGTTAATTCGGTAATGCCTTTGAATGAGTCGCCTGACATCACATATACAGTCCAGTCCTCGGAGCACGGTGACAAATTGTCTGCTTCCATCAGACTGCCTCTGATCAAACAGATCGATTGGGGAAATATCACGGCCGCCTCAGGATCTTCAAAATTGAGAGGAAGTGTCAACAAAGCTGAGCGGAGAAAGAAATTTCACAAACACTGGCACCTGATGTCAGAATTGGAAAAAAAAAAAAAAAACACGGAATCAATACTCTGACCCCGAGAGGGTCCACTGTTGTGTATGTGAAATATCAAATAACAATCACCTTTACAGGGCTCCCGGAGGCTCATGATAGCATTATTTGAGCGGAAACAACATATTACAGAATCGGGGTTATGGATGTTGTCTGCTTGTTTTGTGGCCAGTTTGCAGAACTAATGTTGTTTGCAGTTCAATGCTACTGTAGAGAAAATGAAATGGCATCATTTGATGTCTGTCCTTTTTCTTTCTGACAGTCGTCTTCGGTTCTGCAGCCTGGTTCAGTTCAATCAAAGGCTCCATGAAACATCCTCGAGTCAACAAAAGAAGGTTTTATTGTGAAAGAAACATACATTTCCTCGACTACCCTACCTGTTCATCCCCCTTCCTGCTGTTTGTCTTTTGGTTCCACTAGGATGTCTGATTTTTTTTTATCTTGACCAATTGTCTGTCTGTCATGTTCCTTATTACAACTCAACAGGGGACGTAGTGATTGGCAGCTGGCAATGAGCTGTCTGTCTTAAACATAACCATAACTGCATTAGCTGCAGGAAGCCTTTTAAAGCTTCCTGCTCCTTCATTTTACATTTTATAATATCAACCCGAGCAGCTGTTATGCTGGCCAGGCTGGAAAATAAACAACCCTCTTTGTGGGATCTACTCAGATAGAAAAATTTGACAGGTATGATTGTGTTTATGTCAACAAACTTTATTGGACACAGTTGGCACCTTGTCATACGCAGGACACAGGCAAGGAAATAACAAATGAATATATCCCAGGGGAATAAGATGGGAGGAAAGATACGCTGTGATGATCATGAGGGAAACAAGCGGCACGTTACCAGCGCAATTAGATGTTATCAACGACAAATGCAATCAAGCTAATTAAAGTCCATGTTTGCAGCAGCAAATGGTTTCAAGCAGACAATTGCTGCAATTTTCTTCTGGCTTGTTTTGCAGAAGAACCTTAACCTCCGTCTTCAATTTACATTTGCTTAAGATCAGTGTCAAGTCCTGTTTCGCCAGAGTTTAATTGTTGCAGTTAGTTGTTTCAGAGTGCTGCTATTTGTGTGTGTCGCTCCTCTGTTCATTGACCTTGAATACATGGAGTGATACTGACAATTGCCTTCTGTTCTCTTCTGAACCAAATTTCAATATGGAAAAAAAAAAAGCCCATTTTGTAAGATAATTCAGAAGTCTCATAGACACACACACACACACACAGCAGATGCTTGTGTCAAGCCTTTTACTGCTGTTGCTGGCAGATGTGGCCACTGGAGCGTCATATGAGTCGAGCTGGAAACCGTGAGTGAGACTAAAAAAGGTATTGACCCTCAACAAACGGCCGGTCAGCTCAAAGCAAAACATGTTTAAACGCTGAGTGAACCTGAAAGAGAAAGTCTGGAGCTCACCGAGTCCAACAATCAGGCTCATTCGGTTTCTGTTCAGTAGAGGCATGTCGGGGGCTACTGGGCCCTACCTGCCAACTGTCTCCGACTGCAGTGATCTGAAATTAGGGTAAAAGGGGAAAGCCAGGAGGCATTTCTGAAGATGCTCAAGAATTACTGTCTCGCCAAATGTCCTTTTTCATAACTGTGCTGAAGACTCACACCGAGTATGAGCTATATTTGAAACTAGGGCTCGTTTTTTCTTGTGTGGAAGAAGTAATCAATGATTCAGAGTTTAGTCCTCAGGGGTCAGGGGCTGAGAAAGTTCAAGAACTTTAGATGAAAGAGAAACCACTTATGGTTATGCAAGTGATTGTCCTATAAATGCTGCTGAGTGAACAGAGTTCTCGGAGCAAGAGACTGTCTGGGTAAAACCACCAGATTTGAAATGTAATTCATCAAAGGCAGGCTCAACAAACAGACACATTCAGGTTCAAATGGGAACACCTGGAGAGACAGGTGAGAGGAACATTTGAGTTCAGGCTCAGAGGAAGAAACATGTTTAAGATCAGACAGTAGGTGGACATGTTTTAACTCAGCTCATGTGTAGAAACAGGTTCAACCGCAGACAGAGAGGTTTGACTGAGATGGACTGCTACTGAGATTAGTTTGTTTCTTCTCTCCTTGTGTGGAAAAGCCTCAAGTAAGGGAAATGTGGAAGTGATGTAAAACATTTGGGGTGTGCCTATGGTTCCTGCAACGTCACACTCGTTTGTGGATCTACAGATTAGTCATTAGTTTTGTGGACGTTCCTCAGGTCATGGGTTCTGTTACTGGAAGATGTTTAGAGCACCAGCTTTTCTGAAAACATCAGCTTTTGGAAACTTGGCCAAATTTTGACATTTTGATACCAGTACATTGTTGAAAACAGATAATTTGAGACAACAACAATGATACAGGGTGTAATATAGTATAGTACAGTAATAGATTACTTAAGAAGTGTGTATGTAAGGGTTAAGGCTTAGAGAGAAAGATAGTTCCAGGCTCACAGTAAGAAGCAGATTTTCTCAAAGGGATGACTGGTTCACCTCGTGCAGAGAGACAGGCTCAACAATAAAGAGGAGGTTTAGGCTCATTTTATGTCATGTAAAATCTGAAATATCATTTTTGGTTGATACTATAAAAAACTTTATCCTTCTAAAATTAGCTTCAGAGTTTCAAATGGAAAGACTTCCGAAATTGAAATTCCCAATTTCTAAAATAAGAGAACAAAAGAGCAGAGCATAGATCAGGAAACTATGAATTACAATAGGTTCGGTAAGGCGGGGAAACGCAAGGGGAAGCAAAGAAGTTATAGGAACCAATTGAGATTCACTCCATTGTACAGTTTCATTCCCTGGAGAGCTGCCATGGTGTCATATCTCAGCCAGTCTGATTGAAATGAGAGGTGATGACACAGGGGTATCGATTCCCAACATATCTGCATTTTCCTAAAGGACAGGTCCCGTTGTATTGATTGACCCCGCACCTCAGGGATAATGTTAAGCGATGTACAGTCGTCAAGACCGAGCCCATCTCGCAACATAAAATCTTGACAATAAAGAGACAGCAATTACTGACTGAGCAGTATTCAAATCAGACCCCTTTAGCTTAAGCTGCTGTCGAGAATGATGCCGGGAAAGTGCTGACAGGCATTTCCCAAATTATATGATTACTCTTAATGCATGAGTCCATACGGTATATTTATAGCACGCTGCACTAAACTGTTGACTTTTCACTTGTGCAGTGTAGGATGGACTGTAAGTAATGTCTGCAAACTGCAGTCTAAGGTCTAAGCTTCAACATGTCGGCCTCAAATGAAGAGCTCGCAGGATTGTCTGACAGTAACTAAAACCCAGTCCTGCCAAATCTTTCTATCAGAATATGGAGTGTTCAACAATTTTGTAACTTTCCAAAAAAAAAGAAAAATATGCCGACATAACACATTGACTTGCTAGGTTCAGCATTTGAACTTTTAAAGAACTCATTTTATTCTTTACGCAGCATTCTTCGGGAAGGATTGCAGGCAATGCGAGGCAACCATGCCTCCTAGATTTTTTTTCTTTTTCCTTTGTCAAATATGTTTTGAATGTTATGCAATTTATGCCTGGATTAACTTCAGAGGCAAGTCTTTTGTGAGTGGGTGGCAGGATGTGGCAGAGGGCGTACAAAGCGACACCCGAAAGCGTCATCGTTTTTAATAATTAACCAAGACTGCGTCTTTTCACATCACACCTACCTTTCTGACCCTAGTCATGTCTAATTATCGTCAGTGCCAAAACATAACAATAAAAAAAGTCATGTCTAGTTGCTACAAGCAAGATATTGCAATTTGACAAATTCTTTAAAGCACAGGCGGCCTGTGGTCTGGACCCATTCTCTGTCCTGTCCAGACACAGAGCCAGAAACGACACATCATTGAGTTTTAGTCAGTTTTGGCGGAGATCACATTTTGATCTCACAGTGTTTCTACTCAGCGAAAGGGCCATCCTACCTGTCTCTGATTGGCCGGTACTTGTTGGCTTCGTGGCTTCGTGTTGGTTGAGTTTAGGCATGAGGAGTGAGATTGGTCAAGGTGAGGCCAAGCACAGGCAGGGCAGGGTAGTATTTATTATGTTTTATTATTTTGTGTAGCTCTCCAGAGTAGATATAAAATAATTGTACTGTATAACTAAATTATTTAATTTATATAAGACTACCCCCGCTTTAGTATTTAAGCAAAACTTGTAGGAGACGGGGTCGTGCACCGTCGAGTGTGGCAAACACTTTTACCTTTACAAGTGTTCATGTGATTATCTTCTTTCCGAGCATCCTGAGCCTTTAAAACCAACTGTAATAAATCATTAAAAGACTAAATTAGTAATTTCACAAGATTCTGTTTGCACAATGTGTGGGAACTATAGCATCTGTGAGAATTGTGTGATACAATGGTGTCCATAGGATATCTGATGGACTCTATAGGGAGAATAATTAAAAATAATTAATAATAATTTCCATCGCTGACAGTTTAATCTGTGCAGGACCAGTAGCCAGTTAAAAAAAAATCTTCCTGCTTTATAATAATGAAATCCTAAATGTACTTTTCTGCCTCCACCACAAGTTTTCCATGCCTTCAAAGAGTTAGATGCGTTTTTGTGTGTGCACGCCTTTTATGCCGTTTTCATTGTGGCAGCCCTGCATTCATTTTGAACTGTGTTTTGCATAACCACCATCGCCTCAAGTCACTCCATCTGTGAAACCCAAGCGGCATGAACAAAAGAAAGAAAAGAGAGAGATGGGTGAGGGCAGGAAAGGAAGGACTGGAATGGGAAAGAAGTGAAGGAGAAGAGAGATAAGACGGGTACAAGGAGAAATAGAAAAGTAGAGAAGGGATTAAGAGGCAGAGGGCAAGTTTCGGCCGTCAACTCAGACTCGACTGTGTCAGAAAACAGTGAATTAGGTGCAATATTTATTTACACCGTTGGAGTGGAACTGTTTATTGTGTGCACAGTTTGCTTCTGTCATTATATGTGACCATGTGTCTGCGTATCTCTTTGTATGCTCAAGCACACATGCCTGGCTGCCCATATGTAATTGAATCCCCTTATAAAAGTCTCCTAACAAATCTTCACTGACTGTGCAGTGCTGCAACTTCAAAGTGACCTTGTTAGACTACTGTAGTGTGACTGGGTCACTACAGTGGGTATTACAGAACCATATCGACTGTAATAGCAGACTGCTGATGCACAAGAACTGAGGTGGAGCGTGCCTTTAATCATCTCTTAACGAGAGGACTGATGACATGTACGGCGGAGTGTTATCTGTCCTGTATGCCTCCGTGTCCCTGAATAATTCAGCTGGCACGAAATAAAGGAGACATGAAACAAGCCCATTCACCAGATTAGCACTTAATTAATAAACTTTAGGTGGTTTCAATATTTCAGCGCGCCTACATTATTCAGTTTAAATATCTGTCCTAATTACTTCCCCTCAGGTTGATCTATGACTTTGTTTTTTCTCCCTGGGGCTCCATGCCTCCGGACCAGGTCTGCTATAAATAGAGTTTTGTGGAGGCTGTTTCTCTCTTTTTGTTTTTTTTTTTTCTCTCTCCTAACGATCATTAGATCTGACCTGTCCAAACATACAGTGCACACACGCAAACACGCGGACAAGTTTACTGGGGCATGTGGAAGAAAGAGTTCGAACAAGGCTCAACCACAAGGTGATGCGCTACTCTTCTTTGAAAAGTTGTGACCCTTAAAAAAAATGTCATCACCGTTTTGTAGTTGCTTCTCTCGATGTGAGCTTATGTGAAAAAGTCTTTCGGGTCTCCTGTGTATTACATGACATCACCATTGCTGTCATTACACAGTTTGGACACAGATTGGCTTCCAAGCCCAGCACACTGGGTTATGATAGCAGCAGCTGATGTAGACGAGGGACAGCTACAGAGGTTCTGGTTCGCTGGCTTCTTTAACTTGACACCCCCAGATTTTCAGCTCCTTCGCCTACAGCTTTCTCACATATATAGCAGAACTCTCCAAAAACCTGTAAGCATATTTTGATGTGTTTGATCTGCAGAGGTCTCCTTTAAAGGCGCCTTCATCGTCAGATTATGCAACAGATGCGTGGTGACTGTACAAAAGTATAAAAGCAAGAGCAACATTAGCCTGTGTCATCAATCTACACCGCTTCTTTTTGAAATATGAGTTGTGATGATTAAAATAGGGAAGAAAAGTGAAATCTTATTGTGTTTTAAATGAAAATAAATATGCAAATATCTGCCAATAATCATGCAGATTTGAGGGAACTTTACTAATAGAATACGGTAAAAAAGGAATATAATATTCATAGCTAGTGTATAGAGTCTTTTATATCTACAGATGCTGTGGTACCTCTTCCACAGAGTCCAATATGTTGACCTGCAATGTTTCAACGGTAGCCCAGAATGGACAAACTAAACACCGGCTCTAGAAAGGGCCTTTCACATTTTTACAGCAACCATAGTGTTACGTCCGGCCTAGGGGAAACGAACATAACAAGAAAAAGGACGCTCCCTCTTTCCCCCACTCCCAAGAATGACCAAATCCACAGAGCTGCAGTCCAACCAACGATCATTTATTCAATTATTGTTATTATTTCAAAAGTGGTAGTTTAAACCTCAGGGTGAGCATCGCCCAAAACAACAAACAAAACAATCTGACCCAAAACTAACTTACCTAACCAAAACCAGAAAACAAAATACAGGGTTCTAACCTGCCTCCCTATAAAATAAACAGGAGAAAAGGGGACAAACCAAAAGAGCTACTCACCCCTACTACTACTACCTGGACTGCTAAACTAAAGTCTGCTAAGGCCGACCAGTACAACTTCACAGCACAGAACAGAACACAGTACAATACGATACGGCCTGGTGCAGTGGGAGTGAGGTCAAGACAAGAGAGAGCCCGAATGAATCCCGGCGGCGGCCATTTATAGGTGATCCACCAGTCCATCAACCAATTGGCAGGCAGCACCTGGAGAGAGGGAGAGGACCTAAGGTGGTAGCACCACCCCTAGGCAGGGAGGAACAATAACACAAAAATAACACATAACACTAAATAATGACCCTGGGTCATAACAATAGTTTCTCCTTTAAGCTCGGAAATACAGAGTGATGTTGATCGCATGGTCATCCTAATATCAGCTGTCTTTCCTCCTCAGCGCAACAGGACGTAAATAGACTCAGATACCTGATCAGGCCGTTTGCAGCGAGAACCTCCAATAAGACAAAGCGGAAGAGAGGGTAATGGGATGAAGGATGACAGGGAAAGGATGTCAGAGCCCAGAAACTCAGAGAAAGGGAGGGGAAATGAGAAGCAACAGTTAGGTTCATTTAAAATCCATCTACACTATATATCTGCAGTGATTAAATAGCAAATGACACTAAATCAACAAGTATAAGTGATGTGGATGTATTGGTCCCCTAAAAGTAATTCATTCTTTGACCATGTTGTTAGAATATAAAAGAGTGCAGCGATGGACGCCACGTGCGCTCTGACATCTGCAATTTAGATTGGGAGTCTGAATGTGCAGTAAGCACATCAGCATCAGCATCAATCACTGAGCATTTAGTTCACTAAGCTGTAAGGGAGGAGGTTGGTTCGATGTTCTCCTCTCTAATGAGAAAATGGTTCCATCTGAATTTGCCTCATAAATCATTGCCACCGTCACCAAACAGCTCTGGTTTTAAAGTAGCAGTCCCTTCAGACTGCTTTTTATGATTCAGCATCTTTTCAATGTACTTAGCTGATTCCAGAAGCACCTTATTTAAAGTGCACTGTGAGGCATAATAAGTATGTCAGAAAATAGCTCGCACTGTAATGTATTGATTATTAGCAGCTTTGCATTTGCAGCAGAAACTATTCCAGCCCTTGAGGTTGTGCACATTATCTGAAACCATATTCTGGTTATTCACAGCAGCGCTTACTTTCAAGTGGTTTCTTATGAACTATTTGGGGATCTTCTAATTGGCTTGTTTTGGTGAGGCCTCTCTGCTAACATCAATTCGACACATTTAAAGCCCAGGTGTAAAAAAAATGACTAATGGTTTCATAATTTTTTAAAGCTCTTGGAAGTGCGCTCCATCATAATCAGTCAGAAATGAAATTCTTCAGTGAGTTTGAAGAGGCTCACTCTTCTGTCGCCTGCCATAACCCCTCCGGTGTCGTTTTCTAATCAAACTTTCATTTATTGTCACCTTCCTTCTTCAGACAGGCGGGCAAAATGTATTTTTCTCCATTGCTAAGACCATCTGCTATTGTGGGAATCATTTCAAGGTTGCGTATGCAATTTCACACCACAGTAAGCCAGAGTAGGGTCCACAGTGCACCCCTAGGTCTAGTTACGTGGAACCAAAAGCCACCTGAAAAGGCGACAGCTTCAGAGCCAAAAGGCTATGGAGTAGGCTTTTAAAAGCAATGTCAAGCATAAGCTTTGTGGTCAGAAATTGTATTTAAGCGTCAGGCAGCACTCAGTGTTTTGTTAGTCTATGGTCTTGTGTCCTTCATGCTTACTTATTCAAAGTTGCAGGTTTCAGTAAAGTGTTTGAAATTGAATTATTCTCTGCGGGCTCTCTGCTTTATACATGAAGGCACCGCTTCCTCATCCATTTCATGACCAGTCATATACAGTCGACCCTGCGCGTCCAAATGCCAATTGTTACTATGCATTTGCAGTCAGTGTAACCTCACTGACTGATGTGTGTCCTCAGGGGAAATTCATGATTGCATGGCTGAAGGCTGCTTTTTTTCTTCTTCTTCTTTTCAAACATTATTTTGCTGCAGAAAAACAACAGAAAACGACTTCCACTGCCTTTCTTTCTATATTATCTTGACTGTATATGAAACATCGACGCTTGTGTTATATTGATGTTCTTACCATATTTTTCAAAGCTGGCATTTCATGGGTTGAAAATAGCTCAACGCGTCATGTATTGTTTTTAATCATTCAGAACTTTGCAAGTTTAACACTGACATTTTAATTTCCATCATGACAGTTTTATAATTAAAGCTGAGTGAAATTTTTTTTTTACTTGTACTTTTGACAACTGTAGAGGCACTCGACCGCCTTCTTTCCTTTGTTGATGATCTCACAATAAACAGCAGGGCTTAGGTCGGCTACATGCTGACACTCCCCGACAGACATCGAGTGTTCGGTCTCTGCCTCGTCTTGGAATAAACTAAATTTTTGCTTGGTCTTAGACTTTCTGCTTCAAATGCAAGCAATCATTTTTTGTTACAGTTAACGGCTGTCCCTCCAAACCTCCCTTCACATTTACTTAAAGAAATTAATTCAGGAAACAGGAGAAAAAAGTCGTGGTTGTCTGGGAGGATCAGCCTAAACCACAAAGAGTCCAAAGAAAACACAGCAGTATATATATATTATAGTAAATACTGCAATGCAACACTTAATGGGACAACTGGGACTATGCCTCAAGACTTTTGGTGGATGTTAGCTACTTAAGCAGGCTGCATCCTGTCTGGTTTTGGTCTCTACAATACTTTGTTCTTGGTCATGACTTTTGGTCATGGTTTCAATTCAATTCAATTTAATTCAAGAGTTTATTGTCATTGTCCAAAGGCAACGAAATTGTGTGTGGAGCACGACACAGAGCGTAGTTACATTTACAAAAAAAGTAGGATAAAGTGACATTTATGCTTGCCCCTCCCTCCCAGATCCCATGCATAAACATGGCTCCCCATCCCGACGGCGCCCCACCCCATACTGAAAATATGAATAAATAAATAATAAATAAAATAAATAAATAAATAAATAAATAAATAATACATAGCTCCAAGATACCATAATATGAACAAGCAGTTATCCTAGCAGCCCTTGGTGAGTTTAACAGTCTTATTGCATTGGGGTACAGGCTGTTGGTCCAGCCTTTTAGTCCGGGTCTGAATGGACCTGTATCTTCTACCTGAGGGCAGCAGTTTGAACAGATGATTGGCAGGATGGTGGCAGTCATGCAGGATTTTTTGTACTCTTCGTAGACAGCGTGTGGTGTAGATGGTACTGATCTCTGGAGAGACTCCCAGTGACCGTGCAGTGTCTGCTGGTCTGCTTTGGAGGAGCTTGAAAACCACGCCAGGAACCCATAAAACCAGAACGCTGCTGAGGCATGTGTAAAAGTTCACTAGCAGTGGTTCTGAGATGTAGTAGCTCCTTAGCTTCCTTGTTGAGCTTTTCTGACTGCTGAGGCAATGTGACTGCCCCAGGACAGGTCCTCCGCCATGGTCACCCCCAGGAATTTATAACTGCTGACCTCTCCACCACCCTGAACCAATGGAGAGGGGTCTGTGGTTTTATGGGGCGGTTTATGCAGAAGTCTGGGAGGTTTAGGTGGTTTGACTACAACGCTGTCTCGCCTCAGCCGCTCCAGCGACTCTGTCCGGTTCCACTGAAACACAGAAAATCGAGCAGTAACTGGTCATGACCGTTACCATGGTCAGCTCCAACTACTAGCCGCCCCAACAATGGCACGATTTCTATGCTGTGTGTCTCTCTCCTGCATCACACTACATAACCACAGGGCCACATGGCTGGATTTGCTAGGAGGAAGCACAGTCCACAAAAGACAAAGTAAATAATAAGAAGCACCACTGTGTTCACTATAAGCTTCTGATCACACAGTTAATTTGTTTCAGCAGCTCAGTCTGACGTGCAGGTCTTCTCAGGTCACTCTGTATTTACAGCTTATGAGCGGAAGGTCAGTGCTTCAAACCCCTGGACCTGATCGAAACTTTGATTTGGCAAAGAGAACCTATGCACGCTCCCATGACACCTAAGATGGAGGTGCCCTTGATTAAGCATTTAACCTCCCATTGCTCCAGTGGAGCTGCTCATTGGCCAGCTACTGAAAAACAATGCATAGCGTGCAGCTCCCCAGGTGCGAGCTCTGCGTACAGTAGCTGGATGAAAATGAGTGTGCCTCTCCAGCCAACCTTCCCCGACTAAATAAGATATAAAAGAAAACAGTCAACCAAGGAGATCCACAGTGGAATAACTAAAACTCATAAGCAATAATTGTCACCGTTCTCGGTAATGCATTCGTGTTTACTTTTTCCTTAACAGAATTATAAGTAGCAAGCCACTGTGAGTTTTATTTAGCCAGAGCATACAGGCCAGAAGGCAGAGAGAATGTATAACACAATATACATCTGCAATAAAAGCCCTACCATCTTGAAAACATGGCTTTGTTTATGATTCATTCCCTATGCGAGCCCAAACTAGGCCAGCAAGGAAAAAAAAAAAAAAGTGCAACAGCAACAACTTCTGATTTGAGCCAAATCAACTCCAGCACATATAAAAAAAGTGCTCTGAAGTTAACTTTGTAATCTGCTCCGATATTTGAGGGTACAAATTTCCCAAGTTTCTCTGCCCCGTGGCTTGACAGTTTGGAGGAAGGGCCTCACACTAATCACTGTGGAGTACAGTACATCAGCGGCGTGTCTGCAAATCGGGGCCTTTCCCTCTGGATTTCATACAATCAAACCTCCACAGGATGTGTGTGTGTGTGTGACTAAGAGGGAGAAGAGGAGAGGTGTGTGGGTGAGTGTGAGACAGAGGGAGAAAAAAAAGCAAAACAGAATGAGAGGAGAGAGATTAGAGAGTTTGGTGACCTTGGCAGCCACGTGGTAGAGTTGTATTCAACCGTTCTGACTTTGACTGGGGGAAACTATCAGACCCTCTAGTGCGGAGGCAGGATGGGGATTAGATGGCTCTCTCTCCTCTGCACGCTGGGGCCTGCTGGAAATGATGACCAGATGGGCAGAAAGCTTCTGGCTCCAACTGTTTTTGTCTGGACAGCATGGGATAGATTGAAGGCTGTGAATTCGGTATGGGCGCGAGTGAGCATGTGTTTATATACTTGGTAAGAGAGTGTACAGTGTGATAAAGGGGGGAAGCGGTTGAAAGGCGTTTGGAGCAGAGGAGCCCGATCCAAATGGAAGGAAGGACAGAGACGAGGGGGGAGAGCGAGCAGCAGATCACACTCGGCTGGGTGAGGAGGCTGTCTGAGTGTAATGGCACATTGCTCCCTTTACATACCCTAACCCTGGCACCGCACAGTGGTCTTTGCAGGCTGCCATCCATGGCTGAGGCTAACGCTGCTCCCAGCCATGTAACCTACCTCACTTGGCAGCAGATACGGCAGCGCTGAGCCAGGGATTTCTGGAAACAAGGACTCGGCCGCCTGCATGCCATGTTTATATGCAATCAAACCAAAGTTAATGGGAGAATTCTCCCTTGCAATACAACAAAACAGGGTTTTATCATTCTCACACCCTCAGGGCTTTATGGACGCCATATCCACACGCCATATGACAGCCCTCAGTATGAATTTCCTCTCTGCAATGTCACATGC